>NC_134368.1:4605000-4917500 GCF_035582795.1 Mycteria americana
AGTAGCTTTCTGCCAAAATTGTTTTCTAGTGCAAAACCTTTTTTATTGGGGCCGGGGGGAGGTACTGCCTGTAGAAACAGATATTATTCCACATGCATTGATGGTTGCCTCCAGTTTTATGGCAGCTTTTACCATCTTTGAAAGCTCAATCATCATCCATAAGCAGTCAGAAATAACTTCTAATGTCTCTTAGTTCTGTAAGTGTCCTAGAGTGACGTTAATTTAGTCTAGGCCATTTGAAGACATTTAATGTACAAAAGAACAGCTGAATCTCTTCCTTCGTTATCGGAGGCTGAATCTTTCCTGTGTGTTACAATGCTCCAGTACAGGATAATACTATTTAATGGAAAAATGTTTCTGAAAGTTTTCTCAGAACATTTTGTCCTACAACTTTTAAAAAGTATTTAAACTTTTTGTTTCAACAAAGTTTGAAATATTTTAATTTCCTGTCTAATGTGAGAACTTGTTCAACTCTGTGCAATGCCGAACATGACTAACTAACATCCACGCATTTTCCTGGTTCAGGAATGTATGAAAACCCCAAAGACATGAAGAAGACTATGAGCACAGGACTGAAAAAGTCAGTGTCACAGCTGTCCTGTGATCAGTCAGTGTACACAGGTCTTTCTTCTCAGTCACTTCCAACCAAATGTTCCTGTATTGCATCAAAAATCACCACTATTGACCCTGTAAGTTCAAAGCCTTCATTTTTTACTGTTAAATTTTGTCCTGGTGAGTATGCTATTATCAGGCTAACTTAAGTTCCCTTCAATCCATAGAAGTGAGGTTGAAAAGAAAGGACAGATCATTATAGCATTATAGCATCGAATCTGCTTAAATGAAAGCTTTGTCCTGACCACTCTTTAAAGGAGTGTGATAAACAATGTTCTTTCGTAGTTGGGGGAGGATGGTTGTATTTAATTCCTTTAATTTCTTAATTTAAATTAGTATTTAATTATATTCAGGTGATTTTAAACTCACAGTGAGAAGAAATTATAAAAGATAAAAAATAAAAGGCTGAAATACACTAAACACAGATGTGGTCAACGTGCCTGAAGATGAAGTCTCAAAATCTGAAACCACAGAGGGTTTGTTTTGAACTGCCTTGCTCTTCCTTTTCATCTTACACAGTAAAGTAAAATTTCTACATTCTGCAAGAAAAATTAGGGAAAAGAAAAAAAAAAAAAGACAGCCACTTGGTTGTCCCTCTGGAATAAAATAAGAATCATATAAAGCAGCTCTGAAATGGGAAGATTTCTTTAAATATACTGGTGCAGGTAGGGACAGCAAAGTACTAAACTCACTTCAGAAGGAAAAAAAAACCCAAACAGACATATGTAAACATTACATATATCCTATCATATTTCTCCTATGTTCAAACAACGAGCTAAATTCATGTGCTGCAAATATACCTTATCATTCCCTGGCAATGACTCTTTTGTTCACAGAAACTCTACACTACACCGGAGTATTCTGGAATGTGCTAATTTTACAAAATAAAGAAATAGTCACCAGATCATACTTCTCCTTCCTTCCTTCTTTCCTTCCTTGCACGTCAGTTTTAACCACTGAAGCCTCATTGAAGTCTGCAGCACCAAAACACTGCAGCAGTGTTTAATCACCTCTTTCTCAGCTCATTACTTGGGACACAGTAGGATCCTCAGTGCCAATGTGCTGGAGGACACCAAGACAGTGAAAAATAATGTGGAAGACTGAAAAAGAAAAAAGCAAATCCATACATACTGACAGGCACGTTCCAGAGTGAAGGTCAGAAGACAAACAGGACATACAGAAAGTACAAAACAAAAAACAAAACAAGTTTGCAGTTGACTGTATAGATCATTGGCTCTTTTGCAACTGTGTCCAAACATGCAAATAATCTCCCCAGAAGACAAAAAAAAAAAAAGAAAAGCAGTTTTTTCTGTGTTTACTATGCTTCTTCATGAAACAACTTGTCACTTTGACTGCATCAATAAGATGGAAGAACTGGGTGTTGTCTGTGATGAAGTAGCACTGAAGGAACTCACTGCGACCACAAATGCACCAAAAAATGTTAGGTAGCAATTTAGGATAAAACAAATATAGGTAAAATAAACAAAGGAAAAAGGTGAAAAAGACCTTGGAAGTGCCACTGCAGTTCTTTAAAAGGAAATAGAAAACAGCATGTGGTTCAAGAATGAAAGAAATTAGCTTAAAAAGGATATTTGCTTCCTGAATATATCTAGGAGCAAAACACAACAAATCACTGATAAGCTACTCAGAAATACTGATTAGACCATATGTTAGACCATATGTTCAACAAGTTAAAAGGAGGGATTAAAAGGTCATTTTGCATCTTGGGGGATCAGACTATTGGTGATTTACTGTTATTTACCCATTCATACTGTTTTGGCTTTCGGTTTGTGAAGATTGTGGCAATGACTGTAAGCACATAAGCATACATTCCTAGCAGCATAATCTTCCAAAAACTGAGATGCAATTATCTCTAACATAATCAGAGCTTTTGTGCAAACCCTTCTCTTCCCTGAAAAAAAGATTGGTTAAACATCAGCAAAGGCACGTGTAGTGAAGGAAACATGAAGCTTGTAATTAAATCTGACAGGAAGTAAAAATAAAAGCTATTTATACACCATCAACAAGGAGATGTTTAAATGAACACAGTCAGGTGTTGTGAGAAGTTGAGAAGTGATGCAGTAAATGAGAAAAAGGTCTGTAAGATGGGAGAGATACTTAATGCAATTCTCCAGAACAAGGAAAAGACCAAAGGGACTATTTCCGTTTATTCCAGAAGAATCTGGATCAGACAGTGTAGCAGTTCAGAAACTCATGTTCTACCTTATTACGGTATTTCAGTTCTGTGCAAAAGCAGGTCTGAAGCTTACACAAATAATCAAATATCTGTGCTGAATTAATCAATAATGAATCACAAGCCACAGGACTGGCGGACAGGGTAGCTATGAGGATTCACTACCTTCTACCTTCATAGTGAGTATCTGTTTCCAGCAATATCTCATATTAACAAAATTTCTTCAGTGCACTTTTAGGTTATGTTTGCCTTTATTATCTAGAAAAAACGATAATCTATCCTGAAAGTCAGCCATGGTCCCCAGGCTTGTAATTCCAAAATTTTCACCTTTGGGTCTCCAGTTGGTCTTTGCTACCTGTATGAACCTCAGCTCAAAGTCATAAGTGAAGCTAATAGCAACTGATAATGCTATAATGTATAAATACATTTCATAATAGTATAAAAGAATTCATAATGGTATAAAGTGATGGGGAGGTGTGACCCAGTTAATAACATCTATAAATGCTGTTGTCCCCTTAGTTTCATAAGTAAGCTAATTATTCTTAGTGCAGTGAGTGAAGAGGTCAAAGGAGCTTCGTTCTTTCCATTTCATGCTGTATCTGTGCTCTGTGATTCACTAATCTTTGCACAAATGCTGAAATGCTAAATATGGATTTTTCCTTTTCCCAATTGTTAGCATATTTACAAATTAGAAATGTAGCTTAATATCTCCAATAACTATTGTGTGTCTGAGCCACTACAGATATCTCACTTACTTTCTTTACACTTGCTAAAGATCAAACAAGTTCAACATGTTTGAATCTTGATGTATGAGCCAGTGGCCAGAAAAGTCTTCCAGGATCTTGTCAGCATTGAATTCTATAATTAATCATACAAATATAATGCTGGAAAGGTAATATTTCGTTGTGTTGCCTATTTGCATAGAATTTCTTTATACGCAACATGGCATCAACGTTATAGCACTCTGTCACATTCACTGTGTTCGTAATGTGAACTCATCTCAATGATATTTAATGACTTGAGCACTGCCATAAATAAGTCCTTGTTGATAAGGTTGGTGAGTCTTGTTGGTATGAAAGGTAAAAGGAGGGGTTTTGCTACTGGTTCAGTAGAGAATTTTTCTGTGCTCCACAGAAAGAAAATAAAAGGAAAAAGAAAAAAGAGGGTACCAGTGTTTTATTACTGGCATATCAATAAGTATTAAATATTAATGAGATTAGTTAGGCTAAAGCTAAAGATAGTAGAAGTCTGTGATATGGCAGATAAGTTACTACATGTCTATTGTAGAGTGCACATTGTCTAGAAAGAGCTATTTTGTGAAAAGCTGTGTCACTAAAATACCAGTTATTTCATGAATTCCTTTTTTAATTCTCCAAAGTTGAGAATATCACTGTATTTTCTACTGTATTTTCTCAAAATTTCCCTGGAGTTATCGCTTTCTAAGAGTTTAGCTGACTGAATGTTCTATTATATGCCCTTTAAATTTGAGGTTAATTGGCCTTTGGAACAGCTTACACCAAAAAAAAAGTATTGCCTGAATTCTATCTCATTTTTACATGCTTAATTTCAAATCATAGACACCGTGGACCACCTCGTCTGGCTGCGTGAGCCACCTGCTTGCCTGCGCCAATGACTGAGGCATCCTGGTGCATCTCTAAAGGCTCTGCATGTCTATGTTTACGCAACCACGGCTGCTTCTTAGATGGCTTTTATAGGTGAACTGGGGCATATCTCTCAGGGGATGCTTAGACATGCTGCTCAGCAGGCAATGGAATGAAGGTCTATGACATGTCTGATGTGTGTCAGCTTTATGTATTCAGAAAAATTCCCTTTGGCCCTTGGTTTATGAGAGGTATCTCCAAATGCCTTAAAAACCTAAAGTTTCAAAGGTGTAAATGTATTCAGTGCAGGTTCACTCTGTTTCCTTGTCATGACAAGCTGCTAAGGAACAGTGTCATACTGAGAGAATGTGGATGTTTTTGGAGAATGTGCTGGTTTTGGCTGGGATAGAGTTAATTTTCTTCATAGGAGCTAGTATGGGGCTCTGTTTTGGATTTGTGCTGAAAACACTGTTGATAACACAGGGATGTTTTAGTTACTGCTGAGCAGTGCTGACACAGAGTCAAGGCCTTTTGTGCTCCTCACCCCACCCCACCAGCGAGTAGGCTGGGGGGGCACAAAAATCTGGGAGGGGACACAGCTGGGACAGCTGACCCCAACTGACCAAAGGGCTATTCCATACCATATGGCATCATGCTCAGCGTATAAAGCTGGGGGAAGAAGAAGGAAGGGGGGACGTTCGGAGTGATGGCGTTTGTCTTCCCAAGTCACCGTTACATGTGATGGAGCCCTGCTTTCCTGGAGATGGCTGAACACCTGCCTGCCCATGGGAAGGAGTGAATGAATTCCTTGCTTTGCTTTGCTTGTGTGCGCGGCTTTTGCTTTCCCTATTAAACTGTCTTTATCTCAACCCAGGAGTTTTCTCACTTTTACCCTTCTGGTTCTCTCCCCCATCCCACTGGGAGGGAGTGAGCGAGCGGCTGGGTGGGGCTTAGTTGCTGGCTGGGGTTAAACCACAACACTTAGGCAAAAGATTTCTATAAATCACAGATGTGCTGCTAGAGAGCAGGGTCCTGCCTAACAGTGTGTGTCATCCTGCTATCTTCTGACAGCCATTAACTAGCAGTACTGTTCTCCTATGTTCCTTGAAGTTTTTAGTGTTTTTCTCTGACCAGTTTAAACACAGTTTGTTCATGCACACTGTGTCCAACTGATTCCACTGCACAGTATCTTCACCAGTAATATTCTTGGCTATAAAGATGATTCAGTCATGCACATATCATCTATACACAAGGAAAGAGAAGAGGGTGGCGTTTGCAAAAAGAAAAATAAAATCCATTTCCAGAATGAATGCTTATGGATAGTCCAAATAATGAATTGTATACAAAAAGTTAACTAAAAGAATGCGATGATGTCCTCTTCAGGAGACAAAATATCAGCACATGTACTGGTACGAAGAGCCAGCACCACTGCATTCAGAGTGTCATGATGACAACTTGTTTACCATCATTTTACTTGACTGGTTTTCTGGGATTGATCCTGACTCAAATCTGGAAATTTTGCTCAGGCAAAATCCCCAACTGAGCTCAATAACTTCTTGCTAGCAAGGGTTTGGAAAGGCAAATCCCCAAGGAGATGTCATTTGTTGTCTTTCCATGAGGAATATTTATTGTATGCAATGAATAAAACTGGACTTTAATAACTGATTTTAATACTGTACTCAAGGAGTTAATTTTTTTCTCAGTCAAGCCTTGATCTTTTCTGTCCTTAGGTTCATGCAGGCAGAAGCCAAGGATTTCTTAAGAAAAGACTCAAACACCAGGGATAACAACAGTCAGAATTACTCATTTTCCCTCCTGTCCTTATTTTAGCTGTCATGATTGTTAAGGCTATTCTCGGTTTTAAGTCTTGCCCTCCCTCATTCTGTTCACTGCTTTCCTCTCACACAGGGAAACCACCACTTCAACAGCACTTAGCCTTGGCAACAGCATGGAGCTTTGAAATGCTGCATACTTGGGAACAAAGAATATGAATTTTCGTTAAAGATTATGTATCTCAGTGGCGGAGAACAATTACACCATGACTCTCCACCTGCATAACAGTTATCAAATGGAAGAAAAGGACCTCATTCATAAAATTCCCCCAGCCCCATATTTTCCAGATTAAGACACAACATTTCATGCTAACACATCTTCCTCTAGCAACATGAATACAAAAAACCCAAAGTGAATAGATTGTTAGGTAAAGCACGGGAATGTTTGCTGAACTCCGATGACTGGTTTGGTCAGATAAAAAGAGTCCATTTCAGCTCTGCTCGCTTGGACAAGTTCAGCATGACAAATCATGCAAAAGTTTCCATGCCACATATAATAGCCATGCTCATTAGTTATTCATGAACAGCTCCTGTCCTCCCAGGAGTCAGCTGTACCCTGTCTCTGTGTTGAAATCCCTCCTGTCGTCTCCATGGTCCTTCTGCCTATTTCTGATCCAGAGGAGGGTTGAGATGGAGTTGTTTCCAGCGTGCTCCCACCTCATGCATTCCATTTAGCTTTTCCTTTGCTTCTCAAAAAGACTCCAAAGGCTACCACGTTACTCCATCCTATGCACCTCTAGACTTCAGCTGCTAGTTCAAAGTCACCAAACCTGACATGGCAAGACATGATGTTATTGTTAACTTGGTTCTCCATGGATAACACGAGTGTGGTCGTTCTCTTTTAGAGCCACGAGTGCTGCTGGTTTGCTTTTGTTCTTTGTAGCAAATTACCTGCTGTTGTGTTATGTACAGCCACTTTATTCTCTTGTTACATCTTTCTTCTAATTGCTAGCCAAAAGGATCTCCTGATGATGTGCGTCAGACTTTCTTGATGATATTCTGTATTTCTTGAAGCTCAGATTTATTTATCCTCTCTGCTCCTGGACAGGCAATAGTCAGACTCAAAGTCAGTGTAAGGATCTACTGGCTACACTGAATGTTCACAAAGGACCTGATATGTAAAGGTATTTAAGTACCAAAGCATACCAATAGATCTACCTCAGAATGGCCAAAGATTTTAAGGTATTTACCTGCAACTTGAAAAATAAAAGTGGTAAAACTAATTAAAAAGGAAAAACAACCAATGAAGAGTCTTCTCGGAGAGTTTTCTCTGGGGAGTAATATCCACCTTATCACATTTTCCAAGATTCAGTTTCCATATAAAACTCTTATTTCCATACTTGACATGGGTACTTGAGACTGTAAGATCACAAAAGTCCATGCTGACTTTGTGGAAGCCCATGACTAGATATGAGCCGCCTTTCACCCTCCTCTCTAGAGACGTTCCTCATGCTTTTCCTACCAAGTCAAAGAAGAAGGGATGTAGCACCACAGATAATCTCTGAAGGGAGATCTATGCTATTTCTCCAGTGCCTGTAGGGAAAACAATTAGAAAATGCTAGACTTTTCCCTCTAGCCAACATCCCGCCAACACAGACTCCTGAGATACCATCTTAAGAGACAGAGCCAGTTCCTTTTTGTATCCTAATGATGATGTCACTTCCACCTTTTGTGCATAATTGCACAGCGATCCATGGACATACCAAGGGCAAGGGACATCTGGCCTCTTGGTCTTTCACTCTAACCCAAGAACATTCACTTCCCACCAGACGGTGAGTTTTGTGAGGGGTGGTCACTGTTCAACCCTGCTGATGTAGCAGCCTCTTTCAGAGTTGGAAATTTGAAAAGCATGAGACCTGGAGGGAGTCAGGAAGAGAAAATCTGACATATTCTGTGCATACCAAAGAGCATAATTTTGTATTTTAAATAAGACTGGTATAGATTAAATAAAACAAAATACATCATCACTTCTGGATACAGGGACCAAAATCCCGATTTCTGGTGCTACCAAATGAGTTATTTGTGCTGAAAGCAAGACCTTCCCTGACATCCCCACAAACATACAAAGGACACGACTGACTGACTTTCTTTGAGTACTGAGTGCTGCTTTCTGAATGAAACCCCGCTCTTATTGAATTCAAACCCTGCAGCTACACTGAGAAGATATCTTTTCAGGATTTCTTGTTGCATAACGAAATTCTGATGCTTTAACTGGTTTCCAGAGTTGGGGTGAAAACTCTATATGAAAACAGATTTCCAAAATATTGTGATTTTTCCAGGAAAGAGTTGTTTTTACCTTAGCGCTGCTGCCTAAATGGAAGACTTCAGAAAGATTTAAACTTCATTAAAGGTAGGGAGGAAAGCCTCATTTGTTTGCATTATAAATCAGGGCTGACTGCCTTGTGCTTTTCAGATTACCGATCAGGCTATGACGGTGGCTTTGCTCCACTGTGGCTTACTTTGTCATGCCTCTGAAAGGTAAGATTATGTCTTTAACTGTGCAAATGTCTGGTACATTTTGATAATATCCTGTGACCTGCCTTTTCAACTTTTAAATAGTTCACAGCCCTTTTTTTCCCACCTGTTTCCTGAGGGACAGGAATGTGGGCAGACAGCACCCTCTGCAGCAAACAACGGGGAAATGAGAGTTTGATCTCTGCCAGGGACTTCTATTTGTGCTGTATTGGTTCTACCTGCTCAGAGCCCTCTTCCACACTCTGCTTTCAATGGACAAGCAAAACAATGGCGTTTGGAGCTGGTGTGAAAGCTGAGATAGGCAGAGGCATCTCAGGATATCTTGAAGCATGTGTAGTGTTGCAGGGAAGGGAGATGGTGGCTAAACTGAGTTCAAAATACAGGAAAATTTATGGCAAATGCTGCTTCAGCTGTTATTTTCTCCTTTCTCCCCAGGGGTTATCTTTTTTTCACAAGTACAACCTTGTCTTATGCTACAGATATGAGATTTAACAAGATTTTTTTCTAAGTTGCAGTTCTTTTACATACAATGTGTTAAAGGAATCACAGTCGAAGGACACGTCTCTCATTTGCAGAATGGGAATCTGCTCCAGACTCTGGGCAGACCAGAACTGTGTTGTCCCAGCTGTGGTCACCCCTGTGATTTAGTCATATCTCCTACCAACAAGGGCAACAAGTGCTGCAAACACACTGATACAAAACTCTTGGGTTCGGAGTAGTTTTGTCAAACCACAAAAGAACAAGACAATTTTCTCCCAGTAAGAGTAACAGCAATGGCCCCATCTTTCTCCATGCTAAAGTGATCTTGTTAAAGTGATCTTTCTCACCAGGGAAACAGCCTTTTACCTGGAGAAGAAGTTTAATACCATCTTCCAGTCCTTGTTTTCTTAGAGGATCCTCAGCTGCTTTCCAACAAACCCTGGTCCAGCTCCCAAATGTGCAGCCTTCCTCTACACCAGCTCCTAATTAAAACAAGTTGGAAGCAGAAGTAGACCTCCAAACTTTGACCAGTTTAAGAAAATACAGTTATTTGATGAAAACAACAGGTGGTAATTTCAGGTAACATGGGGACTACCTGATAGCATCTCAAGTCACTTCAGGGTCAGAAGATTCCTGAACAGGTAAACTTGAACCTTGCACACAAGTGCAATCCAGCGGGCAGCACTATGATGTGGGTCTTGTGGTGTAGGTTTAGCCAGGTTTCGGTCCATGTTGCTGTACTCTGGATTCCCTCCGATACCTGAATAAACCAGTCCGAAGGTAGCTTGGATTCTTCTGTGTTCTGCAACATTTTGCATGATGGAGACACACGCAAGTTATCCACGTAAGTGGATACTTCTACTAATCTCTCTGTACTTCTGCTGAGCTAAGGGTTTGTCCTATTCTTTGGACTATTTTATAAATCTTTCTAGGAATGCTCTCTTGTATGAGAGCAAACTCTTGAGATTCACAAACTCTCTTTCTGCTGTGACAGAGAAGCATAATGCAATGAAGTTGTTTCTGCTTTTTCCACTTTTTTGAGTAAAAAGCATTCAAAAGTTGGAAGACTTTAAAAAAAATAAACAACGATGTTTGTAAACTGCTAAACTAAGTTTCAAATTTCAAGTAATCTCAGGGGTTCGGATTTAACCTGAAACCTTTAAAAGCAACCATATGCATCTGTGTTTGCAGACACACACACTGACGTGTACAGCAAACTGGGCACCAGACCCAGTAAGTTTTACTATGCTCATGAGATGAAAACTTAATGTCAAATTTCAAATCATAACTGTGTGATGTTATAACATGTGGAGAAAATTTGGAAAATATACAATAAATGTTATTTTTTGCTCTCTGAAAAATGTTTTGGCATCCAAATCTCTTCCCTAATCTTTTCCAGGGTCTCCAAAATATTCTGGTTTTAAAGTCACAGAGAAGTCTAATTTCACTGAGGCTAGGGCAGTCATGGTCAAAATTAGATTCATAATGGTTTAATCTGGTGGGTTATTTAATTGTGGAATAATAGCTCTTCCTCATAATTTAAAGCATGTTGGAAATGTGGGTTATTTCTCTTTGATCTGAAATTTGGTTGAATGTAGGAAACTGAACCAAATGTGGCATAATGCACCTCTCTTTATGTAGACATACATAAAATTTCACGGTTTAGTGGTTTTGACAGAAATAATTTTCTGAACACAGAGAATAAAAAGAATTCTTCAATCCCAGTGTTTCTCCTCACTCTGCCCAAAAGCATATAGGAACCCCCATCCCACATCAGAGCAAAGGACCACATAATATAACATTCCCACCTCTGAACATGGTGCGTAAAGGGAGTTGCAGGAAGTAAATGATAAATAGGCCATGTACAGAGCAATTCCTCCTCCAGCCTGCCAAGCTTCCGAGCAATCAGATGTTTACAGCAACCATTTACCATATTACAGTCAATAAATGAGAAAAATCAGCCAGAGGGTGGGTTTTTTGTGGTGGTTTTTTTTTTTTTGTTTGTGGTTGGCTTTTTTCATCCTGGTGTTGGTTGAACAAAACCAGAGTGATTGCTCCACTCATCAAGCAAATTCTTTAAGTCTTTTTCTTGCATAGCTTGACATAGCACTTGAAAAGACTGAGGGCTGCTGATGTGCACTTCAAGACACTCATAAAATACATTTTGGCAAACACTGTAAATGTAGCCAATTACATTGTAATGAAGAATCTATTTTTTAGTTGGCTAAAAATATCCCAATGACCTCAGCTAATGATAGAGGGAATTAATTAGATTTCATCATGGTTTCATTTTTTTAATTACAGGCACCATTGTCTTAGGATGATCACATTCAAGCCTATTTCTAGGTAAATAAGCCATGGGCTGAAGGCTGTTATAAGGTCAAGGAATAATCCTGAGTTACCAGAAAACACTTCAGGACGGAGAACATGGTGCCACTCTGTATTACTTGGAAGGAAAAGGCCTCCAAGGAAAATCTTAAAGCAACCTTGTTGTCTTACTCTGGAAATGTGTAAGAGCAGACACCAAAGTTGTTTTTCCCGATTTTGCTCTGATGAGTCACTGTAAAGAAAAAAAAAGTCATTCGCATATTAAAAAGAGGGGGAAAAAAATCACCTGGTACAATTTTGCCAGGCTGCTTAGACTTGCAAATACTGTTGACGGACAAAAGAGGAAAGCAGCATGAGAAAATTCCAAGAGCAGGCTACTGAGCAATTTCTGCTTAAAATCCTCTTTCAGGTGTTTTTTAGAAACTAAAATAATGATAATGGTGTTGACCTGCTTTGTAAAGTGCTTAGTGATTTTCAGATGAAAAGGGATATATGAGATAGATGATTATTAATATTAATATTTTAGAATTATTAGTCTTATTCTATATCTATTGAGTACAACAAATAGCTACCAAAATTGTCATTTCAGCCTGAAAATTTCCGTATAGTATCCATGTCTTCTATTCACAAACTAAGAGCTTTTCCTGTTGAACTTCTCTTCTTTGTCATTTCTACCTCATTTTATGACTGGACAAGATCATTAGAAAGCAATCAAGGTTACAGCTTTTCAGAGACTTCTAATAACTTTTGAAAGACGTAGCATTTTTATTCTCTCTCTCCAAGGTGTTTTCTAGAACACTGAT
This sequence comes from Mycteria americana, assembly GCF_035582795.1. Lineage (NCBI taxonomy): Eukaryota > Metazoa > Chordata > Aves > Ciconiiformes > Ciconiidae > Mycteria > Mycteria americana. The sequence continues at coordinate 4,617,326 of NC_134368.1, forward strand.
TTTATGTAATTCAGTGCAGCCACTTAGGAGGTGGCTGTCTCCCTTGCTTCCCTGTCATTGTCAGTATTTTTCTCTTCATGTTCCTGTGTGGATATATTTATTTTTCTCAAGGTTTGGAGTAGCCTTACCCACAACAATGTTGTGCTTTGGGTCTGCTGCTGGGAGAGCTGCCCATAGGTTTAGCTTCAATGATGATGTCTTCCCAGCTCAACAATCTGGTTGTTGTTTGGGGTAAAGCTCTGGGAAAAAAAAATTCAGTGTAAGGTAGTGCTTAGGTGAATTTCCACGTGCCGCAGCTGAACACATAACATCTTCCAGTACAGAGGAGTCCACGAGATCAGACTGCAGATAGAGCTAAAGTGGTGCTTACGCTGTAATGGACTACAGCAACTAGGACAGCAAAACAAGTACCTGAGTACTCTTAAGGATTCATATCCCTGACCTTCTAGGATGCTTTGATTTCTGCCACTTTCTCTTTTCTTTTTTTTCCTTTTGGCTCGAAAGAAATAGGCACTCATGTTCTTTTTCTTCTAGAAAACTCTGTTCCATTGCTAAGATCATCATCTTCTCCTGACACTTAGCACTGCCTTACAGCAGGGAATTGGCAGGATGGCTCATCGTGAAATCAAAGATGCAATGTCTGGGTATATTACAAGTGTGACTTCCTTTATTTATAGAGTTATATGTGTTCTGGAATAGAACTCGTCATGGGGGAAAGATAAGCACAGCCTCCTATAAGAAATATCAGCTCCCAGAATCTTGTGTAAATAACCCAGCAAAGCAATTTTTTACTGTCCTAAAATCTTCCTCATAGATTTTTTTTAAAAAAAGAAAAGGAAAAAAACCCCAAACTGTAATTGAAGTAAAACAAGATGACAGCATGTATATAACAGTATCACTTGAAAACATGAAACACTATCTGGATACCCCAGACAAACCGATACAGGTCCACAACCTAAATCTCTGCTCTAGCATCCCCAAAAAAGTCTTGAGGATGCCATTTGTCCTAAATTTGAGAAATTACATCTGTGACACAAAGTTTTCATAAATATTTTGTCCAGGACTTTATCTCCTTCTTGCAGCCCATGAAATCAACAAACCAACACAGCAAGAATGTTGGAGGCAGGTGCTATTAAAAGTAGAAATCAATTGCCCACCACTCAGCAGACAAGAAAAGATTCAACCTGCCATCTGAGGCCCAGTTTTGGGAACTACCTTTTTATTTATCTCATGCCTTTTGTAAGAGTAAGATAAGTATTTCCATACTTGGAGTATTTGGGTACATATGTTCCACTACATCGAAATGCAGAAATGAGACTGAAAGCATTGAAAGGAAAGAGATTTATACCAAGACTTTATACCCAGACTTCTTTCTCTGTGCATTTTAATATTAATTTCTATGAGCTGCTTTCAACCCCTTTCTGTAGCAGAATACCTGATGACTGCTTTGTGTGTTGTTGACTAGCTTGCCAGCATTGATGATCTCTTCGTTGCTCCTTCATTTACTTTGCCTATCAATTAGGTTGTTATTGTTCTGTAAGTTACAATAATTGGCAGGTTTTGCAGACACAGCTGACAGTCACTACACCGAAAGGTGGGGGCGTATGAATAAATTTAAATACATATGCATATTGAAAATGAACACCTAACAATATTAAATATAGACACCTTTAAAATAACTTCTAAAATAAACAAAATTCAAAGAGAATAATCCAAAGTAGCCCACTGACTGCAATCTAGGAAGCTCAGAAGGACACAAGAGAAGTACCCAGCAGCCAGGGATGCAGAAAAATTTGGGGGCATTTGGCTTCTTACCTAGTCTATCATACACATTTTGTGTGATTCTGTGCTAGGCATGTCTACTGTTATTTTCAAAAGTGTGTAGGCAAGGTTGAGCACTCATGTTCATTTTGGTGTCTTAGTTCCTCCCATAGAAACGGGAGCGTTACTGCAATTCTATTTTCTATGAAGTACAGTTTCCCCTTTGCAATGTCATCCATGGAGAAGTGCCTCACTGTGCTGGGGGTTATTCAAACAGCCAACAGAAACATAGTCTAAAGAGCTTATGGTCTGAGCAGCATATATGAATAGAGTTGTGAAGTGCTTAGGTAATGCAATAAGAACTGTACAGTGTCTTAGTTGTATATACCATACTTTTATCAAGGGATTTCAGTGTTGCTTGGCATGCCATTCTTACTCTAAGGTCACCTAATCTGAACTACTAGTGAGAACAAATATGAAACCCTGATATTCCTACCAGACCTGCTTTGCTCTTCTGTAAAACTCTCACTGAACTGAACCGAGTCAGTGCAGTGAGAATCAGTGCCAGAGTCAATGCAACTGTTTTATGTCTCTCACCAAATAATAGGAAATGGACAGCAATTAAACTCCCGTATCGGATGACATTCACTCAAGAGTTTGATGGAACTCAATGATATTAAGTTGCTGAGCCTTCAGGTGGGCATGATGCCTATCATGGCTTACACATCAGAACGGCAAAAGGCAGAAACCTGCTTTACGGATGCAAATCAGAGCAGTCTGGTTTTACTCAGAGCTGGCTGTGATTACAAGAACTAGATTTAGAGGCAATGAAAATGTACAGAACTTCCATCAGCCTCGGAAAAAGATAAAAGATGTTAGAGTTCGGGGAAGAATAAAGTATTTAGTGATTGGGAATTGAGAGGAAAGAAAAAAAGAAAAAAAAATCAAATTTGGGGGATAGGGGCTTGATTGCTCTATGTTTTTTAAACTAGGAAATACCTTTTATCTGTATTGAAGATTTCTCTTGGACAGATTTGTCCTGTAAAGGGCCACGGTCTTGTTTTAACCTTTGCAGCTTTTATGGCAAAATTGGTGCAAGGGGTGGGAGGCATGCTTACAATTTTATTCAGTGGTACCATTCCTTCCTGTACTGACTTGCATTGAGCTAACCTGACATGAGAGCCAAAAAAAGGAACTTAAAGAAATAAGTCTGAAAGTAAACCCTCCAAGGCAGATTTTGAAGGTGGACCCTTGCTTCTTGGGTACTCCCGCTCCTACAAACTTGAGGGAGCTGCTTCATCTGTTGGGCTACAAAATAGCATTTTCTGAAAATCTGGAGAACAGTTAGTGTAAGCAAAATAGCCACAGCACTGCACTGCACTGTCAGTATTTATTTAAATGAAATCCCCTAATAATACCAAAGCTCTCTAGATGGCAATGTCAACATATGTTTCAGAATATCATGCAGGTGCCTCTCTCTATCCGTTATCTATCATTTCAGCCTAAGGAGACTGCGTTTCCTGAATTTTAAATTGCTAAAGTGAGGTTGATCCCGCAAACAGGAGGTAAAATAAACCCACATGCTGATTCAGCAAAACACTTAAGTCTGCACTTCTGTTTAATCATGTGTTTATGCCATATTGATTCCCCTTACACCCAGACCTGAGCTTCAGTGCCCATCTGAAAGAGAAAATTCCTGCAGAAGAACGAAAAAAGGTGGGACAGAGGGAAAGAATGAAGTGTCCATTAGTCAAGAGTGTTTTTTGTTTGTTTGCTTGCTTTGTTTTTGCGATGATCAGCAGTTCCAGTATTAGTTAAAGCACATACGTTGAAATTTAATGTGATCTTTTGTAAGCAGGAACTACAAATGTTCTCTTTTTGCTTGAATTATATTCATCACAGGCTGACACAGTAATTTGTATTGTCTTCATCTCCTCAGTCGCATTTTTCTCAACATACCAAAGAGAAGCTTTTATACTCTACAAATTTAACCCAGAGGATATTCCCTGGGATTACATTTTAATGCCTAGGCAGCTTGCCTGGCTTTTCACTCTTGCAAACCTGTCTTTATTATCCATGCAGCATGCACTGCACGCGAATCAATACTCTTCAACTCAGGAGCCAATTATCCAATCTTTTTGATTAACTAGTTTGAAGTGTGGTCTACAGGCTTTGATTTTTATTTTAAGTTTTGTTTCTGACATTTTGTGGGGGCTGTCTTGATTCCTTTTTCATTTTTCTCAATGCAACTTCTGCTTTATTCTCCACAGGGAAATTAGTTTTCTACTCAATCTTTCATGCAGACAAAGAATAACTCTGTAATATTTATTTGCAGAATGTCTAGAGGGTTTTTGTGAAACCATCTCTTACTGTATCTGTGATTCAGTGGCAGAACTGCAGTCTGTTAAGTCAACAAAATGGGAGAAAAAAATCGCTTTCAGAGGTGTGGAGTTAGAGGAGATATTAATCAATACAAAATGTCTTCATGTCTCCGTGTATTCCTTCTGTAAAGTTAACTTCCCATAAAGCCTTCTGGTTCATTTAATACTTCAAACTCCAAACTGGACATACTGCATTAATTTAAATCAGCTTAAAATATTATCTGAGACGACATGTTTACTAGAGCTGTCAAGAAAACACATCTGGTTAAAATGCTATTTATGTTTCAAATATTCATCATAAGCTTTACCTGAACTTTTTTTTTTTTTTAAATTGCACTTAAATATTAGAGTGGAGGAAATTTTTACTGAACTACATTAACTATTGCAATTACTTTGCAATTACAAGACTATATACACACAATTAAATATTTGGTTCATAAAAATTTATATTGACTGTTTGATGAACTTTTTTTTCTGGTCAAATCTCTGAACATTATTATTACTAAACACAGCCTCAGTGAAAACAGTGAGTTATTTCTTTAAAGAAAATTGTATTAAAATCTCCATAATGCATAAAGTTTAGTATGAATTTCTAGTATGCTGGAATAATAAGTTCATCTTCCCTTTCCTCTTTTTCCTTTCTCAGAGGGAAATGTCCTTAACATTTATATAATGCCAGATAAAACTGTTTCCTAGAGAATATCTGCATGGACATGGTGAGACCAGACTTTGGTGGTTTTGCAGTGAAAATGTTACAATGCGAAGATGCCGGACAGTTACAGGCAATGATCAAAAAAAAAGAGATATAAGAATTAACCAAAGAAAATAGGGTAGTCATTTTGATTTGGACAAGTCTAATTCTTCTGATGAAAGTGAGAAAACAAAACACTCTCAAACATCTCTTTCCAGAAACTACCACCAAGACTCATATTCTGCCATTTCCCTTTTATGCTTTATTGTCACTCTGAGAGTCACAACGAGGGCAGACAACTGCACCCCTGAGAGTTTATAGGTACGTGGTGATCGTTTGTGCCCTTGGCTGAAGTGTGGGACTGAAAACATTATTGGAAAGCAAAATAATATGAACTAAAAGGTAGCAACCAGATGAAACTGGAATAAGCTGCTGGACAAGCCCCACACTATGTTGGACATGAGTCAATAACGACACCCTGGCGCAGAATGGCAAATCCCATCCAGAGTGAAGTTTCTCCCAGCCCTAAGATTTTAGACATTTATGTCTGACAAGTGTCATGCAGTGCATTACTTTTTTTTTTTAATCACAGATTTCCCCCAAAATTGTGTCTAGATGCAAGCTTTACAAAGATTTCAACAGTCTTACACATAAATAAAGCTTTTTTGTGATTTTTTTTTTTTTGGTGATGGTTACATTTCCAATTATATTTGTGGGTTTGAACTATTATCCTCAATTATAATATCCAGAGTGTTTGAAGTCTCTAGCGTTTAAAGTTTGTGGGGATTTTTGTTCCTCTGCAAGCTGAAGACTAATATCACTGCCTGAAAGACTGTTACCTGTAGAGTTCTCAGAAATTAAGCATGAAGGAGATAAGATTACTGTGTTAATGTTACTAAATCCTTTTTCTTTGATACTACTGATCAGTGTGAGCTGCTCTCAGCTTGTTTCAGTATTTGCATTTTTGAGTCCTGTCAGGAACATAAAGGACTGGCTGATTACATCTAGAAATCAAAATTCATGTGTGCTCTGAATCCATCAATTCACATCTGCTCACTCTTAATGACCAAGCATTTTTAGTCAGAGGATGCAACTGTCAAGAGTTATCTCAAAGAAATAGACCTTTTCTGCAGCAAATTTCTTCCATTATCTCTTTATTTCTATTGCTAGGGTCAGCAAGGTCATCATCCTAAATAAAAGCCTGGGAAGATGTAGATAAATCAAAAGAATGGGAAAATACGCACATACATACACACATAAATGCCAGAAGTCTCGTTTCAATTTTCTGCTTTCTACGACCTATTTTCCATAGTTCCACCAAATGTTGACCCTTATAAGGAATTTAGTGTTGTTTCCGTATCAGTCCCACCTAATACCCTCAGGGAGGCAAGGACTTTCCCACTGCGACATAGATGTATTGCAGGAAGGGAAACCGGCACAGGGAGGTGAAGCAGCTCCTCTGAAGGCATGCAGATGAGGATTGCCTGAGCCAAGATCACTGTCCATTTACCAGTTACTGAAGGTATTGCCTTTTCTGTAAGTCTTTTGCATACAAGTACTTCACACGGCAGCTCAACAAGAGGCTTGAATTTGTGTTCATCAAATCAGGTATGATTTTACACTCAAATTTTTCCTGGAGTTGACCATACTAGATGAGGAGCTGTATAGTAGAGGTAATTACGGGTATGGGTTTGTCACGTCAGCCAATGCTAAAGCCACCTTAAAATCCTTATCCCTCCTCCTAGCCTTTTCTACTCGCAGGATAAATCCACGCCTGCTAAAGAAGCAATAAATTTAAAAGGACATTGCAGAGTACAAGCTGTTGCTTTTAAAACAGTGTCCAAGAAAAAGTATTTGCATACATTGAGTGACATAGGAAGAAGCTAATGTAATGAAATGTTCAGAGGCAAAAGATATTGTGCATGTTAAGAACAAATGAAGGATATTGATGAATAAACACACAATAGTTTGCATCCCTCTATAAATTCCACCTAAGCAGAAGTGTTTAAAACCAGGATTTATTCAGTGTTCTGTCATTATCCTGGGACAGACAAAAGCTGCTAGGGATGAGAGTTTAATGTGTGTACCAACATACTCTGGGGAAAGGAACTGGGAAAAAGGACAGGGGAAAAGAATCAGGGATACCCTAAAAATGATCCTAAAAGCTAAGAAATCCTAACCCAAACTGTGAGAACTTGTAACAGCACAGAAGACAGACAAATCATAGTTCTGTGTTGTCTGGAAGGCTTCCCTGTCAAGCAATCATTTGATGATTAATGTATTCATCTGGTGATTAATGTACTTACATTGTGAAATAATAGAGGGCTCATTACATAGCCCGTCAAATAAGGCAAACATTGAAAAAAGTGTATCTTAAACTGCAGAGAGAGATTCATTTGATTGAATGAGTCAGGTAACAAATAATTAGTTATAACAGCAAAAAAAAATCCCCAGAATTACTCAGGATTTAAAGCAACTTCCATATACCGTGGCTAGGAAAAGGCTTTCTCAGGAGACAGTCTTCCATAATTTTCTCATGCAAATGTCTATCCTGACTTTTTCTCATGCAGTTTCCTATGAAACAGATAGACTGACTGTTCTCAAAACTACAAGACAAAATGAGTGAGTGGTCTGGTCCAGCTTGCAATCCAGTCTGCAATGCCTCATCAAGGTTTCAGTTTAGAAAGTCCCCCAAGGAAGCCACTAACACTGAGCTTGAGAGCGTGGCTAAGCCGCGTTACTCATGAGCTTGAAGTCAGGCATCAAGAATCTTTGGTGCCAAGTGATTATTAGTTCCTTTTCTGAGCAACTAATGAGCTGGGACACAAGAATAAGGTTCTAGTAATAGTCTACCGGTGCATGTCAATGTTTCCTCCAAAAGCTTTGCAGATAAGCGTTTGTATGTCACTGTCAGCTTGCCTCTGAGGACTGAGAAACCTCTCTTCTCTCATCATCCTTTGTCTGTTTTGGGAGGTGATAGATACATTTAGCAGCAGCTTGCAATTACGAATCTTATTCAAAGCCCATTACAATCAACAACCATATTTCCATCAACTTGGATGAACATTAGATCCAATGTTTGGGTGTGCAAAATATATATCTATATCTAGATATATATATCTAGATATCTAGATATCTAGAGATATATATAGATATCTAGATATCTAGATATCTAGATATAGATATACATATCCTATTGAGGGTATTTTGGACTTACAGTGATGTATATATCTACCTTGAGCTTACCAGGATTCATAGACTTGTAGAATCATAGAATCATAGAATCATAGAATCACAGAATCACAGAATCACAGAATCACAGAATGGTTTGGGTTGGAAGGGACCTTTAAAGGCCATCTAGTCCAACCCCCTGCAATGAGCAGGGACATCTTCCACCAGATCAGGTTGCTCAGAGCCCCGTCCAACCTGACCTTGAATGTTTCCAGGGATGGGGCATCTACCACCTCTCTGGGCAACCTGCTCCAGTGTTCCACCATCCTCATCATAAAAAATTTCTTCCTTATATCTAGTCTGAATCTCCCCTCTTTTAGTTTAAAACCATTACCCCTTGTCCTATCACTACAGGCCCTACTAAAAAGTCTCTATCTATCTATCTATCTATCTGTCTGTCTATCTATCATCTATCTATCTATCTATCTATCTATCTATCTATCTATCTCCTATTGAGGGTATTTTGGACTTGCAGTGATGTATATATCTACCTTGAGCTCACCAAGACTCACAGAGAAGTGATTGTTAATTGAAGTTTCTTTACGTATATTACACATTTTGATTTTGTTTAGCCAGTGGGAGATTCAAAAACAAATGAATATGTAAGTAAATGAAAGCAACTCCAATAATCTGTTTGGCAGCAGTAGGAATACACTTAATTTCAGGTTCCTCCTCATGACATTTTCTAGGTCTTGGAACTTATATTTACATTCTTTATTTCAATACAGACAAGAAAGATGTTGTGTACCATGCTGCCACACCAAGGAAAAAAAGAAGAGAAAAGAATGGAGGAACTCTCTAACCCATTTTAAAAGAACTAACTGAAATGGCTTTCTTGGTGAAACCCAGACTTCAAAAATAATTATGAGAAGGTAGAAAATGAATAATAGAATTTTTTTCTTTCAACTTAAGATTGATTTTTTTTCAAAGGCAACAGATCAATTTGGTCTATTTTTAGAAGCATTTTTCTAGCTGGTTTTAAAGCCATTGTTCTTGAGGAAATTTCTGTCAAATCTCATTTAATCAAGAAGGTTTTTTTTCCCCTCTGGATGCTGATGAGTAAAGCTAAAAGGCAAGTATGATATTAAGGACTTCGGACAAATAGCATTAATGGGGAGCTTTCTGTTTCATTTCTCTGGGAACTGACTGCCCATTTCGAATTGCAGCTGATGCTGGAAGCAGAACAGATTAACTGTGCTACACCAGGATACTGTCCCATCTCCAGGAGACTCCACCGTGTTCTACTGGGGGATTAAGGGACTGGAGAAAGAAACGTCCAAATTCTCCAGCTGGCAGAAATAGCAGCAGTCAAAGCAAAGACTCAGTGGAAAAATAAGGTTGTAAAAGTGATTAGCTAAGGTCACCCCTCTTCCCAATAACTCAGTGGGTGTGGGATGACATTGGGGAGCTCTCTAGCCAAGCCACACACCCTTAGGAAACACCAAGGCCTGGACTGATCCCATCTAACTTTAGATATCCATCTGAGGCACCTGTCAGGCAGACTGTAGTCCCTCTGGAACTGGTCCATCATCAATGGAGCCAGAGAAGCAATTCTGAATGAAGATTGGTATCTTTGGCCTCCACCTCCATCCATTAACTATAGCAAATGCAAGGCAACAGGGTCCCTAAATAAGGTGCCTTGGTGAAATGACTAATTAGTTGGAATCCATCTGAGTTGAGACCTCTGGATCCAGGGAGCTGTCTGCAGCATGCAATTGAATTTTTCTGCTCTTTTTCTCCCAGTTCTTCCCTTGATTCCTCAGTCCTTCCTTCTCTTTGCAGTTCTCCACCTTCCCTCCTTCCCTTTTTCTCTGTTTGACCCTTTAGCCTCCTCCTCTTTCTGACTGTCTGCTTGTCCACACATAGTAAAAGAACCCTTACTCTAAAAAATGACAGGCAGGAATGAGAGAAAGTTAGCTGCTGTCACACTCCGTTTGTGTGTTACAACTCTCCCTCCATGCTGGCTGTAACATTTCTACTTAAATTGTAAGCTCCTTAGAAGAAGCACTGTCTGCTCCTCTTAGTGCAATGCCAAGCACAACAGGGACCTCTAAGTCCTTAAGTACAAACATAATAAAAGCAGTAATAGCAGTAAAGGAGTGAGTGGGTCAGCCAGCTTCCTTTTTCCTTTTATCTTTGCGAGCTGGAAGGTTCACACCAGTACAAAGGGGAACACAGATGAATGAGAGCTCTACTTTCACGTGGCAAAATGTCTGCAAATAAACTGCAGAGCAGGTGTTCAGAGGAATTAAATGATTCAGAGTAATTTACAGTGGCAGGAGCATCAATTTGAGAATTGCTAAAATGCAGGTACTGAAACATCATATTTTATTACATTTTCAACGAGTAAATGTCAGCTGCTTTATTGGTTTTAACATCATATCAGGTGCACCAATAAAGTTACAAAGCACACCATTTGGATTTCTAATAAGCATGGACTACTAACCTCAGATACCATTAATTCTGCTTCGTTTGTGAGTGCCACAAAGTTAGAGATGTATTTTAGTTGTGATTTGCTCCCATCCTACTCATTTTCATAGCAATTTATAATACAATTTCTATGCGTTGTGAACAAAGTGTAAGTGGTTAATAGATCACGGTGCTTGTTTTGTTTTAGTTTTTGTTCTATTAGCAAAGTTCTTTTCACTCAAATCTAGAAGAATAATAAAGCTGATTTGCAAGCTAACAACTTGCCTTTCAAAGCTAGATAATAGAAGGGACACCCCCCAAAAAGACAACTTGGCATTAAAATCATGAACTGGCTAAGCAGGCAATTAAAGGCATGATGAATGCCAAAATCAATTAAATGAGTTTACTGTAGAGCTTAAATCTTCAGCTAATGAAAAGGGAACGTTTCCTATTGCTAAAAAAGGATGAAAAAAAAATCATCATCATGGCCATCCTAAAGGCATTTATTTAATGCAAAGTAAAAAATTCATGAAGTGTTTGAAAACAGAGTTTGATGTCTAATGACAAAACACCAAGCCAAGGTCACTAAGATGATTTTGATGCTCTGTGAACATGACACTGACCCTCTCTGCTGACACTATATGTTGCATTACAATTCAGTGCTCTCTCCCATCACTGAAGCCCTTTTCAGTCATGGCATATTATTCTGCCAGATTATATAATATTATTATGCATTGATTGAGTCTCTTGCATTGGAAATATTCCAGAGAGTACTCTGTATATAACTCTCTGTCTAGGAATTGCTTCGACCAAGAGTGATTTGGAGGTGTCTTCAGAGGGAGGAATATGCTCACCTTTTACTTTTCACAGCATCGCTGTGAGTCATACTTGAGCTGGAAGAGGGAATGGGTTTGGATTGTTATTGCAGGGAAAGTTTGGGTGGGTGAGGTGAATTCAGCGTGGGTGGTAGGTCAACACAGCACCTAATATAAAAACTTGCCAATGACAACAAGTAGGTAGATTTTTTTTTTTTTTTAATGTTCGCTAGAGAGACTGTAGTGAATTCAAAACTAGCCAAGCTGTTACTTCCCTTCCTAACATAAAGGAAGGGTGCCATCTAATGAACACTAGCAGCAATTCCTGCCATACTGAAAGCTTTTCCTGCCTTATAGGAACAAACTTTATTCGCTACGTGACAGCTTGTTTCTATCTGGAGGATCAGCAGCTCAGCTACTGTTGACCTTGACCTTAAAGCAGTTATTGGTATTAGGAGCTGGCTCCTGACAGGGCACATGGAGTGGAAGATGCTGCCTGTGAGCTTTTAAATGTCATCTGTGTCTATTTTTTTTTTTCTTGCAGCTCAGTGGGTATTGTGAGGGTGCTTTTGTGGTCTCCTTTATATCACCTTTATCCAGCTTCACATACAAACACACTCACAAGAATCTTATTGCAATAAAGAAAACCACTATGACCACCCTAGGGAACATATACGGGTATCGATTCCTTGCAATTTCCACCTAATTCTGCACAATGTAATTATTATCACAGGTGAGATTTTTTTTGTGTAGTTTTTTCACAGTGAAAAAACTTAGAGGCTTCTAAGAGTGAGGAAAGCATCAAACTGTGGTGCCCAGTTTGAGCTCTCCATTACTCCTGGACCAGCAGAGTCTCCGGTATGAGCCATCTGCCTTTGTGTGAGGACATCAGGAGCTCTCTGCAATGTGTCGCAGAGGAAAGATCATCCACAGCTGACAGCCCCGTGTCATTCACCGCTCAGCATGCTCCATCGTGAGCCATGAATTTTCATATATAGAAAGTGTTCCGGTAAAGAAAAGGCAGAAATCTGTTTCCATATTTGTGGCATACAGAAAAAGAAGTGAGAAGCATAAACTGCAACAACAACAACAACAACAATACATTAATAAGAACATTCTAAAGGTAGGGATAGTGAAGTGTTGAAATTAATTGTCTGAGACATTGCTCAATCTCTATCATTGGAGTCCTTTGAAAGCAGGTTCGGCAAAACACCTGATCGGGTCAGAAATCATACCTGATCCTACCTTGGGACAGAAAGACAGACTAACTCATCTCTGGATGCCACACACAGTGATTTTGTGCATGCTTCTAGCCTTAAGTGTATCAAAAATGGAAAAGGGGCAAGTTGTAGAGATTTTATAAATATCTTTCAGATTCTTTAAAACAAAATTAAATTCTTTTCAAAATTAATCTAATTTATCCCACGTACTTGTGAAAATATGACTGTTTTATTGCCAGGACTAACACTCCTTTTTTATCTAATAGAGTAAACATTACTGACCTCCAGAATATTTCCCACCTCATGGCCATGTTCTGAAGCATTCAAGACTCTCAGATCAAAGGCACACAGCTGTATAAACGGTTCATCACGGGTAGTGTAGTTTCAAGCTGCCATATTTAGGCAGCGGCTTGCAGTTACAAGTAAGGTCATTCCATCTCCTCTTGCCTAAATCTATCTAAATTAAATTCTCTGCAAGATCAAATGTTAATTTAGGAAGTTATTTTATTTTCAGTAGTGCTGTGATCAAGTGACCTCTAAAGGTATAAGTTAATATTCCCAAGTGCTGTCACCACCTTTCTTTTATTTTTTTCTGAAAATAAAACTGAAATTACTGCCATTCTTTTTGCCTCCTTGGGGACCATGATACCAATGTATGTGACAAGCACCAGCTCACACGAAGGACTCCCTCCGGAAAAAGAAGTAGCTTTTAATCCAGCATATACCACAGACAGACTCTTACATTTTGTTTTAAAGGAGAGATTCTCCAGACTTTTCACTCAGCAGGGACCAGCACAGTCCCTAGACTGAGAGGTTTGTTTTTCTTCCTTCATGGTGTCCTCATAAAGTGGTCTCAGGCCCTTTCTAGTCAGCCCTTGCTGTCCATGGGTGCCTGCCTCAGGCAGTGAGCTTTAAATAACTTCCTAATCTTCACCACTCCATTCCAACACACATTTTTCCCAAGCTGTAGCTTCAATGCAGTTAAGGGTGATCAAACTCATCAAGCTCCAGCAGAAATGTTTATCTAGAAGAACACCATGGGGAGGAAGCATCAGTCTGCAGTGTATACAAGAACAATAAAGCTGAAAAACTCCTACACATACTGTGCTAAAATTTTGGATGCCTTTACAGCATAAAGCTTAAGGATCAGCAACAGCAAACTGGTCCTGCCACCACTGAGTGAAGGCTGATGACTCTGGTTTCACTTTGTGTAAAATGCATCTACAATTCTGTCACCTACAGTCCCAAACAGATTTTCATTTTTTGTTTGTCTTACAACCAGGCACCTTCACTCTAAACAGATGTTTCAGCAATTAACTGGTCGGATTAATTGGTTGGCAAGTCAGTGTAATCCACAAGAAGTCTGAAAACTCATATTGGGAATCACAGTGTTATTTACAGCACAGATTGATGCTGAACTAGTGAGTGATGGTGCTGCCAGATGTAAAATTATGCCCGGCTCTTTCTTCCCACAGCTGCACTGTAAATATTTGAATTTATTCCTGTGAAGATTGAATCTCCACACTTTGCAGCTGAATCAGGACAGTTGTAATCCAGGTAGAGAAGACAGCATGCTCATGTGCCTGGCCAAGTGATACAGGTGTGTGTGACATGCCAGTCAGCATCAAAATTGTGGCTGAAACATTCTCATCCCCTTCACTAAGCAACGTTGAAGCTCAGGATTTCTGAGATACATTATTAGTAGAGCCAAAGAGCTACCATGTAAGCCCAGAACAGGTGGCAAATATCCTATATGGCATGGCTACTACAGAATGAGAACTAAGGACTACGTGCACATTGCACATATTAGCTACAAAGCATTTGTGAGCCAGGTTTTCACCTTTCCTAGGGCTAGAGTTAAAGATGTAGCAGGTAGCTTCTGGGAGATGCAGCATCCTACATGAAGCCAACTCCAACTGACAAGTGCAAAATTCTCCTCCCATTTAACTTGCTTTGCTCTCACATGGCGGTGATCACTACCAAGGTACTATTCGCAATTTTACTTCAGAGTGAGTGGGAAAGGTCCAAATGGACGAGGGAGAACACTCTTGCATTTTCTTGCAAACCCATCTCTCAAAGGTTTGGACTTGGAAGTCTTCAGAAGGAAGTGGTGGAGCCCAGCAAAACTGGAGTTCCCAGGAGCTGAGCCCACAGGAATGATGACCTGTATCTAATGTGCTGTCCCGTTCTCTACCTGTCTTTTTATGGCAGTGAAGGCAGCAGGAGTTGCCAGTGCCTTTAGGACTGAATGTTCCCTATAGGCGATGGCCCAGACCTGTCAGCTTCCCAACTAACACAGAGCAGAGATCCAGGAGGCCAGACGTTCTGCATCTATCAATCAAGGTGGAGTAGGCAGTACCTCTGTCCTTTCAGTTATTACAACTCAGGTCTTAAATTATGTATTCCTGTGGCTTGAGAAGATAATGGAATGATCAGAACCAAAATCAGGTAAAGATAACAGATATAGTGAGAGAGAGACAAAGACAAATGACATCTCATTTGAGGGTACTGAAAGTTCCAACTGACAAAGCATCAACTAGGACTTTCCATCTGCCTAAAGGTACAAGGCAAAAAGTGTCAGTCAGAAAAAATAAAGTTCTTTAAAGTCCCCTAATGAAATGGGATTCAGTGGGAGGTAATGGTGGCTTGGCAAAGCAAAATGACAGTCTTCCCATACAGAGGCTTTGACATTAGGTATGACTGCAGCATGTGTTGATATGGACAAGAAATAGCACAAGAGACAGGGACAATGTGTGGGCATTGAGTACTGTATCTTCTGAACTCTGTGAAAGTGGTGGGAAACTTAGACATTACCCTGTACCTGTGCTGCCAGCCCACACGTACTTTACAAATGACCTCGATCTGAAAAGAGCAAGGAGAAACAAAATACCTGTTATAGGAGGTATGTCAGTTAGCTTTGGATCCTTCAGCAAAGCATCCCCCAGGGATGGCAAAGCAAATATTTTACCATAGTTCCGTAAACTATTAGCAAAATGGAGTTACGGAAGTAAGAGCACTTCAAAATAATTGCAAAGTGACTGCAGCATTATCCAGGGGCATTGCTCGATTGCAGATTGTGCCATGGCATTACATCTAATGCTGTATTTTGAAGTTCAGAGTACTTAAGTCAAATCCCAACCTTCTAGCAAATGCATATTCCAAGCCCACTGTTGTCTGTCTCTGGCCATCCAGGATATTGTATTTGCCACTTGGCTGCACAGGCTGACAGCAGTGTTTTTCAGAAGAGGAGCTGAGCTTTATCCCAGTTGATCCTGCCAAGACACCAGCTTCTGCTTCTTCTGCAAAAGGAGGGTATTTAGGGTAAGTCCATAAAGGTTAGAAGTGCCTGAGAGTAGCACACGCTTGTGGCATCAGCTTCAGCAATGGATACGGCAGGAAGAAAAGGGAGGTGTGCTGCTGTAGACCTAGTAAAAATGTCTACAGTCCTTTAATATATCAACTTAAGAATTACATCACTCACTTGTAAACCAGTTCATGAATCAAGGACTGGCCCCCGGAAGGGGTCAAGATCCAGCATCCTCCCCATCCTATCCGAGTTCCCTAATGTCTCTCTGAATCACCATCTCTGTCGTTAGGTAGCTCCCAAAATGGCAGCAGCCTCAATCCCAGCATTACTCATTGCTTGGGGGTCATGACACACCTCAAGAAATCTGGAGGACACTGACAATCATGGA
Organism: Mycteria americana; assembly: GCF_035582795.1. Taxonomy (NCBI): domain Eukaryota; kingdom Metazoa; phylum Chordata; class Aves; order Ciconiiformes; family Ciconiidae; genus Mycteria; species Mycteria americana. The sequence goes on from NC_134368.1 coordinate 4,633,529, forward strand.
AGACACTGGACCCCAAGCTATGCTTCTTAGAAGAATACTTAAGGCTCCTCTGGATCAGCACTGCAAGACAGGACAAAGAGGAGTCCTGATAACTGTTTTGAAAAAAACTTACCTTAGATCACCCCATTGTAATTATCTAGTGAGAGTGAAATGCTGCAGATGCAAAGGAAACAGTGAGTTTTGAAGTCTGGAGACACATCCAGCCTTCACTGGGCTATGCTGTAATTTTATAAGCAGGTCAGAGTCTAAAACTTAGGTTCTAGGACATAACATGCAGTGTAAGTGTGGCCCTTGATATAATTTCCCATGGAGAAACAGTAAGTAGGGCTGGTTGCCATATCTTACCTTCTAACCCTTCTTTGAGCCCTAAGTGCCTTCCTGACAAAAGCAGAGGGGCATCTTCTCCCATGAAGCTCCTGAAAAGGCTTCCAAACATGCAACAGGGGAAGGACTCACTCATCTATGGGTGGTTTTCCTCACCTATAGATGACATGGGAAGGAGCTGAGGGGAGAGAAGAATTTTAACATAGCCTAACTATCAATGTAAAATTGGGACTTAGGAGTTCTAAACTGAGTTAGAGAAGTCCTCTTTCAGAGACTGCAGACATCTATCTGCAATCCAGTTGGTGGCCGGTCACAAGTGGTGTTGTTACCCAGGGCTCAGTATTGGGGCCAGTTCTGTTTAAGATCTTTATCAATGATCTGGACAAGGGGATCGAGTGCACCCTCAGGGAGTATTGATCTGATTGAGGGTAAGAAGGCTCTACAGAGGGATCTGGACAGGCTGGATTGATAGGCTGAGGTCAATTGTATGAGATTCAACAAGGTTCAGTGCAGGGTCCTGCACTTGGGTCACAACAACAGCATGCAACGTTACAGGCTTGGGGAAGAGTGGCTGGAGGAAAAGGACCTGGGGGTGCTGGTTGACAGCTGGCTGAATATGAGCCAGCAGTGTGCCCAGGTGGCCAAGAAGGCCAATAACATCCTGGCTTGTATCAGAAATAGTGTGGCCAGCAGGACTAGGGCAGTGATTGGCCCTCTGCACACGACACTGGTGAGGCCGCACCTTGAATAGTGTGTTCAGTTTTGGGCCTCTCACTACAAGAAAGACATTGAGGTGCTGGAGCGTGTCCAAAGAAGGGCAACGAAGCTGGTGAAGGGTCTGGAGCACAAGTCATGAGGAGTGGCTGAGGGAACTGGGATTGTTTAGCCTGGAGAAAAGGAGGCTGAGGCGAGATGTTATCTCCCCTTACAACCTGAAAGGAGGTTGTAGAGAGGTGGGTGTCAGTCTCTTTTCCCAAGTAGCAAGAGATAAGACAAGAGGAAATGGCCTCAAGTTGCACCAGGGGGGGTTTAGATTGGGTATTAGGAAAAATGTCTTCACCGGAAGGGTTGTCAAGCATTGGAACAGGCTGCCCAGGAAAGTGGTGGAGTCACCTTCCCTGGAGGTATTTAAAAGCTATGTAGATGAGGTGCTTAGGGACATGGTTTAGTGGTGGCCTTGGCAGTGTTAGGTTAACAGTTGAACTTGATGATCTTAAAGGTCGTTTCCAACCTAAATGATTCTATGATTCTGTGATTCTATCCCTAATATCTCTTGGGGGTTTTCCTGCTGGAGCCAACACTTCAGGAATATTTTTTGACAGTCCAAATGACCTCACTTCTCACAGGTCTGCTCTTTGCAGCTTGCAGCACAAGTGTAAGGAAACCGCTTTCAACAAGTTCACGCCTGGCTTCAGTCCATCCCATTTATTAGGGCAGTGAATGGGCTCAATAAGCTGATCATTATACTGAAGAAGGGTAGGTGATGTTCAAGGTATATGAATTCCTTTCTTTGTCAGGAAGACAATGCTTTTATCTTTGAACTGGATCATGCTGCTGTGCAGAAGAATGTGTTGTATCTAAATGAGAAATATCTGGTTCTATCCAACTTCATTTCATGTTTTAAATTTGCTTTTGCTCATTGTTGTTCTGAATGGGAAGAAAAGATTGGTTTTTTAACATGTTAACACAAAACAAAATTATTAGTTATATATATATAAAAAACATAAAATATATGTGCATATATATTTATATAAAAATACGTGTACATCTCTGTTTGGATAAAACAGAATATAAAATAACTTGATATATAATAGCATTCAGAAATAAGTCAGTGTAAAACAAGACATTGAAATGTTTATTTTCTGCATAGTAAAAATGTTCCATTTAATTTGCATTAAAATTTAAGCATTTAGACACTTTTTCGGAATGAGATGTGAGACCGTAATCAACTCATTTTCATACCAAAGAATATTCCACAGAAGGCTTTTGTTTAATACTAATTTTAAATTCTGATTTTGTTCAGTGAATGTCAGTTCCCCTGGAACTATACATTTGCTGAATGTAACATTCAGGGAAATGCTCTCTTTATCCCCTGCCATGACATCTGAATCTTGGCTTGTAATCCCTATTTTAAGTGAGATCTGAGCAGCTTCACAAACTTGTCACACTGTCTTCTACTCTGTCATCAGTTAAAATCTAATCAGGTGCCTCTGAAGTCCAGTGAAAGATACCTACTAACACAGCTCAAGCTAACCATTTGGACTTGGCATTCAAATATCATAGAATCATAGAATCATAGAATCATAGAATCATAGAATCATAGAGTCATAGAATCATAGAATGGTTTGGGTTGGAAGGGACCTTAAAGATCACCTAGTTCCAACCCCCCTGCCATGGGCAGGGACACCTTCCTCTAGACCAGGTTGCTCAAAGCACCATCCAACCTGGCCTTGAACACTTCCAGGGAGGGGGCATCCACAACTTCTCTGAGCAAACTGTTCCAGTGCCTCACCACCCTCAGAGTGAAGAATTTCTTCCTTATATCTGATCTAAATCTACCCTCTTGCAGTATAAAGCCATTTCCCCTTGTCCTATCACTACATGCCCTTGTAAAAAGTCCCTCTCCAGCTTTTTTGTAGACCCCTTCAGGTACTGGAAGGCTGCTAGAAGGTGTCCCTGCAGCCTTCTCTTCTGAGAAGGCTGAACAAGCCCAATTGTCTCAGCCTGTCTTCATAGGAGAGGTGCTCCAGCCCTCTGATCATCTTTGTGGCCCTCCTCTGGACTTGCTCCAACAGGTCCATGTCCTTCTTATGCTGAGGGCCCCAGAGCTGAACGCAGTACTCCAGGTGGGGTCTCACAAGAATGGAGTAGAGGGGGACAATCACCTCCCTTGATCTGCTGGTCATGCTTCTTTGGATGCAGCCCAGGATACGTTTGGCTTTCTGGGCAGCAAGCGCGCATTGCCGGGTCACGTCGAGCTTCTTGTCAACCAACACCCCCAAGTCCTTCTCCTCAAGGCTGCTCTCAGCCTTATTATTTGTGCTTGGGATTGCCCTGACCCATGTGCAGGACCTTGCACTTGGCCTTGTTGAACTTCATGAGGTTTGCATGGGCCCACCTCTCAAGTTTGTCGAGGTCCCTCTGGATGGCATCCCTTCGACTGCACCACACAGGTTGGTGACATCAGCAAACTTGCTGAGGGTGCACTCAATCCCACTGTCCGTGTCGCCGACAAAGATGTTAAACAGCGCCGGTCCCAATACCGACCCCTGAGGAACGTCACTTGTCACTTGTCTCCACTTGGACATTGAGCCATTGACCGCAACTGTTTGAGTGCGACCATCCAGCCAATTCCTTATCCACCGAGTGGCTCATCTGTCAAATCCATGTCTCTCCAATTTAGAGACAAGGATGTCATGAGGGACGGTGTCAAATACTTTGCACCAGTCCAGGCAGATGATGTCAGTTGCTCTTCCCTTATCCACCAATGCTGTAACCCTGTCATAGAAGGCCACCAGGTTTGTCAGGCACAGTTTGTCCTTAGTGAAGCCATGTTGGCTGTCACCAGTCACCTCCTCAGTTTCCATGTGCCTTAGCATAGTTTCCAGGAGGATCTGCTCTGTGATCTTGCTGGGCACAGAGGTGAGACTGACTGGCCTGTAGTTCCCTGGGTCTTCCTTTTTTCCCTTTTTAAAAATGGGGGTTATGTTTCCCCTTTTCCAGTCAGTGGGAAAAGTGGCATCAATATGATAGGATCCTCCAAACAAGTGGCTGTTTTTGGAAAATTTACTCTGAAAACTGAACTCATCCTGAGAGTCAGAAGGGCTGATACTCAGTGCAGCAGTGCCAAGCCTTTCTGCACTGTTCTAGGAATGGTTAAAGGGCTCTAAACCATGCAAAAAATATCCTCTGATAGTCTTGTACAAGGCTCACTTTTTTCCCCTCTAGCATAAAAGCTTCAGGCTTGTCATCTTGCAATGGGTTGGTGTCTTCTTGACCATCAGTACACCTAACCTTTACTCGGGCTAGGGATGGCTGAAGATGACTGAGGCAGGGGCTCAGGTCAGTCTAGACAAGGGATGGATATTTCTAGCAGAGGGAACATACTTTCTGTAAGGCAGAAGCTTTGCTAGCGTGGCTTTGCCCCAAAGTATTTTAAGAGACATGTCCTACATGACAGATCTGGGGCACGACACAAAAGCATGGGGATGCAGAGGGCTTTCTTGGCCAGATGGGCCCAGGAGCTCCAGACAGAACTGTTGGTGTGGGGGCAACCAGACAACCCAAGAGGCATGTTGGTGGGCTGCGTGAGAACCAGGCAATGCAATGCTCCAGCTAGAACGGCAGTGTTGTGGGCTTACCAAAAAAACTTCACGAGCTGAATAAAGTGGTGGATACACAGGAGATCTGGTCTTTAGAACACCCCAGGCATGTTGCAGCTGCACAGTGTCAATGTGGCTTTTGGACTGACTCCATAATGAGCTGGAAAAATATGTGCATAAAAAAATATATATGTGCAGGGATGACAGGGATGATTTGGGAGACAGCTGCTGAACGCTTTTTAATCACTCTCTGAATATGGCTTTTTTTCTCCCCTGCACACCTCTATCTGACATTTACCTGAAAAAAATTACTATGCCAAAGCCAAAGCAGTGATATTAAATCCTCAGAACACGACCACACAGGTTTGCCAAGCAAATGATCACTATTTGCACAAAAGTGCAAATACAGTTTGTTCTTCTCCACTGGTTCTATTTCTGTTGTCATCTTCAGTTGCACTGTTACACCTTCAACAGACCAGGAAGTAGTCAGCCAAAAAAACCCAGGGAAACTGGTCAGGATATCCCAGCTACTCCTGTCTGTATTTTATATTTGTTAAGCACGTCTCCAAAGTATCAGAGAAGCAAATGCTCTCATTTCATTAAAATATTCTTTTTCCATAAAATGTTAACAGTGATCAAACAAGCCTTACAGCATATTAATTCTACAAGTCAGATAGCAATGAATGAGCAGTCACTTCTTTTCACTTTAATTTTTATTCCACCTTTCTTCCTGTGAGAGTCAAAGCAATTTACTAGAAGAAAGCAAGCCCTTTGGGACACGTCAAAGGCTGGAGGCCTTGAATATTGTCTATGTGAAGACTTCTACAGTTCTGACACCTGGGTAAGATACCATCACAACACATATTGTCTTTATTGATATAGCAAGGTCTGGAGTGGTGCAAAGCTCCATTTACTTCAGGGTAAAGCTACCTTCTGGTGCAACTCAGGCAAAAGAGACGATCTCTCAAGGAGGGAGGAATAACGCAGAGTGGCTTCAACGCACACTGCTGAGGGTTACACAGCATAGGCTGTGGGTATCAGGAAGATTGAGGAGGTAGCTAATACAAGAAAAGCCAAATGTTTCCTTTTTGCTATGTGAGGCAGGAAACATCTCCAACTTGCTCTCCCAGATGTGTCTTTCAGACCTTAAATTCTGGCAATCTGAGCAAAAGCCTCTGCTGCTGGCAGGTACTCTGATAATATGGGGTTCTCCTGCTACTGTGCTTTGCTGGGTTGCCTCTTCACCCATGCTAGTGGAACGTTAACCTGGAAGGGTTTCACCCCCCAAGCCAGCTCTTGAAATTCCCAGGGAAAATGTCCCCAAGACTCCATGATACTCACTTTGTCTTGATTGGCAGAAAGAGTGAAAGATGTCTTGTAGCACCGTTTCCTCTAGATCTGCTGCTTCTTCAAAAGCAACGTGCTCACAGTCTGTCACTTGGGCACGCTGTAAACACAACCTACAAGAAAGCTGGGGTTTTATTATAGCAGTGAAATAGATATACATTTAGTATAACAAAACTGGAAGAAGTGTATGAGAAATAAGAAAGCACAGATTCAGAGTGTGCGTGACCTTTTTTTTGTTCCCCAGCAGTTACTGAGTGTACTTTATGAGGCATATCAGAGACCCAAGACATGGCTCACAAATATTCTTCTGTTCAAACAGTGTCTTTCAGATTTCTACCAAAGGCTCTTTCCCTCTCAACCTTCCCAAGTGCTATTGATGGTAAATGACATTTCAAAGGGTCTATTAAAAATGTTTTTTATTAATATACCTTTATTAATTTAGAAGAGCTCTTTGCACAGTGCCCTTGTTTGCAGCTACTTGGCATGAAAATGAAGTGTTCTTCACTGTATTTGATAATGAATCACTTTCTGAGATGAGATCAGCTGTGTATCACTCCTCATTTTCTTCCCACTCCTATCCTCCATTTACCTTCTTTCAGGAAATCTAACATATTGTGTTTGATATAAAGGTACAGTTTAACATTTAAAAAATAATTGTTATAATAGTTTAATGACCTTATGTGGTTAGTTTGCATTTCATAAAGACCAGATGGAATAGTCCCACCCAACTGTGCTAAGGGGCTCTATGACATTGGAATATAGTCCTCTGATGGCAATCAGGGGAAGACCTACATGAATTGAACCGTACCAATTAATAGGATCATTGATAAATGGTCATAAAATGAAGCTAATGTTCTGTGGTCTGTCTATGGTCAGGAAAATAATATAGTAGGAAGATCTTTGAATTGTGACAGGGTAGGATGAAAAATCGAATAAAAAGGATTGCCATAGTTTCTTTCTGATTGAACTTGTGAAAGCATGATCAGCAAAGGTGAGCAGAGGTTTACAGGGCCACAAACCTTCAAATCATGGATGGCTGATGACAGAGGAAGTTAATAATTGACAGTAGAAGTTAATTGGTACTCTTGGTTTCAGGAGCTGCTGTGTCACAGGTATTTGCAGTGACTTGAGGAGAGTGTATAGTCCTGTCCTTGCAATCTGCTCTGCTATTTTAGAACTAACTAGGAGAAATTTTAGAAGGCTTAGAATCACTTGGGGTTTTTTGTTTTTTTTTTGAGTTTGGGGGGGGGGGGCGACTTGTGGGTAGTGGTATTAGATGAGATAAATGGCAGTTCCCATTAATTTTAACAGATTTCTGACACAGTGAGTAATTAGCATTTTGTGAAAAAGCACAGGCATTGAAGACATGGAGACATGTGTTCAATTTTATGCTCTGTGCTGCCCTGAATATATGTTTTACACAGTCTGGGTTTTGTTTTTCTCTCAGGCTAAAGAGGAAGAGATACGTCATTTTGGCAAGTTTTCTGTATTGATTTATTAGACCAAATCGTTCAATTATATTTTACTTTTTTGATGGCATGTTTCTCAGATTATAAAATTAGATCATCCCATCTGATATTTAAATGACACAAACTATAGTGCTTTATCCTATGTCTCCCTTCAATAAGCCCACATCATGTGATTCACTTGGAGCCATAAGCTTCAGTTAAAGACTTTGAGTGACAGTGAATTTCACACAGTCCTCACTAAGATGTTCCCATTGTTAACTGAAATAACTGTAAGAAATATTCAGACTTATTTATAGGTCTGATTTTTCCTAGATTTAGTTTTCAGCCATTAAATCTTATTAAGTCTTTATCTGCTAGATAGAAAGATCTGTCTGGATGGCCAACCTGACTCTTTTTAAGTCCGATTTTGAATAGAGTTTGCTGATGTTAAATCAGATTGGCAGCACGTCTAGTCCACTAAATACAGCATCTAACATTAGTGGATGTTATTTGATGAAAGAACTTTAGATAGACTGTGCTGTAGAAATGCAAAGTATTTCTTGGCTTATGTTTTTAAATTGCACCACATGAATTATTCAATGCTAACAAAATTGCTTATTGAAGCACTGTAGGAACTAGCAGCCTGGGTTGTACGACCCTGTTTGAGGACAACTGCTAGCTTGAGTAGCAGGTTGAAGAGTCCAGATAAAAAATATACTCTGATCTTACATCCACATCAAAGACCTTTTGCACCAGTCCTTGGAGGTTGCCTGGGGACAGCAAAGTATCTAATTCCATCAGGTGCAAACCCCAAGGAACTTAACAGCAAGGAAACAGTTAACACCCTAACAAAGTATGCATCTCTTACACCATAAGCAAAGCTCAAAAATGCATATTTCATTAGATAATGACATCAATATTTTCATACCTTTTGAAGGTGGAGGAGTAATGTATCTTGCTTTGAATAGCTAAATACTATAATTTAAGGAACACATTTTGCAGATGCAGAGTTTAAATTTGAAGCATGAAACTATTGGGTTTGTAGTGACATGATTTGCCACAAAATTTATTTTCTAATTTTTAAGATTATTTTCTCATAAACTTGGTGTACAAATTGGTAGGAGCTGCAATTAGCTTAGTAGACAGAAAGCAAAGACTTTTCCAAGACATGGAGAGAAATTCTCAGAACTTTCTCTATGTTTGTCTTTTGCCTCCAAACTCTTACATAACTTGATTAGAATTAGGTGTTAATCTCCGAAAAGTTATCAAAAAGCCATTAATATTTATCCAGAGGAGGGAAGTAGCAGAAGGCCTGCTGTACACATAAAAATGACATTGAAAGCAGCATAAGCAGTTTAAGAAAAAAACACAAACAAAACCCCACCTTCTCAAAACCTAAGGTAGAAGGTCTGTTTAATATTAGGCAGTTACCAGAAACAATTACATTAGAGTCCAATGGTCACAGGGTTCCTTTATAGCTGGTGGACAGACACAAAGCAATTCAGTCCACTGAAGACGTGGCAGTTCTGGCATTTACCTCTCTCCATTGATTATGGGAGCAACCCAGAGCACCTAGACCACAATTTGGCTATATTTGGCTATGTATTTTGGCATACTTGCCTAAAAGTAGATATGAAGAATCTGTGCCATAGTGTCCATCACATTAGTAATATATAATATAGCATGAGGAGGACAATCCAGATCTCAAATGTAACTCCATGGGGATCATGGTTGAGTGAAAAATGTCATTTCTTTATGATAAATATATTGGATATAGCCAAAAATGCATGTATCTAAAGATCTTATTCTGACCACCAATATTTCATATTCTGTGTATGCCATCTTAACCAAATGCTAATGTCACCTTCAGCAGGTCTGCTTCCTCAAGCTATATCACAGCAGTACTTCAATAAAGCTACAAAAGCTTTGAAAACCAGCAAAAAAAGAGACCCTTGGAGATAATCTAGTGCATTTTCTAACTCTAAGGCAGGTAGTTCTAGCCAAACAATTTCTGAACTCAGGAAAAGGGATGTCTTCTTTCTGCTTATGTTCTGCACTTTTAGAAAGCCTTTCAGTTTTGCTTGAATGTCTCCCAGCCAAGTTTCAATTTTAGTAGAAAATCAGATCTCATATGCCCTTACAGGCAAATATATATTTAATGTCCTCATGTTTATTTTTTGGTGATCTTATGCCCTCTGAAGAAAACCAGTCACATTGGAGAAAGAGAATTGTTATTGGGAAATAACAGTGATATTTACCTCATTTTTTTTCCATCTGGAAAAAGCTTTCCTTGGTATACAAGCATGAGAGTGGGGGTAAAGGAGCACATGAAGGCAACCCACTTCTTAATTCAGCTGGAGTGGAAGTTTAATTTAATAGAAAGAAAAAGAAGGATTTTTATTTTTCTAACAAATGCATAAAGAAGCTGATTTTATCCTTCATTTCAGCTGTAAAAACCAATGAACCAAACATCTAAAACAAATTTCCTTTAGCTTAATTAATTGTACCAGCCCTCAGACAAGTGCACTCCACTGCTATGCATGTGGAATAAAATGCTGTGTCTTTTTCAGATGCAGATCTCTGAGGACCACTTTATAGTGCTGCCAAAAGGAAAGGTCAAATAATGCCCTTGATAAAACATACAGTAGAGCTGGTGTAAAAGAAATTAAGGTCTAGACTGTTTTCTTTCATGCCACCCCTGGAAATTTCAGATAAGTTCTCAGCAAGTCCCTCCAGTAGTTTATGCTAACTCTGTTCCTATCACAAAGCCTGATTTCAACATGACTTAGGAGCCATCAGGCAAAGATCCTACAGTCTTCCACAAGATGATGAATGATTAGTAGAATATATAACAAACTGGTTATTTATGTAATTCCAATGACCTTAGACGACACGGACAATACTAGAAGTGACACATTTGAGTGTGAACTCTGCAGACAAGTAGTGAAACTAAGCCATCTGCTGCTGTAAAAATGTTCAGAGCAGTGAACACATGATAAAGATTATGTAGATGGTGATTACCACCATTGCGTAAGTCTTGCAAAATTCATAGATGCAAGTCAGAGGGGAAGCAGAAGAGAACAAAATTAATCATCCTGCTTGACCTCTGGTATAGCATTATCTGGATAATCTCACCCATTCTTTTGTGCATTGCTTCTGGCTGAAGTTTACTTTCCAAAAAGGCATCCACTCTTCATATGGGGAATTCACTACTGTTTTTAGTTGTCATCCTTGACGTTAAATATATATCTTCTTTCTCATTTGCCTTTATCCTGTTTTACCTTCCAACAGATGGGCAAAAACCACAGCAAACATGGTTGTATTCCAAGGAGGTTGTGCTGTTCTGCAAGGGAGAGAGATGTTATTTAAAATCATAAGGCGAGAATAAGACTTTGTACTTAAAAGAATGAGACTGCAGTATACAGTAGGTAGGTTTGAGAGTGAGAAAGGGCATGAGTTACAATAGTCCTATTTCTTACTCATTTAACCACCAATTTGTTTTTTTCTCATAGATGTTAAGTTTGACTTCCAACAGCAGAAGGCTGAGGTGAAAACTGAACTGTTGGACAAACTCTGAAAGCATATTGCATCTTACTTAACCTCACAACTTCCTGATTAATGAGAAAATCTTGTGGTTTTTCTGAACACGCTTTTCAGCACTCCTGACACGTTCTTTAAAACAAATAGGTACTTTGTTGCAACCACGGACACTTGCCCTTAAGGAAAATGATAGCAATCAAATGGGAGTGTTCAGACTGGGAGTGGTTACCATATACATGTGGTAACCACAAATGGGAGTGGTTACCACATACCTGTCGACTGAATGAAGCTATAATTTTTTAAAAGAGGGCTTTTTTTTTATACCGTGAAAAACAGAACTAAACCACTCACCTACATGAAGAATTAAAGATGAACCATACAGAATTTTAGATCCAGAAGTGGAAATGGTGGAATCAGTGAAAAATGAGTAATATATGAGAAGAGGGTCAACCAACTCCTGAAATACATATTTGACATTAGCAAATGACATAACAACTGGAGCTGGACTAACACTAACATATTAATTGGAAAAGTCTGTCTCCAGAAAATACTCTATTCTATAGATTTTGCTTGGCTTTTTGTTGCATTTTCAGAAAACTGCATATATTCTTAATGAATTTCTTGTTGTCACAAGGGTGCATCTTCCAGGATGCAAGTCCTGGAAGATCCTTTTCAACCTTTAGGAAGCAGTGGGATTTTCCGGAAGCACTCAATCTTTTTATACCAACACCTGAGCTAGAAAATTTTCCTTTCTTTTTTCTTTCCCTTCCCCTCAGAATCTCATTTAATAAATAGCCAGAAGTTGCTGGGGCTCTAAAATGGAACATCAATATTTCTGCGAGAATTGGTAAAGCTGCTAGGGACATGATAATTATAATGAACAACACTCAAGGAATCACATTCTGCATTGACTCACAGCCTGTTTCACTCATGCAAGGCATTAAGCTTATACAAAGGATTAGTTGATGACAAATTTGGTCATCTATGGATTACAAATGAGAAAGTTACAAAAATATCGACATGCAAACAACACTATCATGTATTACAACTGCTTTTCACCGGAGTGCATAGGATTTCAGTTGTTCTTTCAAATTGCATACAATTCAAACCAAATTTTAAGGAAAATGGGAAATTCTGACTTCTGATGGGGAAGAAAGGGGAAAATTACTTCTGCAAAACGTGTGTCTATTTGAGATATTGAACTGGTATGGAGCCATGGCTAGTGACCATGTGATCATGGCATAGAAATAGATTTATTTACCTAGGATTCTCTATCAGGGAAACTATATGGTCCTAATATATATGCACGTGATCCTAGAGCCACAAAGAACGGACCAGCTGTGATTTATCCTCCATTCTCTTACAAACTGAAGCCCAGAATAGTAAAAGACTAAAAAATAAGGAGATGGAGTGAAATACAGAATTCAAGCTTCTACACTACTGGGAAGGAGAGTAACAGTTTCCATGTAAGCAATTTTTCTTAGGCATTTTTCTTAGGCAATGTATCACGGTGGGACGTCATAGTGACAAGCCAGAAATTATCTCATCCTTGTTAACATTTTTAAGATATTTCACATATTCCCAATGACTTTCAAATTATTAACAGCTTAAAATACCTAAACGCCAGGACCTTGTTCCATTGGATAAAAAAAAAAAAAACCTGAAGCAATTTACCTGATCAAACTGAACTGAGATTAGAGTACTCACTCTTCTAATCTGATCTGGCTTCATGGGGAACAATGTTTAGCAAATGTCAGAGTGTTACTGAAGATGGCCAGGCTGCAAAGGTCAATAATCGGCTTGTTCTTGAGACAGGCCAGTGGTGTTATCTGCACTTTGGTGGAGGACAGATTACCACCCTGTGAGGGTAAAAGGTGGGGACATACTGGGAAATCAACTTTATAAAAATCTTGGAAGGAAATTCAGGTTTATCCTACGCTCACAAATGTATGGGTGGGGGGAATGGGAAGAACTCATTTGTTTCTTGGAAACAAAGTAGGGCTATGGAAACATCCATGAGAGAAATCTTTTTTATATTTGGGATAAAAACCATGTAGTTTCATGCAGAATACAGAAAGAGCATTCACTAGTTTGGCAAAAACCCTGCAAACACTTTAGAGGTGAAGCTGGGATAGGGTGGTTTGGATGTCTCTGTCTTTCCTAGCTGTTATGATGGGAGCTATGAAAACACTGTTGCTGGTGAAAGAATCTAACTGTCATTCTCAGAGATGTTTGAAAGGAAACTGAGCTAAAAAAAGAAGATTTTCAGCTTGGAATGAGAATCTTTTGTTCTCAGTAGAAACCTTCTCAATCAGCGTTATTCATGCAAGCACTCTCCTGATGTGCAGATTAACTGTAGGATGTCTTGTTCAGGTTTTGGGGGACTCTATTCAGGTAATAGAAGAACATAGGACTGATTGGTTGGACATTTGTAATCTACCTGGCAGCACAAACTGTATCAAGCAATTAGCATAATAAATGGTCTTGTTCTTTTGAAGAAAGAAGAACATCTTCTGCTTTGGTAGGTTTGTGATTCAATCCTGGCCCCTGAGAACATTTAAATCTAAAACAATTCTGCAATCTCCACCTCACTTGCAACTACTTTTGGAATTTTTGAAAGTGTGAGAGTGTGTTTGTGTATAAAACACACACACCCCTATATCTATCTGTACACATACAGGTAGATAAGTTTTGGCAAATAAATTGTTCAGGTGTGTTGTGGTTTAACCACAGTCGGCAACTAAGCCCCACACAGCCATTGATCACCCTCCTCCCCCGCCCTGGTGGGATGGGGTAGAGAATCAGAAAAAAAAAAATTAAAGTACATGGGTTGAGATAAAGGCAGTTTAGTAGGACAGCAGAGGAAGAGAAAATAATAACAATAACAACAACAACAACAACAACAATAATAATAATAATAATAATAATAATAAAAAGAATGCACAAAGCAAGTGATTCACAATGCAATTGCTCACCACCCACTGACTGATGCTCAGCCAGTCCCCGAGCAGCGATCACTGCCCCCCCGCCAACTCCCCCCAGTTTCTATACTGAGCATGACGCCATATGGTATGGAATAGCCCTTTGGGCAGTTGGGGTCAGCTGTCCTGGCTGTGCCCCCTCCCAGCTTCTTGTGTGCCCAGCAGAGCATGGGAAGCTGAAAAGTCCCTGACCAGTGTAAGCACTGCTCAGCAACAACTAAAACATCAGTGTGTTATCAACATTATTCTCATCTTAAATCCAAAACACAGCACTATACCAGCTACTAGGAAGACAATTAACTCTATCCCATCCAAAACCAAGACAAGGTGAATGTTTCAGACCACATGTCCTGTGTAGAGACAACACAAACCAGTAAAATGTACAGGCTGTCCAGTTCTCCGAATATGGAAAAATCACCCCCAAATTATTGAAAGGCACATGGCCAAAAGAAAAGAGGTTATCACACCTTATCCCTCTTGTTGAAGTTGACTACCTTTGACTGTAGTCATATCCTAACAAAAAAGAGATTGTCTTTGTCTGCTCTGAAACCAAATTAAAAAGATTGCAATTTCTCATTCTTTGGAGGAAAGAATGTCTTTGCCTTGAGATGCAATGATTTGATATCTGTGAGCTTTTCTAGTCAAAGATTATCCATTGGATTTTGCAGCATACCGGGAGCAAGATTGCACAAAGGTTTCTCCGGAGACTCTAAACTCATGTGAGCAAGTAATTGATTTGTAGGAGGGTTTGATGCATTGATTGTCCCTAAAGAGCTGATGTCCTGACCTTTCAGGCTGTGAATGGCACAAATCTAAATATATGTGCTGTGCAAGAAAAAGTGTTTAACTGTGTGATTTGGTCCTATGATGCAGTGAGCTCTTGGCTTCTTGGAATAACATGAAAAAGACCCTGGTAGTCTGCTCAGCAATGACTTTATTATTCAGTTTTAGCTGAAGGAACTTCAATTGCTAGCACAGTATGAAAAAGAAAGCAAGACTCTAATTCCTCATAGTTTCACAGAATTCATGCCTGTAGGGTGCAAATTAGAAGTGTGACCACTTAAAAATATCCTGAAAGTATTACTTTGATGAATATGACTTTTCTCTGTGCCTCGATAACAGTGCCATGTTTGCTGCATGCTTTAAGCTATTTCTAAACTGCAGTGATATGTTTCCTTTGACAACCTTGTAATAATGTTTGTAAGTTAAAAAGAAATGATCGTGGAAAATATAGATATTCATAGAATTTGGGGCCAGAAGGAATTTTCCTTATTCTTTTGTTCCTAATCATGTAAAATTCCTTCTGCCCAGGAATGAATCAAGACTTTCAGTAGTATGGATGGGATTTGTTTGATATGTTATTATATTATGTATTTTATATGTTAAAAATCAGTGACAGCATAAGAAGTCCTCTATCAGAGAATATGTAGAAAGACTTTCAAGATATTAAGTTGCTTGAAGGGGACTGTAAGGATAACATTAAAAAGTAAATCTGGTTTTCAAATTTCGTCAAATATCCCCAGTCCGGTTTCTGAAAATTACAATCCCTCCAGTAGTGAATGCATAGAAGGAAATTGTTGGCCATGGCCCTGTCTCAGGTTGTTGAAGGAAGAGTAGTGGGCATGCCTGTGACCTTCAAAATATGCTGAATTCCTCAAAGAGACCTTTCTGGAGAGGCAGGTGGCTGTGGTGGATGCCTACAGGGTCTAAACCTGGGAGAGGGAGAAGGAAGAATCAGGAAATCATTATGTTCTGAAGAACAAGAAATCATCTTGTTCCCAATAATAAAAGCCTTGGATTTGCAGAAGTAGAAATGAAGTTCCTGCAATTACTATGAAATTTCCAGAGAGGGTTGTGGCAGGCAGATCTTGGCTCATGTGCTGCAGAGAAACACTAAACCGAGTCCTTTTGCCCTACTACTCTTGCTCTCAGCAGCTGTAAAAACGTAGATATTCCTGGATGTTCCTAAATTGTGGCCTGCTGGAAAATGGCAGGAGACAGCCAGGAAAAAGTTGTTTGTACTTGCCCACTTTCTTATGCATTTTTTAAATAGCTGATAATGATCTGTCCAAAACAAGAAACTGGGTTGAGCTGAACTCTTCTGGAATATTTTATGGGCAAAAGGAAAAGGAATAAACAACTTACAGGAAATGAAATTTTAGTGAGATGGAGAAATTCCTAGGGTCCAAAAGCTCAGGTTTTGACTCATTTTCTTTCCCCAGCTCTTTGATGTGCAACCAGAGAATGTTGTTAATTAAAATGGGTCCCCAAAGGCAAGGATTGTTATTGTTGTGTTAAAAGAGAGAGAGAGAAAGAAAAGGAACCTGCATAGTCTTGCATTGCAAGGGACCAAAATAAGACCCCTTAAAATTAATTTCCACCGAGTGCTTTGAAATCTGATTACTTGTCCCCAGAAAACACAATCATTGGGCCAAATATTCAGGTGGTGTTGATCAGCGTGGCTCACACTGGAGGCACGAAGGCTGCTGCAATTCACGCAAGTGCTTTGTGCTGCCTCTGACTGCTGTAGCAGTGCATTAGAGTAAGTGCCATGAAAAAAACATTAGACCGAACCAGAGATTGATAGGCATCCCGGACACAGTCCCAATGACTTGTTTTTCATTCTTGTTGACCAAAGTAACTTCTGATTGATTTAATATGTATTTCCTATTTCCATTCCAAGGCTGCCTGAACTATTGTTTTATAACTGCTTCATGTTACGGCATGTATTCGCTGGTTCTTTCCCACTCTTATCCATAATGCTGCTGTGACGGTGTGCTTCCCCCACCCCCGACCTTTATCTCCTGCAACCCTGCTTAGGTGATAATCACCAGTGGTGATTGTAAATGGATGCATCTGGTCACCATCGGCTCAAAGTGGATTCAGGAGGATTCAGGAGGATTCAGCCTAGGGCTATTGTGCAATGCGCCCACCGAAGAAACTAAAACCTGTGGTCGGCATGCAAATATGACTATGGGTCAATCATCTTATCCCCCATAAATAGTGAGCAGCCCAAGGGCCCTTGGAGCTCTCCTGCACAGCAGTGGGCTGCATGCCAGGATCTCCCCTTGAGCAGGGACACCTCTCAAGGTTACTCCTCGAGGTTGAGAGATTCCTTGCCGCAACAGATCCTCGGTAAGTGACTAATAGCATGCTAAACTTTGAAATCTTAGCTAAGTGATATAAAGGATTGATTGCATATATATAATCCTTTAGATATAAACTGTTGACCAAGTCTGAGACTAGGACTGGATCCAGCCGCACCTAGACTCCTCTCTGAGAAGGAGTTTAGAAAGCAAGGGGATCCTTTCCGAACCTCATGACTCAATGGGAGGGTGTCCCTGACAGTTTTGTCTGACCCTGTCCTCTATGCAGTAAATAATCGAGTGCACCTCGCCATCGAATCTTGTTAAAACACTGTCGCATTGAACTTTGTTAACTCCCTATTCTGTATCAATAAACTATATTTTTACTTCTCTCTTGTGAGTGAAGTGCACCCTCGCTCCATCCATTGTACTCAATGAAATAAAAAGTGAGCATAAAATACAGATTTGTACATAAAGGAAAGGGAATTGCTTCAAAGGAGGAATGACAAAGACAGTGACAGGATCATTGGAGAATATATTGATCTGAGGTCTTTGCTAAGGAGTTTTCTTATCAAACATTGCATTACAGAAATGCAGTGAGGTTTCAGGTAGAATGACCAAGGCTTTGTGTGAATTTGGTATGGGAAACAGTCAGTCTGTCCCTAGCCTGTTTACTAAGTGCACTTGAATTTTGTTTCCATTTATTATTGGGAAACTGTCACACACAAGAAAAAGGCTCTCAATATATTCTTTTGCCTCAACTGAGAAATGGTATAAAGGACTAATCATAAACTTTTATGCTGCCTCTTCAGGAGCAGTTTGCAGGACTTTCTCTGCCTCCCATCACGTGCAACCCATTTTACGGGACATCTCAAGGTTTTTTGCATGATAATACTTTGGGCACCCAAATTAAGCGGTGTTCACAGGCCACTCCGTGTAAATCAAGGCGGGAAACCCAAGTCTTCTGCATGTCAGTTCAGCATCCTAAGCACAAGTGACCACTTCTTTCCCCTCTGCTTCTCCCTTAAGACTAGAAATAATCTGTTTGGCTTTCCAGGAGTTTGAGCGTGGGGACCTGTGGGCTTAGCTGCTTCTCAACGTCAGCTTCATCTCCAGATCAGAAACAATCCTCCAGGTATGCTGCAGTCTGTGGACCTCATGGGTCATGAAAGCTACCAGCTTTGATGGAGCTAAAGCAGATGCATGCAGAGACAGGGATTTTTTTTTTTGTTCTATATTTTTAAAGAGACATTTCTTTCATTAAATAAAAAAGAGTTTACTTATAATTAAAAACTTCCCTTGTCTTTTTTCTTTTTCAGTCTTACCTGAGGTTACTCTCCTAGCCTACAATGTGGTCTATCATGTTTTCCAGGCCAAAATATTTAGTTTTACGAAGGATCTCAGCCATAATCTGCCTCATCTTGGAGGAATTGCATGAAATTAAAGGATGTACAGTGGGAAAACATCACAGGAAAGCAGAAAATTGACCCCAGTTCCAGGAACTCATTTATCACAGCTGTGGCTGAAATTTCACAATGCCTAAAATCTCTAACAATGAGTACAAACACAAAAATACCCTGTTCTAATACCTGAATAGAGCTCCCAAACAGATCAACTGGTTTTGGAGAGAGAAAGAGAAGCCTGCTAATTCTTAATTTATTTTCTGTGGTACCACTGATGTCCAATAATGGTCCTTTGTGAGGAGTTTGTTAAATCGGTGTAGGTGGGAAGATACTAACACAGTGAGATTGATATCGTCAGTACACAAGGATGCAGAAAGTACTTTGCAAAAAATAATGGTCATCTAAAGTATGAACTATAATTAATTTGGGCTGAAGTTTCCTATCCTGGCATTTTCCAGCAAACTCAAGCTATTGTATTTTGCTTTCTTAGGGGTATAAAAAGGGTAAGATGAAGAGGGGACAGTTGATTCTTTCCCTTCATTTTCTCTCAAGTGCTCTATGTACTTCAGGAGAAATTATTTAAAGTTATGTTCTGTTTGCCTAGCCTGA
This sequence comes from Mycteria americana, assembly GCF_035582795.1. Taxonomy (NCBI): domain Eukaryota; kingdom Metazoa; phylum Chordata; class Aves; order Ciconiiformes; family Ciconiidae; genus Mycteria; species Mycteria americana. The sequence goes on from NC_134368.1 coordinate 4,652,589, forward strand.
AACAACATTTAAAAAAAAATCAAAACCAAAACCATAGCCACATCCATTTTACTGTTACTCATCTCATTCTTTGAAGCAAAGACTTGAAATCTGCCAGATTGGGTTTTTTTGCTATTCTTCTACAATCCACATTGTTACAAGCTTCTGAAAACTCTTTTTTTTGCCTGTTCAATAGAGACATATTTGAATCCAGCAATTAAATACAGCAACCTGCACTGAGTATCCTGTATGTCCTCACCATCTCTTTAAAAATAGTTATCTTATACTTACAGCACAGGCAAGGAAGGATTACAAGAAGGAGCAGGATTTTCTCTACAGCTGGATTTCAGGCTGACAAAACACTAATAGTCTCAAGGAAAAAACTGAATTTGAGATTCCATAGTTAGTACAGTAATACTGTAATACTTAGGGCCTGAAGTAAGACTTGCACAGTATGCTTAAGTTGAGCCATTCAGAAAGGAGTCTACTTTGCAACTGGTCATTCTTTTCTTTTGTGTAGCATTTTAACTAGTGGGTGGTATTTATATCATATTCATCTTGCAGGAAGGTAGGCAGGATTGGAGGCTGGAAGGTGATGTGTAATGGAATAGAAGAAAAACAAATAAATAAATGCCCAAGCACTAGCTGTTCTATAGTGCCTCTTCTGCTGATTAGGAGCAATTAGTTACAAGATTACAAGTTGCAACTCTTTCAGCTTAATTTTGGTTGCTCTTTTCCACTGCATGGTATTTGCGGAGACCGATGCTTTTGGAAGTGCATATTCAAACGGTAACTTCTGCAAGGGTGTGTATGAATCAGCTCCTTTTGCCAATCAGCCCTTCCCAAGCTGTGAAATAATATCCCTTACCAGCAAATTTCCTTTCTCTTTTTCAGGAGAACAAACTATGACTGCATGTTCTTTCCTATCCCAGCTGTTATTTCAGACGAAATCCTTATGTTTTATAGGAATGCTCTCTTTAATAGGAATTCTGGTTTAATGTTGTGATGTACCCCAGTGGATATCACAGTAAGATTCGACTCACTAACTTCCAGCAGCAACAGCATCCTTCTCTTTTGGTTCAGCTAACTCTGAGATGGTAATAGCTACTTTCTCCTACTGCTTTCTCTGTGATACTGTTTTCTTTAACAGGAGAAAATTGCCACAGAGGGGAAAAGTTTTCCTCTTTGCTGTTATTAGTGCTACACAATTTCTGATGCCTGTGAATAGTAACTGAGGGTGAACATTTCAAAAGGCAAAAGGGTTATGAGTATTTTACTCCAGGCCCTAAAATATAAGGAAGCTCTTATTCCTGAGGAATTTGTCATGTTTCTGAAAAAAAATCTATTTATCTGGGAGATTAGTTTTATTATTTTATTTTTATTTTACACTTCTGTTTGGTTTTAGTACAGTGCTATCCAAGCAAAGTTATCTTCAATGCTTTAACCATATTATTAACATGTTTTCTGATCAGCCAATATAGTTGAATCAAAGTAATATGCCTGGCATTAATAAAATGCCTGCTTTTTCTAAAACAAACGAACAAACCTTGAATAATAATGTGGGATTTCTGGCTTGGTTGCAAACAGTTTCTTGCCATCTTTTTCTTTAAAAAAAGGAGCAGAATTTCCATCTGAGATGCCAGGAATGCTGCTTGGTTTTGTTCTCATATATAATTAGAACGTCAGGAAAAATAAAAGCTTGCAACTAGTTTAGCGTTGAGACCAGGGCTTTCTCTTCTGGAGGAGCAGAACATAACGTCTTCTTTAGGATTATAATCACTAGTGGATAAATACTCACTTGAAAATCCTTAAGGTAAAGTGTTCTTAATGCTACAGAACTATTTCCCTAATCACAGCACTTTTAAGTTCAAGGTTTTAATTGCAGATATAGCCAGCAGTTATGGAAAAATTACCCAGCACATTAAACTGTGCTAAGAGAATGCTATCGATTAGGTAAATAGGATTAACGGGACCTATCCTTGGCCCCATAAGTTCAAAGGTGTGGATGTATTAAATAATATTTGTAGTTTAAAGGTATGTTTGTGAGGGAGATAAAATCTGAGAAGTATCTGGCTGGGCACACCAAGTTTTATTGGACTATCGAAGGTGATGCACCAAACCTTAACTCTCACTCACCCTCCTTGTTGGTCCCATTCTGTCTTTTTCTCCTTTGCCATGACCTTGGCAACTACTATTATGTGGTAAACAACCTTTTTAACCAATAAACTTAACATCATTTTTAGGCTTCATCTTCACTACAAAGTCCTGTCAACACGTTGCATTTTGCAATGGTTTGGTGCAAGGTGGCGAAACACAGCTGTTGTGTCCCTTGAATGAAGCCCCGTATTCGAATGAGAAAGGTCTTTGACTGACCTACAGTGCCTGGCAAAACGTCGTGCTCCAGTGACATACCTGCTCCTGTAAATGCTGGGATCCCCACCATGGGATGCTACATCATCTGCTGACACAGCCCCTCGCAATGAGGACATACTGTACTCCAAGTAACAGCAGCAGCTGTTATGCTGGCTCAAAAATAAGCCAGCTGTAAATCTTCCTACTAAATACGTGGCCCATACAGACAAACATAATTTCTGTTGTTAGAGCTGGAGTCATACAACTTTTGTATGTCAAAAAGCCTAAAAAGGTTGACTTAGCTGCTCTGCTTTGGAGAATTTAATGTCTAATATACACATCATGTGCTATTTCTGAAAGTCTGCAGCCCTCATGGTATTTAATCACAGATCTTATATTTGTATTTGCCTTTTTTAGCATCAAGATCATCCGAATGAAGGGAAGATGTATTACTTTTGCATCTTCCAATTCACAGTTATTTTTATAATTCTCCCAAAGGCCTCCAACAATTGAAGCTCATCAGCTGACATTTAATATTTTATTATGAAATTGTCAACAGATTTGCCAAATGTATTCAAAAGTCCTGTTTAGGGTTTCATAAAATTCTCTCCCTGGATAAAAAAGAAAAGAAAAGGAAAGGAAAAGAACATAGTAAAACCCCAAAGACTTCCTAACTATATTTCAAACTGAGAAATGTTGCACCAAAACTCTTGCCAATACACATATGTAAGTATAAAGATATATGCAGAATAGTAGCAGGTGTTTCCTTTTCAAAGGAGAAAATTTACAGCTTGAACTAAAAGGCTCTCCTCTGATACTCCAATCCTTTCTTTTCTATGAACAGTCTGTTTCTGAGTCGTGAGAGCCCTCTAGGGTTAGTTCATGCACTCAGTGTTGCTCTAATTAGACCTCAGAGAATCACAAGAAACCGTGCCACATCACAGGTGGCCAGCTGGACACGGGCACTTTTGCCTATAGATACAATTACTCAGAAATCTGGTTCTGTAAAGGGCACGTTTTACATCTCTGTGCTCCTAAATCCACAACTTAAAGAGATCTTGTCTTAAAGCCATCTTTCCCCTTTCCTAACAAAGTGAGATCCATTTCTAATCTTGGTATAGTTATTTTTTTTCCCTAATTTTCTAATTTCTAATCTTGCTACCAACTGTTATCTGGGCTGTAGCAAAGAGGGATCCCTCTATCTCGGAGAGAGAGGTAGGGAGTTGAGCAAGTGGCACTGATCTTTAGGTACCAGTGTGCACATAGGAACTGGTGGCTCATACCTTGTCAGGTTTAAGCTGAGAATAGTCTTCCCTTATTTATCTTGATTTTTAATTTTTTTTTTTAAATTCTAAAATCTCAATAATGGCAGAAAAAAAATTAACTGTTTCAGCAAATATTGGGTTGGGCTGTAGTTCCTGTCAAACACAGGTTCTTGCAGGACTCTTCCATGTGTGCCGCACATCTCCCCAAAGTACATATTAGTACAAAGACAGAAAACCCGATAGGCAATTCAAACTACAACATACTTAGATCAGGCTCTTTTCCATACTTCAGGAGTCTTATTTTTCTTTCACACATAAATCATTAGTGAGGACACACACAATAAAGAAAAATCAAAAGCAGTAACAGGCAGCACAGCAAAAACAAGTCCAGCTTTTCTGACATTGCTATTATATATATAGGCAGATGTTTGTCACATACCATTTCAAGTAAAAAGTCCCAAAGACGTCTATTTTTACAGAAAGAGGACTGTTCTACTAGCCGCAGCCAAACAGCGGGTTACAAGTCCTCATCTTTCATAGGCAGCAATCCCAAAATATAGACAAACCATTTCTCTGGTGGTCTATCTTTTTGTGTCTCAGAGCTTACACTACCTACTAACATCCATTTTTTGGGGTCTATTGCCAAATTCCCTTCTAAATGTCACATATCTGTAAGCCAGGTGTTGGGAAAAGGAAGTAAATTCAAATGAGCAATGCTGTTTCTCACAGTTTCATACCTGACTTCAAAACACACAAAAACCTTGGTACTGTGAGGCACAGAAGTCTGATATTGCATTTTTTAAAACTAGATGTTAACAGCTTTATCCTCCACTTTTTTCTTTTTTTTTAAGAAATAAACCTACTTAGAGTCTTGTTTGTGAAAGAAAGGCTCAGAAAGCCAAAAGTAAAGAGGAAGAATCCAAAATGTGTTCCTCACGTCAAAATCCCTTTAGAGAAAACTCAAATTCCCATCTGATGTTGCTGACAGAATGACTTGTAACAGTATAAAAAAGTGCAGAAAAGCCTTTGTGGATATTTTAATGATCAGTAACTTAGTAACTGAGTTTTAGAGTTTCTAAGCCCTTCGTGCTGGCAAGCGTGTAAAACGTGCAAGTTAGCCAGAGCTGAGCATTAACGGCTACATCAGAACATCTAGGGTCATAACCTGTATATATTTACCCACTCATATTTCCAAATCTCCTTCATCCCTTCTTTTTTTTTTCCCCTCTGTGTGTATTAAAGAGATATCTGGTGATTTTCTCAAAGTTTCAAGCCGGTGCACAAAAAATGGGAGGAGGCTGGGAGAGCTAGACTGAAAATGCCACTGCTCTGTGCTCCATGCTGGTACTTGTAGCCATGTGCTGGGAAATAGCTTCTCAACACGTCCTCTTCACAAATGTCCCCTTCAACACCTGGCAGTGGTGGTGATGGTGAGTTGCAGCACATCAGGGATGAAGCGCGCTCCTTCAAGCTGAGCCAGAAGAGGGAGACCAAGGATGCACTAAGCCAGATGCCAGCTCCTTTCACTGCTGGCCATGCCCCTGCTCACTTTCCCTTTCAGGAAAACCTGATCGCAATTTCTGTACCTGTATCAACTCTAATTTATGCAATTGAATATGGTCTACAAACCATAGTGCTGGAGCTGTGCAACCGCACTGTCTTTAAAGAACCTGACAAGGTCTAACACAGCATTTTCAAATGCTTGAGATTGTCAAGGTACACAAAATGTCTGTACTACCTGCTAGAAATATGGAAAAATGGCCTTAATAAATATTTCTTTTTAAAGCCGAGAAACTTAAATGCTGGTACAAGAAACCTGTTTGGTCTTAAGATGCAGCATGATGTGTTTGTGAACAAGTCTACATCATATGACCGCCTGCATTATTAGAAAATAGACCACAGCAAGCCAGGATATTCCTGTCATTTATATGCTCTTCATATCTGGGCTTTTCTGGGTCTGCTTTACCAGCTTTCTCTTGATTTGAACATGCTTTCACATGCGTTCTCATTCCTTTGCTCATTATATTATCTTCTCTTTATATTCATAATGCTTTTGGTTCAGTGAAGCCTAGAAGCCTCAAAAATGGATCAAAGCCCCTCTGTAGTGGATGGTGTAGAAGTACATAACAAAAAAGAAAGCCCCTGCCACTTAAATCCTGCAATCTAAGCAGATTTGTAACAAGAGTGGACAGAAAGGTGGATGTTCAGAGGGGCTGTAAGTGCCAGCAAAGGTCTGGTGACTTCTATAGTAAGGTAATATATTAGGATATTGTCCTAGCACATCAGCTGCTCTAGGCACAGTTAGGATTATATGTGGGAGTATCTGAAGATATCTTAGTGATTTCCTAGTCCATTACACAGGATCTCAGAGCACCACAGTGCAGAAATAGAACTCTATTATAGCCTTCAGTGTGCCTGAATAAGACAAGAGTTAAAAAAAAATCCACCACCAAAGGAGATGCAGTGTTGCATTCCCTTGTCATTACAAAAGAAAGAAAATGCAGTGTTCTCAGAGGGATGAAAAATAAAATAAAAAAACCTATCCAGTTCCCCAAAACACTGCTGTAGGCTTCAGCTAAGATTTACCGGAATGTTTCTAAGAAGAAGAAATGGCTACAAAATTTGAGGCAACGTTGGCAAATCTTTTGTGACCTCATTGAGGGATAGGTTTGCAAAAAAAGTGTTTCTAAGTCCCAAAATAAGTGCCTTGCAGCAGTTCCAGCTGTGGCATTCATGGGTAGAATTTCCTTCACCCTATTCAATGACATTCATTGCAGATGCTTGGATTTTCTATTTGCATCCTCATATTCTTACCCAGAGCCCACTGACATCTATAAAAATGTCCCCTGCGACTTAGTGGATTTTGGATCTGGTCAGTTCCAGACTGTATTTCCAGGTGACCAAAAAGGCAATTTAATGCATTCATATAGCCATGAGCATACTAAAGAGAATGGTTCTAGCTCCTTCCTGATAAAACTTGGAAAATGCTTCCAAAAGATTGAGTTCTTTCAGTTTTTCTCTCTTTCCAGCCTGTCCCAAGAAAGTTAGATGTCTTGCGTAATGCTGGCAAGCAGCATTGAAAGACAAAGGTGCAGATTCATCTGTTTTGGTTTTTATCCTGGTGTCATTTTTATTTCAAGTACTGTTATGCTCAATGTTAGGTAGCAGTTGGCTGAAGCTGATGGCCATGCCTATCCTTCCTTTAGCAGAAATGCAAGCCACTAAACTTTTTCCAAAGTTGAGTATCTTGAGCAACAGGAGTCACCAGCGAAAATCACAGGTGAATATTGCTGAACATACCAGTGCAATTGTAGAGGTGCAGGGATGGCATAGATTAGACAGAACTAGAAACAGCCCGCAATCTAATACAGGACAGAGGAGAAAGCAATGGATTAGCAGAAAATACTTCCAGAGGGATCAGTGAGACAATTTGGAGAAGGTTTCTGGGAAGAGTGCTGGCATGTGGTCTTCAGAAACCGAGGAAAGAAAAGGAAATCTCTCCTGAGCGGAGAGAAACAGGACTGTGTGTGCCCTTTCTATAAATAAGCAGCCTTGCAACAAAAGAAAAGCCCAAGGTAACATCAAGTTCTCCTTGTAATGGGAACAGCGAGGCTGACTATTAACAAACAAACTGTTCGGATAAAATGCAGAAAACTACAGTTTGGGTCACCAGGCCCAGAGTCACAAGCATTCTGGTGTCAAGTCAGTCTACAATATAAAATGTGTTGATACAAACACAACAAAAAGCTGCACCTGATCTGAGTGGCGAAGGGAGAGAGCTATCCGACAGCTATCTTAGATGCTGAAGCCTGATGTTCAGGTGCAGCCAAGATTTCCAAATCCCGCTTCTTTCCCACATGACTTATATTCCGGTAGTACCTAATTCTATGTTGACAGTGTTTTCCAGGTACTCCTGTCTGCCAGTGGGCATGCACGCGATCATCCAACTGCTCATGCTGCTCTAAGAGTTTGATGACACCCCAGAAGCCCTGGAAAGGTCTTATCTTCTAGGGGTTCCCAAACATATTGCTGAGACATCACTGTCCATAAAGAGAAAGTCTGGGATAAGCCCTTTCAAGAGGGACCTTATTTGATTTTTCCCCACTGTTCAGTAGCTAGGGGACTCATCTGGGATTTGAAAAACCTGGTTTTGTTTCCCCTTGCTGTTTGATTTGAAGCAGAGAACTAACTGTAGGTTTCCTGCTGTCGAAGAGGTTGCTGTAATCATGAGGCTGCTGGGTCAGTTTGAATAAATTAATCCCATTGAAGTTGCCCTGTTTTGTATAAATAATTCGATATTCAATGCACCTAAGAATGCACCTAAGAGTAAACAAGCCAAAAATGAGTTACTGTCTGGTCATTAGAGTATTGACCAGGGATCTAGAGGGGGGAGGCAAAGTCAGGCACTTGTTCTAATTAGTATTTATTTACACAAAATGGAATAACTTCAAGCAGAGATTTTATGAGATGTCTTTATAGAAAGGTCTGAGACTCATGGTTCTTTTCTGGGGTTTAAGAAAGCATCTTTCCAGGTTGAGCAGTGTAGAGATTTGAGAGCATGTTTTCTGCCTTTCAAATGGTATCTCTTCTCTTCCTTCTCCCCTTGCCTGGCTATCTTTTTGCAGGGGTAAGGGCAGGTCTGGCTTCAGCATTCAACACCAGCTGAGAGCTCGCAGATGAAAATCTGAATCAAAGATAGGTACTAGATACACATTGTTTTGATTTTACTGGAGATCAGCTGCCTAAATGCCTTTAAATCTGGACCTAAAACTGTAAGGACTAGAATACCAATAACTAAAACGTCATCTAAGGGGTGAATCATGTTTCCAAATGTCTTTAAGACATTTATCACTCTGGGTTACATGGTACAGCATTAATTTCTTTTCAGACTCAGTTCTTACTGCAACATTAAGTATTTTTTAATGAGAAAATGATGGAAAAAAATAATCAAGTGGTTGTACAGCCTAATAAGGCAAGGAACCATTTCACCAAACAGAGAAAAACACAACTGAGCACTAATGAAAGAAATTATAGCAAAAAGGGGCAGTTACAGACTGCATTAAACACACATCAGGAAGCAATTTAACAACTGAGTAACCAGAGTCATATTATTCAGACTTGATCCCCGCAGAAATGAAATATTGTACTGTGCTGACACCTGGTGCACAAATACATTTGCTCAGGAAACCACAGCCCCCCGCCACGCCTTCCTAAAGCAGCTTTCCAGTACAGAGGGGTTAGCCTTCAGCCTTCGTAATCATCTGATGCTTGCAAAGAGACAAGACACTTAAGAGACGAGCAGAGTTGTCCGGGAGTGATGTCTTCCTGAACAATTCAGCACAATTAATTTTCATCTGTTTACAAGACGCATCCTGCTACATTAAAGATGTGATTAGAGGCTTGGGAGGAGTTTTTTCAAGGACATAAATGGCAGTGGGAGTGCTCAACTCCAGAATACGCCTTAGAATTAATTCCCTTTGCTTGTTTAATTTGGGGGTTTTGAATGTCAGAGGCTAGCGGGGCAGATCCTTAGGTCTTGTTTGGCCCAGGTCACTCCCTAGGGTTAAAAACAGAAATGTTTCTTGTTCTCACCCTATCGTACTCCATCAAAAACCCAGCACTAGTTTTCAGCAGGTTAGGAACCAGCCTTCTCCATAAACATGGCCCAAATAATTCTCTGAACGACCCAGTGCTTTTTCTCTGTGTTTGGTTGTGTTTCCACATGCTGCATGGCAAAGTGGTACCTCATTTAAGGGTCTTAAGCACTGCCGTGGTAATTCATCATAACGAACACAACTTCCTAATGAGCAGTTCTTAACTTACACGATGTCCCTACAACCTCACTCTCACGGTCACTATTACTAGAGAGCCATATGCAGTTGGCATATGGCATCTCTTTTGGCACTGCCTTGATCCTTTCACAGAAACACTGTCTTCCTTATTTTTAAACATTATAAACCCTGTTGGATCTCCTTACTTGTACTTTAGAGATTCTTGTATTCAGGGACCACAAAGCTTCGTGTAGGTGAAAGAGCGACCCACCAAAAACCCTGTAGAGACTTTCCATGTAGAGACTATACCTTCCTGTTTGGCTGCAAAGTACCTAGTGAATTAAAATAAAAAATTATAACTACTGCATTTTCCAGGCTTCCTTTAGACCCCGTCTATTTAGTCCAGCTGTAAAATGGACACTTGATCACTTAGTTTGGGAAGAACAGATTCACCTAGAGACGATGTTTTTCTGTGCTGTAGGAAGAAGGTGTGCTGCAGCTAGATTAATCACATGGCCTTGATTCTTACTTATGGATGTCCTTATTCTACATTCATCTCTTTAAAAACCCACACACTTCACCAGCCTTCTGCTGTTCAAAGTTCCATGGTGGAGTGGTGAGAATCTGTGGCAGTATACATCAGATGTATCCTGCAAATGAGAGCAGTTCATTGTAATTACCTATGCAGGCATGGTGACGTAAAAGACACATTACACCAAGTAAACAATTTCCAACAGCAAACAGTGTGCTTGTTTACTTCCCTTGAAGCTTGTTAGGCTTAATCTTTTTTTTTTTTTTTTTGGCAAATTGATTTATAGCATCAGTTTCAAAACTGAAGCTCCTTCTTTTCATTTTTTTTAATACTCCACACCGCAGAGTGCTCTTCACTCTGTATTTAATGTTAGGTTCAGTTAGCACGTGTAGAAGAAAAAGAGCTGCCTGTTAAGAATACAATGTGTCTCATTCGATATGGGGTTGAGAAGCAGCCAATATACTGCAATAACCTCATTTAATTACCTCTTAGCTGTGGCTTTCTTTGCGTATATCTAATCATTAGTTCACGCTAAACATGTTTAACACACAATGACTAATCTTCCCTTTGGAACACTCCAGTCAATTTTTTCCTTAATCCCTTGGAAACTTTCACTTGTTACCTGGGGGCTTCTCTACTCAGCAGTCACCGGGTGCAGCACAAAGCTGACAACAGGTAGAGTTTTTAGACATAGCCAAACCACCTTTAAATGAGATGGTTCAGCTGTCTGCAGCAATCAAACTGGATAAAGGAAGGCAAAAGACCTGGGGGTTAGTCTGTGATGAGCCTTGCGCTGCATTAACTCTTTTACAGCTGTTTCTCACTGCATGGGAATGCTGTAAACTGAGTAACAGTTGATAAAACATGTGGGCTTTTATCTGGACTTCAGTGTCAACCCAGGTCATATTTGAAACTTGCTGGTGCTTTCAGTATAATGTCTCTAAATCACTTTGTCATCACTGCAAGAGAGCTAAAGCTCTCGTGATTTCATGTCTTGACTATTATGAAGTGAGAAGGTTGCAGGTTGTCACATCTGCACGATTTTCCCCTCCCACACCTTGCTAGACTTGGGGGAAGACCATCTGAGCATGTCACTTCTTATTTGTGCCTATTCCCCTTTACTATAATATGAAACAAGCCATTTGTCTTCCCTTACATGCTGAGCAATACTGTCATAGTGTTTTCTCCTTCTTAACCTGCCTATTGTTCATTGCCACATAGTTACATCAGAAGAAAAGATTATCTTTTTATTCTGTATTGGTATAGCTCAGCACAGCGGGACTATGCTCAGAGCCAGAAGCCGCAAAGCTGTAAAATAATCCAAGTCAGAAGCACGGATATTTGAGTGTGTGGTGGCAGTATTTTACTCCTGTTGTCATGCAAATTGTGGATGTTTGGTTCTGGGTACTAAACCATCTATCCATACAAACTGCTATTAAATCAGAGCCTGGAAAGGGGTCAGTGGGCGCGTTTACATGCACCCCACTGTCCTCACTAAGCTCCTAGTCTGCTCTGAGCAGAGCAGCGTGGTTGTTCGCTCTGGCTCAAGTCTGAATGTGTGTCAGGGAGAGCTCTGCATGCTCCCTGCCCACCACACGCTTCTCTTTGGAAGGGACCCAGGGCACAAAAGTGCCAAGAGACTTGCAAGGTGCTGTGTTGTCTCTCCTGGATGATGTTTCGACACGATGCACTTGTGTTGCAGTTCAGGAAGGGTATTTTAATGCCCATCAGTGGCTAAGTTTTGGCATTATCACTAAGATTTGAGACTTGTAGGTTTTCCTGCATGGATCAGAGGAAATGCACCTCCCCTTTCCATCCCAGCAGGGAAAATGCCCACCCCTGCAGCACATGATGAACTGCTGTTTGCCTGGCTGCTGTGCGGCCCCCAATTCACTCTCAGCTGCTTTTCTCCCCGTTCAGCAGCACAAGCCATTTGTACAATAAGGTCCTTATTAAGTGTTGCTTCCCATGACTCCTAGATATTTAAAGGAGATGCTCAGCGCAACAGCTTTTAAGCTGCATGTGGTACTGACTCTAGTTTTGCGGGCATTGATTAAAGGTAACAGAGGGAATGGTGGTTATGCCTCATTTGTAAATGGATAGACCCAGAAGAAGGCAAGTTCCTGCCTGTTAATCCATCGACCAGACACAATTTGCCTTAGAAACATGAGCTGTTTCACTAAAACAAAGGATGCTCCCCATCCCACCCGCCACGCACGTACGCTCACACACATATTTCTTGTACTGACTTTAGCACACTGCAGAGCAGTTAATATCAGAAGCAGAGCCCAAGGTTACCGTATAGTCTGGTTGGCATTGTGGGAAAAGGATTGTAAGAGCAAGCCATGTGTGAAATAAATTAAATACACAAACTCATTCTCGGTTGCAGACGGGGTCAAGCGGGCAGCTAATTAACATCCCACAGTAACCTTGTCCCTGCCTGGCTCTGCCCTCTCCAGTGTAACTGAAAACACATTTCAAAGACTTGATCCTGTAGTTTAATACTTTTCTTTGCAATGCAAGGCAAGAAAAGCAATAGATGTTAAAGATGGGAAAACGGACCTTAACTTGTTTACTTTTTCTTCCCTGAGCTGCCAGTAACCTAAGTAGTTCTTGCAGGAAGTAGAATCCTATGTGGACATTTTAGCATTTAAGGACCCTCAGAGAAGTGAATGGTTATTTAGTGAGCAGTTCACATCTCTCTCTGTGTCCAGGGATAAAGGATGTGCATCTATTGCAGCTGCCACTCATGAGATTCTGTCCTTCAGTTCAAGCAAGAATGGTCTGAGCTCACTGACAATCACAGCTAAAGCTGTTACATACACGTAAGTCAAGAGATTTTTCCATATAATATTTGTAGGAAGTTTGACTGATAGCTTTCCGCTGATGCTCATAGTTGCAGTCTTTGCTAGGTCAACAGTTCTCTGCCTCCCCGGCACAGCTCGCAAATATCTGCAATGGGAAGAGCCAAGTCAGAATTCTTGAACGGGATTTACATTTCTGCAACTAATAAATCTTCAGTAAGAGATGTGATAAACTTTCTGGAGCTTTCTTTTTAGATTCCTCAAGATCTGAGCTCAGCAGGGAAACTGGTGACTTCTGCTCTTTGCCCCTTTTAGGATCACTGGGGAGTAGAGTCAGCACCCCATTAAAAAAACAGCGAGAACTGGCAGTGCTTTCCTCATTGCCAGGAGCTTCAGAATAGACCTCTGGGGGAAAATACAGTTAATCAGGTCATAAGAGTGTGTGTAGCCACACTTCAGTACATGGTGCGTGTCCAAGACTGCTGTGGAAGGAGCTGCAATGGTATATCTTCAGACAGCGAGAACAATGAGCTGCAGGACTTTAGGCACTGTCCTTGAATAGCAAGCAAGCTTGATCCTCACCTCCTACTAGTTCCTGGCTGTGGTGATATAATTTAAAAGCAAACAAATAAAAACATGCCAAAATGCAAAACACTGACTTAATCCTATGTTCAGTGTGGTCAGTCCATGTATGACCTTCAGGTGGCTTTGGAACAGCTCTGTCCACAATAAGCTATGGCTTATTTGTATTTTATCTTGATTCATGAGATGTGTTTTGGGCTATTTCACTCCAAGTAGGGTATTCACGGCCTTTGACATATCTGCTGCCTAGGAAGTTGCCCAGGATGGTCTCTGTAAAAGACCTAGTGTAAGGGGTGTTGTCTAGGGTAAGACAAATGATCTGGTCTCACGCCATATCCCCTTAATACTCCCTCATCCTTTATGGGTGGGTACAACACTGTCCCACAGATCATCGTGCTTCACAGCCCAGCTGTGTTTTTTCTTCCCTTGGACAGTGTCAAGGCAACCTGGAGGTCTGAGAACATTTTAACTTATTGCAAATGGCTGAGTGTGGACCTTCCAAACATTGCAGTCCATACAGCATGTAAATCTGGTTTTCTGGTCCACATCAGGTTAGCTCATGAAAAGCAGTATAAATGTAGCTAGAAAAGAATGCCATGCTGAAATCTCATTAAATTTGACTAATATATGGTGTAAGTCCATTTATATTAACTATTCGGAATCTCCACTTAGATAATTCTGGTTCTGAACAGAGCTGCAAAACGTAATGCTGTTTTGCAAATAAACAGCAACCTCCCCTTGCCAAACTAGACAAAAACTCCAAACCGTGCTTCTGAAGTGCTGTCCTTTTTCAGCTTAAATTTATTGACATTTTTCAATGGGTTCCATCATTTTCTTTTTTATATTACGCTATTTTTTTTAATCATTAACTCTGCTTTATTTCTGTGCAGGTATCCTTGAACATCAGAAAAAACACAGATTTGTTTAAATATTATTACATTCCTAAGAGGCCTGTAAAAACAGTCACACACCTATAATTACCCGTTACACGTCCGTTTACTTTGTATTTGCAGTAGTCACTTCATGCCTTGCAGCAGTATAGTTTACCTTAGCAAGCTGTGCCAGATAGAAATTTTGAGATCAAATACCTCTATTTAACTACAACTCTGCAAAAACATGAGCAAAGTCAGTGCAAGTTTTCATATAGTTCCCCACTCTGTAAGCTATGATCAAGAGCTTGCAATTCTTCTCCAATAAGGGTGCCTTGTGATTTGAATTGACCAGGGTTGTTTGAATACCAGGGTTGGTTTGAATGGGTTTCACAGTCCCACTGGGGTTGGGGTTTTTATTGTGAGCGTCTCTTTTGAAAAGCCATCTGATGGCAAAAGGTCTTCTCGATATACCTCCATATATCTCAATACAAATATATATCAATATATCTCATTCCTATGTCCCAGCTAGAAAGACCATGTTCCAAAACTTGTTGGCTTTTCAAGAGTAGTTCAGATGTCTGGTCTTCACCCAATAATGTCGACAAAATTTAAGGTGTTGATCTTACGTTTTTCCTTAGATCTTGCCTTGGATTCTGCTTTTGCCCATCTTGTATAAGATCATGCTGCAGCTGGTATAATGTTGCTCAGGTCCACATCTCTTCAGGTTTCAATACAAACGAGATAGCTAAAGCAAAGGGAGATAAATCTCATTGAAAACATCCAACTGGTTATATTCAGATGTCTCTGTGAAACATTTTAACAGTGCCTAATCCTACAAACAATGCCTATGTTGAAAGAAAAAAAATTGCCAGAATAATCAAAATTCATATCACTGATCTTGAATCCTCAACTGCAGGCCTTCCAACCTATCATTTTGTCTATCTTCAATTGTATGCTCTACTAAGCAATGACTGTGTCTGTCTCTGTTGTGTAGATGAGCACATTGTGTGATATCAGTTAATAACAACATGAGATCTGCAAGCAAATGGACCCATATTGAAGGGAGAAGAATGATGGGGGCTATATTAAGATGGGGGCTATATTATGGTGGGAGCTGCACTGTATATATCCACACACTAAACCTTCTGCAGAAACAAATCCACTGAAAGATAATACTGAGTGCTGAGCCAGAAAAGACCTTACCTTTCATTATGTTTTACTGAGCTCAATGATTACCTTGCATCAGCACTTCCAGGATGAGCTGCCACAATTCCTCAGCGTCTCTGAAACGCACCCTCTCTGGTGACTGAGCCCTGCCACTGTTCTCATATCAGGCCCAAATCCAAGGATTTTCTGCCTCTCATGGCATGTTGTTAAGATGCTTTGCCCTAGTTTATAGGATGTGTTTTCTGAGCAGCTCCAGCAGGTTTTGGCCTCTTCCTTTAGCAGCTGTGACCCAAAGGAAGATGTACTGACTCAGAGCAGCCCCTTTGAAAAATAGCACTACTTTTATGTACTAAAAGGAACATAGCATTGAAGAAAGAAAGCTGAAAGCACCTGAGTGCTTAAAAGGTATAGTTTTTCAGAGGCTCACCATTTCCCTCAAAAATAAGGCAGACCTGGGCTCTCCCATGTGCTGCTGCTTCCCTGGTATAGAGTTTCACCTGCTTCTCTGTACATTTGGTATCTCTTATTTGGCAGATTCTGCTTTTTAACTACCTAATATTTCCATTCTTTGCCCTGAGGCTCCAGATCAATCCAGTTAGTTTATGAAGTCCAGGTGGTGGCTTCTAGGAGCATGGTTCTCTGAGAACTGTGGTGCCTGTGATTGAAAGCCATCGATTGCCTTCTTGCCTGAACTATCTTCTCTGCACAAAGTAGCAAAGAGTATAATAACTCTCATATAGTTATCCTGTTCCTGAAAACAACATAGATCATCCCCATAATTTTTACTGACTTATCCTAGTGAAACGGGTTTATACGTAGTCTATTATCTTTGCCTTGTCTTTCAAGCAAGAAACTATAAGTTATAATAAGGAAGACACAAGAGAGTCCTGAAAGCAAGAACAGTTCTTCCCTGGAAGAAGATATTTGTTGCATTTAAAGTAAAGTTGTCAATGATGCTTTCTCAGAGAAAGTGGTGTTTTTGTTTCTCAGGAATTTTTAATCTATTTAATCTTTGGTTTTTTCTTTCCAAATATCCTACTAAAAGCTCTCAGGTTCCCAGGAAGTGTGTCTGGGTACCAGCAGTATCACTATAAGAAAAGAATTCCTATAACTAGATAGAATTAAAAAGATCTAAAATGTGTTTCTGTTAATCTGCTGAGGTTCATCCTTAAAAAAAAAAAAAAAGGAAAAAGAAAAAAAGAAAAAAAATGAATATTCAGCTTTTCTGTTTGAAAAAAAATTTTTACAAAGTTATCATAAAAATAGCTAAGGTTTTAATTTCTTCCCCTTTCTTTACCTGTCATCCCATATCACCCAAAGAAAGGGTCAGACTTCACACTCGAGTTTGTCTTTGAATCCCTTCACAGCAGCTTCAGAACACAGAGAGAAAGATGTCATGTATGGATTTGGACTGACCTTTTCATCAAGACCTCATTCTGTTCATTGTTACCAAAAAGTCTCACAGCCAGTTGCATGCACTGATTTTGTTTGCAAAAGGATTTAGAGGGTAATAATTGGAAAAGAGATTGACACTGACAGAATGAATGTGTACTGCAGATGAAACTAGCTCTTTGAGGTTTTTTAAATGTAACCCTGAAAGTAGAATTACATTATATCAGAATTAATAAACATTTTCTTCAAGCAAGGAGAAAATTAAATGCTAGGAGGTGACTAGATTAATTATTTTCAACCCTCTGATCAGGCTGTCTTTTTGGTTCATCCACCTTTCCCTCATGTTGCCCCATAACCCTTATGGTAGAAGAGGAAGAAGTGCCTCCAGTTGGTCCTTAGTCTTGGTGCATGTTTCTGCAGACTTTAACCATCATGTTTACCATTGAGCTAGTGCATGACACATGCAAAGAGCTTCTTGTTTAATGACCCATTTAAATCATTTCGCCCCAAAAAGCTGTGCAGGAAAAGAAAGCAACCTTGCAGTAAGCCTAGCAGACCTGTGATTCTCAGCTCCCAGCTCAAACCCTCTCAGTGTATTTAAATGAATCCATTCCCATATAAATATACAAGAAACACGAAATTAGAGGCAATAGGGTTGGAAGGGACTTCAGAAGGTCAACTTGTCCATCCTCTTGCTTCAGGATGGACTCAACTTTGTGTGAACGTGTCCTGTCGGACAGTGTCTGCTCTTAGAAACCTCTGAGGTTGAAGATGCTCCTGCTGTCTTGGCTAATCTATTTGAGTGCTTTATTCTTTCTGTGACCGTCCTAAATTCCAGCTAAACTGTTTTGTTGTTCTGGGTACCCAAGGATGATTTAATGCAAATTTTTAAACTGAGAATCAGAGTAGGTTTGCCTGTAATGTAAAGTACCCACAATACTAAACATCCTCCTTTTCCTGAATAATGAATGTCCTTGGCTCTTCTCCTTTCTGAGTGAAAGCATCTCTCCATCCTCCTCAGGTAAAAGCATAGAGCTTTTACAGAGAGAAACCTCTGTTTATTCTCCATTTTACATCCACCCCCCACTTTTATTTTCTTTTTTGTTGTGGAAAATATGAATCATTCTCCCATCAGATGTCCATTGACAGGTATTTGCTGCCTCTGCCAGCAGTGTCCCGTATTGAACAGAAAGCTATCACTTCAGCGCCTCATGTGCAGACAAAGCAAGCATATTCTCTAGGCAGGTTTTTTTATTAGACTTCAGTCTTTCGATTCATGGGAATTTTAAAAGCATCCCATAAAAGGACACTCCTTTTTCATTTTGCCAAGGCAAGCAATAGATTTCTATTGCTCCTATAATAATAATGTGCATGTCATTCTTCAGCAAAGAGTTAAATGATAATTGGAAGAGAGAAAACCCAAGCAAACCACAAACATTGTTTGGTATTTACAATTTCCTTACAACCTAAAAAAGTGACAGCTGCAACTATTCCCTCTTAAAAGGTTTTGTGAACTCAGTAGACAGTCATGGTAGTGCTTAAAGACCATTTTTTTTTTATAGATTTTAAAAAAAAAATGGATGCGGGGACAAAAAAGTTTGAAAAAGTGGGCTGATGGAAGCTGTATTTGTGAGAGAGTAGATGAGGGAGGTGGGGGAACTGGCCTGGCATCCCTCTTGATTCCATTTTCCCAGTCTCCTCTCCTCCTTCCACCATGTTTGCACAATGCTGGGTGACTTTAGGAGTCTGACCACCCTGTTCAGGCTCTTTGAAACCCTGTGCCACAGGACACCTTCGGTATGATGTAGTCTTCCAGTAAAGTTTCAAGGTTGTCCTTCACAGCTCATTTCTAGTCCAAAAGCTGCCTTTGGAACAAGCCTGGCTTTGAAGACCCATTTGAATCTCGAAGCCCAAAGTTGAGGTTTGCAGTAAAAGCCAGCCTTGACCCAAGTATTGTGTAATGTGAATGAAAATCTGCACTTGTAGGACACCTAAATACTTTAACAAATCTGCTCTAAATAACGTGCTCATATTAAGAGAGAATCAGACCTGAGGTTATATTTTCTGAATTCCCAAATAATGCTTTGACAGCAAGACTGCTTTTGACCACTGAATGTATTGGTTTGACCTCATTAACCAGCTAGTTTCTTATGAGATACTTAACAAAGGTCCTTTGAACATATAAAATACAAAAGCCAGCTGGGTTGTCTTTCCCCCACCAAGGATTTAAGCCATGCAGAAGGACAGTTTCATCTATGTATGTGTTAAATGAACCTGTAAATCTTTAAATAACCATGAAGTAGTATCTAATGGGATTTCTATTTTATTTTAAATCACCTTTCTCTTTGGTTTCAAGTCTTTCAGCTGCTTTATAAAATGCTTCTGTCATTAAAAAAAAAAAAAAGAGTAATGGTAAAAACCAATGATGTGCAAAAAATACGATGGTTTCAACAGGACAGTTCTGGGTAAACAATTTCTGTTTTATTCATGTGGGTGAGCAATCGTCTAAGTTTCAATGATCAGTAAGCTTCCAAAGGCAAAATTTTCTCCAGATTTATAGCAAAATTCTACAAAATAACCTTCTTCCACTCAAAGGGATTTTGAAATTGTGAGCTGAGCATGGCATTTGGATGGGGTGCAGCCTGTAACAAGATGCAGATACAGGGAATTCTTGTGGGCAGGGGCTTGATGCCTAAAGCCTTAATTTAGTCTAATACAGACACATGACACAGTGTCATGTGCATGAATGTGGCTTAGTGTAATTCTTTGAGTCATGGGTGCTTTTGAGTGGTTTTAGGGTAAAAAGGGTGAGAAAACAAGAGCACAAATGAGGTATAGAGATATGAAAGGAGTAAAGATGTAAAGCTCAGCTCAGAATCTAAACCGCTTTGCATTGAGCGCGTCATGTTCTCGCTGGAACTCGCAGGTGCTGCCACTGACAGGGTGCAATGAATTTAGGTGTGCACAATGACTTTTGAAATCCTTGCCATAAAACCTCTCCATAACAAAATCCATTTTAAACCAATCATAATTTGAAAAAGGAAAACATGATAGATTTTTCTTCATTATTACCATATAATAGGAGTGATTTTATTAAGGAAAAGTAATAAAATGCACCTTGAAAATGCATTTTAAATAAATAGTTGGGATTTTTCTGATGCAAATAGTAACATTTCCTCTCTGGCTAATGTGTGTGTATCACAAATACACACTTTCTCTATGGTAAAATGCTAATGAGAAACTTTTGGAGCTTTATTTTTTTGAAACAAACCAAAATATCATCACATCTACATTAATGTTTGATTTACATCAGCATAATGTCACAAATTTCCATTTTACTTCATCATTCTTCATAAAAAGTATTTCCAAAAATTTATGTGGTAATTCTATAGATAGGTATATCGGCAAGAAAGCTCATGTAACAGTGTTTAGACTTTGTTGATCAACAAGTGTCGATAAATGTTCATAGCAGCATTTGCCTGCTCAGAAAATCTCAAGTAACCTTAAAAATCTTCTGCATGTACTTCTGTGTCACCTACCTGCTCTGACTCACAAGACCATCCTGTGTTCCTTCTGGCATCAGGAATTAATGGTTTGAGGGAGCAACACTCCCAAACAAGAGTCACCTGAGAGGTGCTGGGTTGCCCATGAGAGAATGATATGGAATTAAAAGGAGACAACTCACTTCACATTCACTTGAATTGGTGGCAATTGTGCAGAATAAAGGAAACTCCATATGAGGAACAGTTGAATATTCACTTGAATTGGTGGCAATTGTGCAGAATAAAGGAAACTCCATATGAGGAACAGTTAAATGAGGTAGGACTTTTCTGACTACAGGGACAGCTAAGGAGGAGTGTGATACAGATCAATAAAGTCATGAGTGGCGTGAGGTGGATGGACAGGGAGTGAGCATCTCTTACGAAGCAATTTCAAAACAGAAACAGAAGAACACGTAGTTAAGATGATGTGGAATGAGGATACAAAATGTTTACAAGGAGTCAAGGGAAGACTTGTGTCTCATCCCACTCGGTGGGTTGCGAGAGGGGTGAATCTTTCCGATTCCCCGACGGTTTGAGTACCGACAAAAGCCGATCTCTGCTCAGCAGAGCTGCGTGGTCGGCAGAGTCACGACAATGACCCAGAGGAACAGGCTGGCCAGCAACTTTATTAACTGGCGAATTCCACAAATGGACAAACTTAACGACCTGACGAGTTTAACGAACGAACAAAGGCGATTTGGCAATGGAGCTATTTTCCGGGCTTCCCGATCCCAAACTTGCATATATATATTGGAAAAGCAGAGGAAAAGAGAAGAGAAGCAAGAAAAGGAAAGAAAAAGAGAGGAGAAAAGAGAAAGAAAAAGTATCACCACCCTTGGATCCCGCGATGACGATGACAGACGTGGCAATCCTCCAGTGGTGGGCGTGCGCGCGCTTCCCTGGGGGGGGCCAAGCCTTTTATTGGCTAATCCCCGCCTCCAGGTACGCCCCTTCAGGACTGACCTGGTTCTTGTTCTAGAAAGTTCTCAATCCTCTGCGCAGGCGCTGGGGGAGGGGGGTGGTCGTGAGGGGTCTCTCGGGTGGTCGCAAGCCCCTTCCTCAGATCAGCTCTGTGTGACCTCTGGCCATACATGGTCAGGTCTGGCAGAACCTGGAACCGCGCATCCTCCGCCGCGCTCTCCCCATCCCGCTCTTGCTCTCCCCCACCCCATGCTCGCTGACCTGCTGTCGCCATGCAAATAGCACCTCAAATCACCACAATGTTTGAGACATTAACTCTTTCAGTCTCTCACAACTTGACAAGTTCATGGAGTAGAAATCCATTAAAGATTATCATATATTTTTACATTTTTATTAACTTTAAATAAATTCTGCAGACAAAAGCCATGGCTAGCTTGAAAAGTCTGGAGGCTGGGAGAAATATTGCTTGGGAGAAATACCACTTTTGGTTGGTTTTGTACTCTTCCGCAGAAAGTTGTTTTTAGGTATTATTGGAGAAAGACTACCTTTGGTCTCACCTAGTATGGTCACTCCTCTATTTTATTGTTTGCAGTCAAATATTAGGTAGGGTTCAGCTCACAATACTAGTCAGCTAAGAGTCATCTGCATGCTGTAACCTGGTTATCAAGATTCTCTTTATAACTAGTGGGAAACATGCACCAGAAAATTATTTATTCTCCCTATTTTAGGAAGGGATGAATCATCAAGTAGAGATGTCTGTGTGTCTCTGCTAACCATAGACAGCCAAGGGCAAATCCCTTAAATCAGTTGAACACATGGGCATATCATCATCATGCGTGCATGAAATAACAGTTGAGGTTTGTCTTTCTGACAGATTGCAACCTTCATTTAATTTTATAGATGGTTTGTTGATTGTAAACCCTCTGCAACATTCAGTTTGCTTTAAAATACTTATTTGAGATCACAAGTGCCTCATCTGAGACACTAAGATTTAACCTATAAGGGCAATCAGTTTGGGATGTAGTAAATCTGGCTAGGACCCTCCTAGAAAGCCTGTGATGAGGTAGTTAAGGACCAGGAACATCAGCCAGTTTCTCTGTAAGAAATGAGATGATTTGCCAGTCCTATAGGCCATTTATGTAGAATGGATTGACTGGGTGGTAATATGAAGAAAGGGCATGAAACTCATCTCTAAATCTTCCAGACAGGATGCCCAGTTGCCAAACTAACTAATTGCAGATGAAAGACTTCATATCATGATTGTGCTCAGTCTTTTCCAAGCACAGTCTACAGAATGACTAGGCAAGAATGCGAGTCACAAGTTTGGCCAGCCCTCTTTCACTCAACAATTTTCTGCAATTACAAACTGCCTATAGAGTACTGACCACACACAGAGCCTGCGAGAACATTGGAGATAGTCACAACGAGTAGCAAGCTCCTGGGGATCTTATGGGCACTGAGATTCAATGAGCTAAATCCAGTCCTAATGTGCCAGCATATATCCAAAAGGAGACCTGAAACAACATGGGGTGCAGGAGATCAAATGTCTCTTCCCTAACCTGTGCACCCAAAAACTTGACATATAAGTCCAGCACAGTTACCCTGACTTCCTTTCTAATTACTGGAGGGAGATAGGGAGATATGCATTCCTAAAACTAAGCCACCTGTTCTAGATACCATTAATATGACTTACCTTGGGATTTCTTACCTCTTTCTGTTGATTTTAAGGAAGGTAAGGCAACCACTTTGGATTTTGGCATGTTAGAGGTGGATGTCTAAAGTAGGGTCTGGGAGGAAAAACACCTTAAGAAAACAGTGAGCCGGGATGAGATAACCAGCTGCCCATTTCCGTAGCTTCACCTTGACTTTAAGTCTCCAGGATGGTGTTCTGTAGATAAACTGTCTCTCTCATATTATGAAACGTCTCTTCATTTTTTTCCTCCCTACAGACAGTTACCAAGCCTGTGGGTATTGCTCTTTCTGATCCTCGCCTGACTGTCACTTTTTTGGCATGCACTCACAGTGCTTAAAAGAGAAGTGTCCTCTTCAGTGAGAACACAATGGGATTTGATGAACCCCATGAGAAAATCACAGAGGGGAAAGAATCAGATTCCGATTGCCTAATTTTCACAAAATACAGGCAGACAGAATGCATTTGTATAAAATGTTACCCATAATTGTTATCCAGACCATGACAAAGCAATAGTGGGAACAATGCTTTTCTTATGGCAATTGAGACCATTTCTGGAAGATCAGAACAGGCCAAGAAAGAGGCTCTGTGGGACATCTATGGTTAGGTTATCAATCACATTCATAGCCAGGGAGTATTTAAACTCTGGTGAGACTATGCACAAAAGGTAACATGATTCAGTCCACCATCAGCATGACTGCAAGCTACAGTTTGCCTCTTACAATGAGAACTGTGATTGCAGTGTCAGAAGTCAACTCTAAATCAAAAAGTACAGCCTCTGTTAAACAGCCTCTTATCCTTGAGGAAGATGATGTGATCAGTAAATTTAAGTTGAACAGCCAAGGTGGAAGGCAGAGGTCTAAATCAGAACTGACTTTCTTATAGAATAATTACCTGGTACAACGTCACAAATGAAATGCAAATGAGTAAATGCATCCCATTACATCTTTAAATTACTAGTTGAGTTGAAATAATAAGTTTGAGTTGAAAAAATAAGTTGAGTTGAAATAGTAAGTTGAATAAGTTAAGTTAAATAATAATAAGTTGAGTTGAAATAATAAGTTAAAATAAGTTTGTTTGATTTTGTTAAGCTTTTGAGTGCCAGACACAACATTTAGCCACATGAAATAAAAAAGATAAGAGATTGTAAAATGTGCAATGTAACACTCATTATAACAGTAAGTATGCAAAAAGATCATTGTTGTGTCTTTAGATAATGAAGAACCCCTTCAAACAAGAGGCTGAAATTTGTCAACATCTATCTAAATCCATACATTTGGGGCTTATTGGGCTGGTCTCCACATTATGCAGAGTCTCCTGGGCAACTCTGGAGAAATAAAAAAATGAGCTGCAAAAAGTTTTTGAGGGCTGTGAGAAATACCGTATACTGATAGACTCTCTTATCGAAAAGAAATCTGAGAAAGAAAATTTGATTATCAGTATTGCTTAGCTTGGTGGGGAGAAAACCCCAAATACAAAAAAGTCCTTTAACTCAGGAAGGAAAATAATGGTGAGAAACAACAGCTGGAAAAATAAAATTAGAGATATTCAAATTGCCAGCAGGACATACATTTTTAACAGTGAAACAGGCTCCCAAAGGAGGCAACAGATTTTCCATCTTTGGCTATCCGCAGATCAAGACTAGATGTGTTTCTGGAAGCGGTGCAGGACAAGTGGCTGAAATCTCATGAGCTTTGTTTTGCAAGATGTCAGACTGATTGATCTCTTGGTCCCTTCTGGCCATTAACTTGGTGTTTATTAATCATACAGAAATGACTAAATTCCCAGAGCCCTGTCCCAGCAATGCGCAGAGCTCAATTAAAAATCTGTGCTGGATTATCTGGGATCTTTCTAGTTCTGTGATTAGTCTAACTCTGTGGGCCAAAAGCAATATACGTTCACAGCTCACTCTTCTCTAAACACTGGAGCAGCATTTCAATGTGAAGTTTCATGTTGACCATCTTATAAACCTCACGGCTTTTTCTCTATTACTTTTTTTTTTAAAAATTTCTTGTCATAAAGGGCTATTAAGAGTTGTTAATAATTGGATTACAGATTAACTTTATCTCTGATAGTCAGGTTTTCTTTTTTATTTCTATTTTGGCAATTAATAAGTTTTAAGAGAAATGTGTCTCTACATTTGAAAAAAAAAAATGTTGAGGAGGAGTCCCAAGAAAATCTTGTGTAGTGCCTTGTGCAGTGGAATGTTTAACTGAAAATTTAGGAATATTTTTTAGAATTTTTCCATTATAATCAGATATTTACTAGCAGTGAGCAGCAGATGGATAAATCCTTTCTGGTTGGACACATACCATTTTCTCCATCAGTAACAATACTTTTCTGTCAGATAGTATCCCACAGTGGAAAAGTTTTCCTGTGCAGCTGTTGCTAGAAAGTGAAGTTTGCTAAAGAAATGCAAACTGCCAGTGTACACGACCTTTTCTATCAGCAGCTTCCCTCCTCTAGCAGGTAAAATAGTCTTCCTCAGCAGCTGCACATCTATGCTATAGCTCCGGGAATCTTCTCCTGATGTCTGCATGCTTTCTCCACCCCAGCTTAATTATTTTTTTAAAAAGATGTTGGAAACGAACTCACTAAGCCTCCACTGTAAAATCGTTTTAGCTGCTATGTACGCAGAGTTGTAAAATAGAGGAGCTGCTGAGTTAGGCCACCTAAAACACCATTCACTTCTCCAGCACAGCTTTCTAGCCTCTTACTGCTGCATGTCACCCTCTTCCTACCCAAACCAAGACCATCACTGTATTTGCAGGACAGTGCTGAGCTGCAGACCCTTTCTTCTGGTCCAGAGCCATCTCCTTGTGATGTCCACTTGCTGGACTATTCCAGCGCTGGAGTGTGAGTGCAAGGTCCTGTTGCCCTGGGCATTGCAGCCCTGCCAACAGAACAAACTGTTAGAAAGATGGGGCTGCAGAAGCCTAACTTACTAAAAGTGGTTGCAGGGAAGGGTGTTTCGTCTGTGGTGTACAGCAGTTGTGGTCACAGTAAAATGAGTGGCTGTAGGAAGAGAATTAAAATGGGGCAGTCAGCTAACTGAAATCTTCTTTTCCTTGGGACTGCTATCTTTCCACTGAATGAGCTATGCCTCTATTTTATTTTATTTTTTAATGTTTTTGGTTGAAATCAGAGCTTTTGGTCATGAAATTTAGTGGATGCACCTGGGAAACTATGTAGATCTACTTTCTCCGGCCTTTTTTACTAATTTCAGAATGTCTCTCAAAGCAGATGCCTTCAAAGATTTTATTTTTTTAACATATAATAAAGGTGGTTACATGGAAAAGCAGAGGATGTTATTTCTTAAGACTTTCTTCTAGTCCCTTCCTGATAATGACTCTGAGAATGAAAGTAATTCAGGCTGACAGGTCTTCACTGCTTGTAGTACAGCATACAGAGAAATAGCATAAGACTCCTTAAATGTAAAGTGATGAAAGCCATGACTACTTCAGAAACACATACAGCAGAGGAACATGACTGGTACTTTGAGCAGAATATATTTCTTGAAATAATATGACTCTAGCGAGAGGATAAAAGTTTGTGTCATTTCTGTTGCAGAATTTCATCGTATCATGTATAAGACTCTTGAAATTTTTATTCCTGGAAAGTTCATCTGTGACTGAAAGACTAGAGAGAGAAGGATTAAAAAAATATCCCCAAACCTCTGAGCCAAGGATGTAGTATAGAATTTAAATAACATTTCAGAGTGGATCACCTTTAGATGCATTTCACAGAGATGTATTTATTTTTTGAATAACCACATTACTCAAAGCAGTTTAGCAACAGGCAGGAGTGAACTGCCTCAAGGATAAACAGAAGACATTGAAAATGGTTGTTATACCCCTGCAATGCATTTGGTGGACTGTAAAAATAATAAAGCTAAGCCAAATGAAATATAAAGCAGAACGGTTATGAAATAAAATCTGGACATCTCAGGCTACACCCTGCAGTCTCTGCTTTGGAAAAAAGAGAGTATGTGGCTGATTGAACTAATGGTTTCACTTGAGTGAAAGGTGCCAGGTTGATTGCCAGATTTTCTTTCTGTACTTGTTTTCTTTGCTAAAAGCATCTCTAAGGCACTCCTCACTGTGGTAGGGAGAGTGGTCCATACTCACATATCTTCTTTCATTCCCCAGGTCAAGAATACAGCAACAGTTTGTGGTTGGCCCATACCTGTGAGCTGTGGGCAGTGAATGTACTCCTGACAGATGGGACTTTGTGTCTGATGTGCACGGTGCCTGGTGGGTGACCAAAACCAACAAGAGTCATAGGGGCCCCAGAGAGGTGGGATGTAACTGAGCAGCTCCCATGCAGACAGTTTCAAGGATGATGCTGATAAAGGATATAGTGTTGGATTTTCTCTTAATGTTCAGCGTTGCTTACATTATTTTCCACCTCATGAAAGCTTTTTCTGCTACGGTCACCTGAGTGTCACCATAGTTTCCACCACTAACTTCATTCCAACTTCTACAATGAGTGGCTTATAGCATATATCAGGATCAGGGATATATTTGCTTACAAAGGTGTGCCCAAGTCACTGTTTCTTCATTGCATGCTCAGCTCCATTGCCATAATCCATTGGTAATATCCTATTCTCTACCTATGGTAAGAACTTCAGTGGCGTCCTTATGCCAGCGCAACCTTGACAAAGCATTTGAACAGCATGCAGAGATTGTGTGTAATGGTCGCGACAAAACATAAAACGTGTCTCAGTGAAACTTATCAACTTTGCTTCTGTTCCAGTGGAGACAGATAGTTATCTAAAGATAAAATCCTTGGCAATTGTCTATACAATAGTTTTTTCATCCTAAAAGCATTATTTCTTAGTTCTTTCTTTCTGGTCCCAGGAAGCTAGTTACTGAGAAAATAGTTATTTAAGCAACTATTCTTTCATCTCGTGTAGATGGCTACCAACCCTAAGCACTTATAAGTGTGGGATAAAATTCCCTGTATAATCTAGCACATACAAATTATAGTTACGTTTATGTAGACAGAAGCATTTTCAACCATGAAAGATTTTTTCTTTGATCTTTTTTGTTGTGTACCACTTTTCCTAGAGATTCAATTATACCTCTCAATCAGAATCTGGGTCTGTAAAGATGTTTGACACATGGAAGGATCTTACATGAGGCTCTGTAAGGTCTGGGAAAATAATAAAGTACATGAAACTGTTCCCATGTGTGATGCTCTTTTCTGGAACGTTTCTTGACTTGAATAATGTCTTATCCTCTAGGTGATAGACATTCTTGTGAGAAAAGCTTCATCTCCCCAGGAAAAAGTGTATTAGTATTGTATCCATGAAAAGTGTGGAAGCAAAAGGTATTTTAACACAATAGCTGAACATAGACAGCAATTAGTTTCCTTCCCTTCTTCAAGGGCTTTTTATATAAATCCCATGAGATTTTTGCATTTAACTATTTTGTTACAGACCATTTTGCCACATTTAAAACGGCCTTCAAGGCATTTTTAGAAAGCTATTACTCAATGTCATGCTTGCAAAGATATTACAGACACTGAGTATTCAGCACCCACAATGAAGATTGCAGCAAATAGGGCTGAACTGGTAGGACATGCAAAGACAAAGCATTAGCAATGGGAAAGCAGCCAAGCTTCTCAGAGGAGCAGAGGTAATTCTTTCATCATTGTCGTTGGTAGTTCCCAAGTCAGGTTGTGTTCATAATAAACAGGGGAGTTGATTTATAAGAAAGTCAGAGGGTATTTTACCATGCAGTCTCTGAACTTAAACTTGTAAGATACAACTAACCAACAGGACTAAGGCAATTATCATATTGGGGTTATTACACCTTCATCTTCTTGAAAAAAACTTCCCTTTCAGTACTTCTTTTCTTTTCTCTTTCTAATGCTCACCCTTCTCTTTGAATCTAGTAGAGGGCACACACAATGGAAAGATTATTTTGCCCCCCCCCCCCCCAATAATTCACTCCAAGTCTTCTTCATTCAGTGCCGAATCAGCTTGTCATGCTAGGAATCTCCGCACAACACACAAATGGGTTCAAATTGGCTCTTTGGAGATCTTCCTGAGGTTCATTTCCCACCAAGTGGACTCATTCATTGTTCCTCTTTGAGAAGAGTTGAAGTGAGGAGAGGCTGCTGTCCTCTTGAAGCTTCTTTCCTGCCAGTAGTCCAGGATGTAAAGAAAATTGTAAAATAACAGCAGTGTGTTGTAGCACTGGGTTATGAATCAAGAGAGAGAGTGTATTTGAATAAGTTGGAGTGTTCGAAGAAAAGATGAGTATACCCCATATCTGGGACTCCTGGTACTTTCTCATTCCTGGGCTCCATCAGTAATAAAATTACAAATAGTTTAAAACATTTTGGCTTGGACAGTTTTATGGAGAACCTCAGTGAGTAACATTAACATACATAAAATGCCAGATTCCCCCTTGGTAGTTAGCTAAGTATTTGGGGAAAAACAGTGAAGATGTCATTATCATATACGAGGGCCAATTCTGAAGTGATATTTAGGCTCCTAAGTGCCAGGTGTTTTAGCAGCATTTAAATGTTTTCACGTCTATATTTCTTAATACATCTGAACTCCTATTTCCACTTCTGTCAAATAGGAAAGCACAAACCATTCTTATCATTTAGAGTTTCTGTTTAGAAATTGAAAAATGGATGTTTTCAAATTCTCTGTGGGAGGAAGAAAAACACAGAGAAGGTTGTTTAACAAAAATTAAATGAGGACTCAAAATCCATGCAGTTACAGGTGTCTTATTTACAGCTCTTACCAAGTCTAACCAAGCAATCCTGGGCAACAGAGGTTTGGAAGAGATTAATGTGCTGAGGGGCTGGAGACAGGTCTCCTGCCTCTGCCTTGGGAAGGTGGAGTTACCAGCTCTCTTCCGTATAGCAGGGTCTGTCTTCACACAATCAGTCCTGGAAAGCTGATCTCCCAATTAGACCCCCACAAGAGCTGTCAGAAACTCAGGCTGTTTTGAGCTAGGAAACCAGCAGTTTTTCACCATAGGTGTGATGCAAATGTTTCACCTTTGATTAAGATTTCTTATCTCAAAGAATTTCTACCAGCACTCTTTGTGAAAATTTATATAAATTAAATATTATATATGTCATATATTATATCTTATGTAAAGTGTTGTGATTCTTAGGTAAAAGTTGCTAGGGAGCGGCCAAATATCTGAGTATTTTTAATGGGTATTTCCTTCCAATCACATTAGTGCGTTGAAAAGCTTGAAAAAAACCTTAAAGATGAAAGAAGCATCTTCTTTTCTAGAATGGACCTTGTTGCTGTGCTTTTCTTTTCAGAAAGCTTTAAATCCATCATCCAAGTAAAGTTTCTGGGGATACAGACTTTAGCCAGTGAAAAAAAAAGTGAATAAATGCGCAGTAGAGTGTCAGCCCTAGCATCTGCAGAACTGTCCCATTGGTAGAAGTGGTCGCACATTAAAACTGGGAGACATTTAGCTACATGGTAAATTTTATTTTTGTTTTCTTGTGATTCAGGAGTGGGTACTTTCATTAAGTCCAAATATTGCACTGAGAGCCACATGGTCGTTAAGGGGGCTGCTGCTCAGATTTGAATACCAGCCAAGCCAAACTCATGGCAGGACAAAGAAGCTCATACTCCGCCCTTGCTTAAGTCTGGTCACAGTATTTGTAATATGCTATATTTCGATAAATAGACTCCTGCATGTCCCACATTCACCTAAATCCTGCAGGCACTGCAAATCCTACATTGTTTGTTGTAAAATAGTAGAGCTTTGCTAGACACTGGAATGAGGTGTGTGACCATTTCCAAGTAACTCTGCAGGATATTTATTTGCATAAAAAAGGGATTTGGCTTCACTGAGATATTGGCCTTGCTACTGTTAGTTTCCACTCTTTCTCCGCAGCACAGCTGCCACCATGCTGAGACAAGGGAGATGTGATCCAATCCCATTTGTGATTCTGAATGCAAACTTTCGAACAAACTCTAATGCAATCCAATTAGGTGAGGTGGGAAACCAGAGCAAGAATCTTGATTAGCGTTTACATGCATTAACATTTACTGTAGACCAGACACAGTAATAAGCTGTTCCCAAAATAAGCAAACGACGTGCATGGCACATGTAAAACAGTGTAGATTATTAAAATCTTGCTGCTTCATTGCTAGTGTCTACATGTTAAAAATCAGCTCCCAAATTCTCCTACTCCATTCTCATTCATACCGTGGTATTGCATGTGCTCCCTGCTTGCTACAAGGAGAACTGTGATAGTACTTTAGCTACATCCTCGCTGATTTCAGTGGAGCTGGACCTCTTTACAAAAAGTTGGAATATGATGTGTTTGTACATGGTTTCTATTATTATTGTGCATATTATGGGCCATAGGACTGATCTAAGCAAGTACTATGCCTGGTATGGAAAATTTCATTAAAATCTTTATGAGGGGTAAGGAGATAGGAGTTTTCTTTTTGCTTTCCTGCGCTACCAAGTGAATCGTGTGCAAGTTTCTGCTTTTGCTATATTCCACTCATAGGCACAGCTTAGGCCTACATTGCATGCACCTGCAGGTGGCATCTTGAGCTAAAAGTCACATTTCATGTTTTAATGTGTTTGTCATAAGTCCTAACAGATAAAAGGACTTCCCTGCTTCCCACCCCTTGGGGCAGTTATCTGCCAGTGCTTGCTCTTTCCTCCATTTTTGACATCTGGTGCTTGGACCTTTCTGGCCTAAAAGCTTAAATTGAGCATTCAATAGCTACACCATTAGTGGGACACAAAATCACAGAATGACAGAAGTGCTGAGGTTAGTAGGGACCCCTAGAAATTGTCTTGTCCAACCCTCCTGCTCAAAGCAGCGTCAGTTAGGGTAGGTTGCCCAGAGCCATGTCCAGCTGGGATTTGAATATGTCCGTGGATGGAGACTCCACAACCTCTCCAGGCAAACCTGTTCCAGTGTTGATCACCCTCGCAGCAGGAATCTTTTTTTTCTTGTATTTAAATGGAATTGTTTGTATTTCCATTTGTGCCCATTGCTTCTTGTCCAATGGGCACCACTGAGAAAAGTCTGACTCCCCCCGTCAGGTACCTATACGTGTTACACATCCTGATAAATTCCGCAGTCCCCAAGCCTTCTCTTCTTGAGGCTGAACAACCCTAGCTCTCTCATATGGCAGATGCCCCAAGCTCTTAATCATCTTCAGGGCCCTTCACTGGATTTGCTCCGGTATGTCCATGTCACTCGTGTGCTGGGGAGCCCAGAACTGGACACAGAAATGAGGTTTCACCAGTGCTGAGTAGTGAGGATCCTCTACGTGGTACCCTGAGCTGGACCATTTTAAAAGTGGGATAGGGCAATCATACCTTCACATATGCCTAAAACTAACCCATGGCCAAGCCATTAGCTAACAGGATGGAAAGTCTTTACTCTTCAGTGGACCTTGTACAGGTCCTTAGATCTGCCAAGTTATGTTGGACTGGGCTTGCTTTTAAGTGAATTATTCTTAATCGAGGCATTTGCATTCCACTAGTTTTCACAAAGACATTTCCATCCAATAATATACCTGTTTCTACTAAACGCAGTCAAGGATTCTGCAGCTGTTTCCTCCGCTCAGGACATATTTCCCTCTGTGTTCACTCTAAATGGAACAACATCTCTTAGATATCAGCTGACAAAAAAAGCCCTTCAAGGAGATTTATTCACCAGGCTTTGATACTCACACCATTGTCATTCTCGGAGGAAGATCCCCTGGGAAGAAAGAGAAGCCTCT
Source organism: Mycteria americana (assembly GCF_035582795.1). Classification (NCBI taxonomy): domain Eukaryota; kingdom Metazoa; phylum Chordata; class Aves; order Ciconiiformes; family Ciconiidae; genus Mycteria; species Mycteria americana. The sequence goes on from NC_134368.1 coordinate 4,685,200, forward strand.
ATCCAGAGGCAAACTTTTCAGCTCAGAGTGCTCAACCCTAAAATGTCTTCTTGCAGCTTGGTCACAGAGGAAAGTCAACCCAGCCCAACTTCATGCAGGCTCAGGTTGTACTACTTGGGAAACTTCCTAATATCTCTACCACAACACTTTCTTCCACAGTCATTTGAAGACACTTAATTTTGCCAAAATGCTGCAATAGCACAAAGTCTGTTCATATTTTCTCTTTTGGCTCGAACATAACACCAGTTGTGCTCATGAGTAGGGGGAGGATATGCTGTCAATATTGCATTGCTCCCACTACAGATGAGCCAAATAAATTAAAACAAATGAATTTCCAGAATCTTTGCCCATTTCTATGACTGTGGAAAATTTAATATTTCTGAGCAACTTCTTGTGTGTCTACAAGAAGAAATTGCTAATGATGGCCAAGAACTGGATTCTGGCACAAATAGTTTCTTCAGTCTTGTGGTCTTATATGTTTATTATTTTTAAAATCCAAACTTGGATATCTCTCAGGGAATCTCAGAGGAACCCAATCAAAACCATGTCCTTGACAAATGCTTGGGTATATGAAATGTGGATATATTTTGCAAGTTCAATCCTTCCCTTTCCTCCATCTTTTTTTTTTTTAATCTCTCCAGTGAGAATAGACCCATAAATTCAACATTCCTGGGGAAATTCCATCCTTGCAAACTCTCTAACATATTCTGAAAATTTAATCTATCAGAAAAAGCTTTTTGCATTGATTTACTTCACATGTGTGATTTTTGGAGGACTAAGATTCAGGTATGATCCAGATAGTAAAGATTACTTCTATTTTTCTGTATCTAAAGGGCTTAGTGGTGAGAAATAACAAAAATCTTCTATTGAGGTATTAAAGTACTAGTCCTTTTTCTTTTCTAAACAAGTGGCTTAGAAAAGTGATTCTGTCTCTGTGTTGTCTTTTTCTGTTTACAGAAGGGATACCAACATATTTAGACACTTCATGCTACCATCAGTGTTTCATAGAAGGCCCTCCTCCAGGTAGCTTTTCTATGGTAGGGACATGGATTCAATGACAAACCCGAACATTAAGATCAGGAAAGAATCAAAAAACTCATTAATACTCCCCAAGAAGCAAGTGCTCCTTTAGAAAGTTCCTCTTTTTAAGGATGTGGTCAAGCAAGGACAGTCAGAAAGTAAAGGACTTCCAACAAGGAGTACCCCTGTGGGCAGAGAAAACAGCTGGATGATCACTCATCGTTACCATTTTTCCTCGGGTCTATAGGAAATGCTGACTTTCGCATCTACACAGTGCTGGCCCAAAATTGCAGTCCTATTCAACCAAAGGACTTTTTCTAGAATCCCAGAACCTGTCTTCTGACCCAAATGCACTTTGCAGCTCACAAAATGCACTTGTACCATGTTTCTTCTCCTAGAGACACTAGAGAAATGGTCAATATTTAATCTCTGATGAGACTTTCTGAACGCAAAGTCATGTCTGCTAGGAAGGGTATGGGACCTTGGTCACTGTGAGTCACCTTGGTTCCTCTGGATTCTGGAAAAGACATTTTATTTGCAAATGGAACTAAAACTATCCTTGCCATTCTCAAGTTGATGAATCATAGACAAGTTCTGAGTATCTGCAATTTCCATGTTGCTCTTATTATCAAAAGCTCATTTGTATTTAACAGTGTGAAAGATTGGAATTTCAGTGAAATGAGCACTGAAAAGCACTATAAAGGAACCTAGAAGACTCAGAGTTAGGTTGAAATGGCTAGGGCACTATTTTCTTTTCAGTTGTAGCTTCCTTTTTCTTTCTGGGAAAGGTTCTTGTAAAATAGCTTATATTTACTCTGGAAGGTAATTGAATACACTGGTCATATGGCTTGACCAGGACTGTTTCATGGAAAAAGAATGTATTTAGTGAAAAATTGACCAGCTAATCACTTTTTTATGAAGTTTCATCACATGTTCTGCTGGCCAGGTTGCAATCTCATTTCAAAATGCTGTGCTTTTCCTCTGCCTGTGAGTCATTTGTAATAGTTACCAAATCACAACTTCCTGCTACCAGCTGTGAAAATGTGTTCTGAACAACTTAAAAAAAAAAAACAAAACCAAAAAACAAAAAAAATTCCAGCTGTTTCTTTTTAAATTTTCTCTCTGTATCCTTACCCTCCTAAACTGAATAAAGCAACTGAAGTTCAGCATCTCTGTATACTCCAAAGGACACGCATAGTTCCAATACTGAGTTATATCACGGTGTTTTGGCAAGAAGACAACTTAAGCATTAATCTTACTAGTTTGACTTATTGTCTGTTCAACTGGGACCTTTCACCAGGTTGTGTCCATTGGCTTGTTTAGCAAACCAGCTTCTTAAAGAAGCTGTAGAAACAGCTATGAATGCTAGAGACTTTCACCACCAAAGCACTGAAGTGGTTTTGCAAACCTTTTTTGTGCTGCTGTAGGAAAGTTTGCACTTCCCACCTTCCACTCCTCTTGTCTTCCAATTTGCCTGTTTCCGATTGTTGCTACTGTGTGTCACATGTTGCCCTGTTGTGGAGGAAGGAAGGGATTCATCCAGATTGCTGGACATCCAGGATCTTGGAAAAATGATTGTTCTGTACTTATATCTTAAAAAACCCCACATCATGTGCTTAGTTGTTCTGGTGCCTCCACCCTCTGTTGTATATACTCAGATCAATATTCTCGGCATACACATATTTTTTGCTAGAAAAAATCTGTAGAGATCAGTGGCTATCACCCTTTCTTTTTTTCTGGTGTTGCTATGTACGGCTCCTGTGTGTATTTAGTATACATATATGTCATAACAGCACCACCTTTGTCTTTTTCCTACTGGGAATATAAAATCTTGGAAGCAGGATGCTTATTCCACGTCTCTGTATGGTGGGTCTCAGCCTGTGACCCCAAGACCTCTTGTAATGTTAATGTATTCAGCAGAATACCCAGGTTAGTGGGTGAAGGGGTCTCAGGAAATAAGTGGCAGAAATGAAGCATCTTACCATTATTTCTTTGTTTAAGGAAACTTGCAGACTTCTTTTTGCTACAAGCACCGGTAACAAGAATTCCTGAGCTCTCCCAAGGGAAAAGCCTCTGAGAGCAAGTTTTTTCTGCAAGATTCACAAAGAAGACTGAAGCTCAGCACTGCCCGTTAGGCCTCCAGTCATCTGATAGATTCAACAAATCCGAGTTAAGTGCCTGAGCTTCCTACACAGTACCGGGGAGAAGGCGGCAGGTGTCACACTGCTACAAAAGGGTTGTATTAAAAAGTCAGTAAAATTTCCCAGACTGTCATCTTACTAGATTTTGTTGCAGAGGCAGCACTTCAAATGTAAAAGCTGGTGCAAAGCTAGGTGCATTTTTAACTTCCATAGATGAAAAAAAGTGTGCAAACTTGTGCTGATGCCTCCTACCTGCTGGCTCTGTGCAGCCCGTGAGCTGTACCTTATTGTGAAATGGGGATCTCTTGGTCTTTCCTCTTGCAGTCAGAACTAATTAAATATTAGTTGGTAAAGGGACTCGTGCTGGAATCTCCTGCTGCCTAGAAGAAACGTCTCCAGTTGAGTTGCAGAGCAAATCTCAGTCTTGATTTGGCCTAGTAGTACTTAATTTTATTAGGGTTATATGAGAGACCTGGGAGCACATTCCTACTTTGAGCCAAACTGAGGTCCCTGTGTTGAAGATAAATTTACTGCTTGATTCAATTGAAGGGACAAATGCACAACTCCCTGTTTTGGACATGTCATCTGAGTGTTGACCTGTAAGGCTGGACTGGACTCTGCAGGGGATGTAGGCTGGGGACAGTGCAAACGTATACCTGTGGTACAGCCCCATGTCCATGCAAGGCTAATTGTCTGGGGTATGCGGCAGTGCAGGACCAAAATATGATTCTTTGCACGCCCTAGCACTACATCATGTGAAATCCTGAGCCTGAAGGTCTCCAACATGGCTCCAGTTGCTTGGAAATATCTGAAGAGGGTGGGCGGTCACTGTGACACAGTCTATTCTCAGCAAAGCCAGCCCTGTTTCTGTCATCTCCTGTATGCCAAGCCAAGTGATGGGCAATCTCTGCGAAGATCGGGATGCTGGCAAAATAAACGGTAGTGTGATCACCACACCCTGACCCTTTCCTCGTCCCTCATTGGCATTCAGGCCTTTTTTCTGTGATCACTAGGGTTTTTTTTTTCTGAAGCAACAAAAGTAATTGTGCAAAGAAATAAATATTCAGTATCATCTAGAATAGGAGGGGAGGATGTTGGGTTCAGCATCCGGCTTTGTTCTGACATAGATTTTTTTGCCCCTACAATATGTGAGTAAAGAGTAAAGCTTTCTCTTCCTTCCTCTCACCACCTTGCAGAAAAGGCACAGGCTTAGCAGATATGTGCTTATCTACAGAAAAGTTCACATTTGGGTTTGAGCTTTCTCCCATAACAGTCACATTGTAACCTGGCAGAAGCATTGTTATCTGTCCACTGGGCTTCACTTAGTGTTATGCCACAGTAGGATATGTGCAACACACACCAGACAAGGCGTTTGCTATTTGTATGCTGCGGTAGTTCATTGCCCATTCTTCTCTCTCTTAAAAAACACACACAACTTGCCTACCCACCCACAAGTGTCTGAGCAGAAAGGTATTGAACGGCACCATGGCTCATAATTCCCCCCTGTAAATTTGGAGCTCTAGTTTAATTTCCTTGCAAGCCTTTATGTAAAGAAAAGGGGTGACTACAAAATGAGGAAGCAGAGCTTCAAGTAATTATTCTTTAAAACTTCACAGACTTCAAATGGTCTTCTATAGCTTCTTTTATAGCGTCAGCAAAAATCTGGACAAGTAATAAATTACAGATTAATGAATTGTTCTCCTAGTATATTTTGCAAGCCCAAAGGACTTAATGACATGGGATCAAATGACATAGCTTTGTCACCTGATGAGCAAATCTTTGTTTCACGCATTTACTTTCTCATTTCATGTCTAGTGTTCAAAGTGTAGAGAACTCCCAGAAAGATCCTTTTGCTGTGGCTAAAACAAAAAGTAGCAGAACAATTCCAAATAAGAACATTGTATTAAGGCTTCTTTGGTTTCAGCTACATGAATTGTTCCTCTTGACTTAAAGTAATCTTGAAAGATACAATTAATTTTTTTTTAATCTCCATTTCTCTTGAAATGGCCTTCACTCATTTGCTTTCAAAATATGAAAATAGTTTTGTTTTGTGTTTTTTTAAATTGAAGTGGCTATATCTTGATTTCTTTCCATTCTTGTCACGACGATTACATTATGCAATATTTGCCACATAATTAAAATTTTTTACACAGTTATTATAACATTATTTTTTTAAATTGTAATTGAGACTCTTCTGAAGTTAGATATTTCTCTTGTTTATCATTTCAGGAGCATTCACTATGACTGCCAGAATGGTTATTCAAGCCCATATACATTCTAGAATTTCTTTTCATCCTTGGTATTAAAAAGTGGCTGCTTCTAATTCTTTGGTGTTTATCAAATCCCTAGTCTAATTGTAAACCTCACTTCTGAGTTTCTTCCCTAATTTGAGCAGTAGAAATTAACGTCACCAGCCCTTTACAGAAGAAACACAATGAACAAATTACATCTTAACAGCAGGGTATAGAAGCAGCTTGCAATATTAAATTGTATTGTGTATACCAGGCAGTGAACATTTGGGTGATCAATTGAAAAGAAAATGCTATCTGCAAGATATGTCACAAAACATGATGCCAGATTTCCTGAGGAGCCTGGTAGAAATATCACACTAGCATGAAAGTGCCAGATTTCTAAATGCCTTGGCCCATGGGAGTAAGCATTCAAAATCGCAAGTAAAAGCATCTGCAATCTGGCTTACATACTGCTAAGAATAAAATGGCCATTATTTATGCCGTATGATGCCTGTGGAATGAAAGCTGTTGGTTGTGTAACTGCCCCGAGTTTCGTGCTGTTTTAACAATGCATCCCAGTGTCAAATTGCTATCATTTATGGATTTATTGCAAGCACTGGAGAAATCCACCACAACTTAAGCAGTAGGCAAGTGAAAGAATTTCCAAAGCAAGGGACTAATATTTAGGTCCAAAAGAGTTACTAAAACAATTTCCTGCATATTTGAAAGCAGTGATGTGGACTCCTAAAAGAAGAGTACAGTGGTGCAGTGTTCCTTTTATGTTGCACCTCACCGAGTTTTCTGTTAAGAGTGATCCCCAAAATCATCAAAACAGGAAAAATAATATATATGTTTAACCCCATCCCCCCAAAAAATAAAATTCTGCCCTTTTCTAGGAAGCAGAAATAGCAAATAAAAATACAAAGAGATCTTAAGTGATAACTTAGTTTACCTCTTACACTCAAGGATCTGCTTAGCTGGAAATTATTCTTAATAGCTCTTGTTTTATCTCTGGGCATATTGAAAATATTTTGCCTTTGCAGTTTGCTTTTATGTGTCGTAAGATCCTCGCCACAGTCTCACCTACCATTCTTTTCTCTAGGCTCAGTCACTGACTGCAGTTCCTTCAATTTTTCCTTTTTGGTGCGTATTTTCAAAACTTCTGATCTTTCTCTTTGCTTTCTTCTGGACACAGAGCAAAGAGGCACAGCTTTATTGAGGCGTGGCATTCAAAGCAAGGTCAGAGTATTCCAGATTAGGGTTTATACACGGAGAAAAGGATAATTTCTTGTGTCTTACAGATGCCGCTCATGTTTATACAGCCCAATATAAAGTTTGTCCTTCTCCAGAAATGTGACTTTTTTTACTGTGAGTTTTCTTCAATGGTTGTCAATTTGAAGTTCAGCAAATCTCTTTTCAGTGGATTTGCTGTCTAACCAGTTTTCCTTATTCTGCATTTATAAAGAGGATTATCACTGTCTAAATGTAGAAACTGGCACTTATTTGTAATGAATAATACCATGTTTCCCCTGTTTATCAAGAATATTCAGAAGTCTACTTATCCCATCCAGTTTGCTGACAGTCTCTTTGCTACAAAATTTTAGGTTGTCTACAAACCTAAAATCATACTTTTTTATGAGTTAAGGTTACTGAGCATATGTAATAGCACCAGACCCAAGAGAGTTCCAGTGCCATGCGGCTCTGTCTGAACTGGCAGTCAACCTTTAATAATTAGAAGACAGTTTTTCAGCTCTTTTTGTACCATATATAGAGTATTTACACTCTTTGTACACCCAGCTAATGCTTTCATATCTTACCACTGAAGATGTTATATAGGATAACACAAAAAGCTTCATTAAAGTCAAGATACAAAATCAACTGCTTTTTCCCTAAGGACCATTATTGGTCCTTGAAACAAAATCTTGAAACAAAAATACAACAATATGTTGAAAGAAAAATAGATTGATCTGAAACATTTTTTTTTCTGGACAGATTTATGTTAGCTTCTAAACTCCCGATTTCCCAGGTGTCTGCCAATTGTTTATCCTGTGCTAATATTTTTGTTGTTTTTCAGCAACTGGAGATTAAGATGGATGACAAGAATTCCTTAGAGCTGTGCTTAGCTCTTTTAAAAAGATAGTCAATATGTTTTTTGTTTTTTCTTTTTGTCTCTTTTCCAGTTATTGGGACTTCAGGTGTCCATTCTCCAGAAAACTCACCAGCTGTTTGCAAGTTATTTCAATCAGTTCTCTATATGAAGGTAACTAAACAATATAAAGTTAGATGGGAACTTTAAATATCTCCTACCACCGTCTACTTGTTTTCAATTTCTAGTCTTAGTTACCTCTTGCATTAGCTGGGATGGCCTTTCTGCTCTGTGCAAGTTTTATTAGTGTATCTGGCCAAGGCTAATTATTTTAGTGAAGGCTGAAGCAAAAAAGACTTTAAGTGTCATGACCTCTTGGCATTAGCTGTTGACAACTCCCACTTTCTGTTGAATCAGGATGAAAACTTTCCTTGTTTTTTCACTTGCTACTAATGAACTTTACAGTTGCCAAGAGCACTTTTTTGTGGCTCTGGCTACTTTTCCCCTTATATTGTATATCAGCCTTTCTGATTTTCCTTTTCTGATTCAGTTTTCCTTGTCAAATTGTAGAAACCAAAGGCTTTGGTCTGGCAACACATATTAATTAATTTTTAACTTCAATACATTTAATTAAGAATATGTGTTAAGGTATTTTTGGAAAAGAAACATTTGAAGGATTTCAAGACAGATTTTGGTGCTTCTTGAGACATCTTTAGCATATGATCTGAGAAAATTACAAGGGGACCTATGACTTGAATCTACTCCATTTAAGAAGGAGCGAGTGTATTTTACTTGACTATTTTGAGCGGCTGAGGTTCTGAGCATGTCTGTAATCATTATTCTCTGCCTAAAGCATTCAATAAACACTTTTCTAACTGAATAAATATGAAAGGCATCATCATGCAAATTAATCTCTTCCTCTTCTTATCCCAAATTACAATATGGTGCTTTCAATCTCTGCATTTAGATTTCTTCACCTCCTGCTCTTCTCCTTCACAATCCCTTCTTTAATTAGACTACATTTTTAAAAACAGAAAAGAAATTAAAAGTAAATGACATGTGAAAATGTTGTTTTGTTACATTAACTTCACAGATGGTGAAGACCTACTTCATTGAATGTGAGTGTAAACATTAATCCTATTCTCTTCCTTTTGCTAGATAAGATCTATCCTGATGGAAAGAGAATCATATTGACATAAATATTTACAGTGCACAGACAGACACGCCTATGGATTGGGACAAAGTAAGTGGTTATTGTTTCCTCCTTGATCATCGTAATTAATGGTTATTGCATTATGTGGTTATTGCACGGGCCATGGCATTCATGGGGTTTTATTCCCTGATCTGCTGCTAACCTGCAAGATTTTCTAGCACAAATCATCCAGTATCTTTAGGTCTCAGTTTGTTCATTAGGAAAATGGGGATGAAACTCAACTGTTAGGGAAATGTTGTAAAGTTTTTAGGAAATCCTAACTGGCATGGTGCTATAAAATTTTTTGGTTCAGAAAAATTTTTCAGAGAAACTATAGGATAATTTATTAAGCAACAGTTTATCAGTCCTGTAAAACACATAAATTAGAAATTTGCTCAGCTGTAGAGCACACGAAAGGTTTCCAGTCTCTTCCATTGTCCCAAGCTTTGGACATTTACAATGAAGGAAACTCCCTTCATTTTCTTCACTACATTTTTATACTCAGAAGATCAAATCTTTCCTTAACACTGTTTTTTTGTGCAAATCAGATGTCTGGCTTGGTTCCACTTTCACTGATCACAATGCAAAACTCTCCCTCCCCTTTTCCATGCATACACACAGACACACACAAATCTGCTCACCAGAAATCCTTGGCAAGCTCAACCAGCCACATAGAATAAGTCATCTGAAATAAATTCCTGTAGTGATTTATACTAACCTTGCATAAATTGTGAAGGCCTTGAAGAAGGCCAGAAGAAAAAGAAACCTCTTCTTGCTACCAAGCACCCCAAAATTAGGTATTCCTTCAGAAAAGTCTTTGGAGGAGCAATCAAAACAAAGGTGGTCTTGGAGCATGACCAATACACTGGCAGAACCCAGTATTTCTTGAAGTATAAAGATATTTTCACTTTCTTTTGAAACATGTGTTCACCTCATTTACAGAAAACATCTGATTACCATATTCAGCCTAACTGGGGCTCAAGTCTCTCCGTGTCCTTCTGGGATTCCAACCCAGATTGCTCATCTTACAGGCAGCTCTGCAAATATTCACTGTGGGTCCACACACTAACCCCTTGGGAACCCGTCAGAGAAAGGACATCCCAGTTTCATTGCCTAATGGCTTCTACACTTCAGACAACAACTGATTACCCAGCTCTTGCTCAGGTCTTGGTACTATAGGTGTAGCCATGAACACTTTCATCTCAAGGCTCAAGGAGGACATCCCCAAGTGAAGAGAGATACCTCCTGGAGGCCTTCATTCAATTGCCTGAAGGATCAGAGATGTCTTTATCTTGCTCATCAGCTGTTTTTATTTTAAGCTTCTCTGAACTGACCAGGTTGGTTGTTTTGGGCCTCATTCTGGAGGATTTCACTTTCCCCAGCTGCTGCGGGAACTGTATGTACCTAACACGCCTCGTTTCTGGGATCCATTTTGCAGATCATACTTTGAAATTTATGTGCAGCGGCATCAAACTTACAGCATCTAAGATTTTTATTGAACAATTTCTCAATTTCTCCATTTCAGACCCCTGATAGTAAAAGACTGGGAGAATAAGTCTTCCTGTTTAAACATTGATGTCCCAGGATAGGGATGGTGCCATGTTTCACAGGTTCTCAGAAGTCAGCATAACAGGGTCCTTAAAACAGAATGGTAAAAAAGTATGTCATGAAGACAACTAATTTTAATTAAGAGTACAGCCTTAGCTGTACAGAAACATTGCCTAAAGCAATATCAATTTCACCAGGTAATTTGTTTATAAATGAAAAAATAATAGGTTTTTTTTGTTTTGCCACTGCTTAAAATAAAACATCCATAATGAAATAATCAAAACAAGATATAAATTTCAAAATAAATTCTAATTTTATTTAAAGAGGAACTGTGTCAACTTTCCAATTCAAAATGACCTTGTGCTTTGCTTTAAACAATTTTTATATAGTTCAAAATGAAACCTAGGTATTTGGTTTCTGGAACGAATAACCTACATAATTCTAAAAGGACTGAATTAATTTTCAGCATTGTTAGCAAGCCTAAGAAATCCCCGATTCACCTAGACATTGTAGATCCAACCACAATACAAAAACCCATCACTCAACTATTCATGACATAGGCAAAGTGGAAAAAAATAAAATAGGAATGTGAGGCCTATTTTGAGCACATGTGTCATTGTCCCATTTCACAGTGAAATCTCCCTGTCAGCGTTAGATGCATTCATGCAGGATGTGCTGTGGCATGGATGGAGGAGAGCTGTGATAACTGCAGTCGGAAATAGATCCATGAAGCCAGGGCACATTGAGACAAAGAACATGAGAGATTATGAATGGGTTTGGATAAAACCCAGCCCCGCTTCTGTTGGATAAAACGTGAGAAAACATACGTCCTCCAACTCCAGACTAAGGAAAGTTTCATTTTGCACAGTGCATACTGCCATGGACGAGAATGATATTAATGATGTGGAAAAAGACCAGCCTGTCATTTCTGCTGAAAATGATAAGAGAAAACAATTCCCTGTAACAGTTGCAAAAACACTGCTGGAGCAACTTGAGGAAAAACAAGATTAAAGACTAGTTTGTCAGTCTGGTGTTCTGAACCACTGGGACTGGTAATTTACAAAAGTACTCTATTGCTATGCAAGGAGAAATAATGTCAGCTCAAATCCCATTCAGTTCTGTGAAGGTGTTTGCTCTTAAGAGATCAGGGTTAAGCTATAAGTTATTATTTCACAGGGCTGGTTCTAGTTGTAAGCAAAATAAACAGCTTTGTAATGGGGAGCATGTATCTATCAGCTTTGAATACTCCAGTGCCTTGGAAAACCTGGCTGGGTGCTGGTGCCACTGCTGGGGAACAGATATGTGGGGAACAAGCTACTACAGGTGGAAGTCCCCTACAGAAATTACTCCCCCACATTTTTTAGGGTTCTACCATCAGTTACAACTTTATCCATACTTGTCTTGACTTTTAGTGACAACAGTCCTGGGAAAGCCAATATTCAGCATTGCCCGCAGTCCTAAGAACCTTTGCATTGACCATTTTTCTTCAGACCTTGCTTCTCAATATTTTCCTAATAGGAAGTAACATTTTTATACATGAAAAACAAAACTCATGATACCATGGACGTAGTCAAGAAACAAGGTAGGACTGAAGATGAGCAGGATAACATTTGAGGTGGCTCTCAGATGATTGCTGCAATGACTCTTTCATAGACTAGTTTCTTACCAATAGGAGCATTTCATATGCTGTTAGTATTAAAAAGAGAGTTTCCATTGTGATTCAGAACAGCAAAAAATGAATACCTATAAGAAGTGAAGTAAGGAGAAAACTAGGCTGACTTTTAGGAAAAAGTAAGAAGTAACATGGAGCCCAATTATTTTCAAATACTATTAGGCTTATTATTGAGGCCATTTTGAAGAAGAGTTCATCAAACACGACAAAAACTCAGCAGAGGTCTTGATGGGGTCAAGCAATGGTATTTTTCAGGTGCAACATATTCAAACACATACCTTAAAGGATCCTGAAAAAAACTCAGAGAAGTCAGGAATGTTTCAAACATTCATCTTTTAACCCTACTAAATAAAAGCTTGTTTTCCTCCTCTCTCTTTCTCTGCCTTCCCTCCTCTCTTCCCCCTACTCCAGTATCTTTGCACAAGGATGCTTTCATTATGCTCCTCACTTTGTTCAGGAACCATCGAGACCTGATCCAAGGTCTGTTGAAATCAGTGGAAAAAAAATTAATTGACTTCAGGATCTCAATCATCACCGTTTGGATCAAACCAGCCAGCGCTGTCAGTCCTTAAGAGTGGAGACAATTGCAGTAAATTGGTAGCACATGATGTTCATGCAGAACTCTGCAGAGAAGTGCCTAAACTTCTGGAAGCAGTTTGTCACTGAGAAATCACAGATGAACCAGCTCAAAACAAGCTCCTAGAATTTCAAAATGCTGTTCTTCTCTTTAAGGCTGTATCTTACTTGTGTTGAGCTTCAGCAGAAGAAATGAAAAAGGGGGATTTGTGTGAGGGTTGATCTGAAGGACGTGCTGAAAGACCGTATTGGTCTAATTCCGGTACACAAAATAGGACCCAGATGAATCTGTAAAACTTCAGTCTTAGGGGTGAAGTTAAATGTGATAAAATGTGTACAGCTCCCAAACCTCATTACTTCCTCCATATGTTTTCCTTAGATGTCCCAGCTACCTACTTGAAACTGCTGCAAGCCTCCGTCTTGAGATTCATTTGGGTAACAGAAGGCTGAGAAGAGAAATATGAGGGCTTCTTTAACACTGAGAAAATATGTGAGGCAGGTTAAGATAATGAACTGATTCTTATATCAAATAGTGTTTCAGCTTTCTGATGTTGCTAAGAGAGAAGAGGTAGAAATAGTGCACTAAAAATGAGAAAAATTTTCTGATAGAACACAAGGTTTTAACAAAAACTGAGTAATATGATTTATATGGGGACCTGGAATAAGTCACTGAGTTGTAAGAATTTAACAAGGAAAATATTACCAAGTAACATAAAAATTAAAAAGAAATCCTTGTTAACAAAATTATTAATGTTTTTGGAAACAGAGCTCCACAGTTACCAAGATGACTTAAAAAGACAATATAATCAATACTAGTTTAGTGTAGGAAAGTTAGGAAACTACCACATTAATAACAACAGTCGCATTTAAATGAAATGTTGTTTGTCTGTTAAAAGAACCTTTTCCAGCTCCATGGTTATCTTTTCCTTGCATAACCCCTTTGGGAAGAGACTTTCATCTTTGATAATTAGATAGTAACTGGCACTTGGATATAAAAGGTATTTCATGACATTTTATGAAGCATGTCCCAGATTTCCACAAGAATTTAATACCCAAGTACTTTAAACTAAACTGCCATAAAAAGCAATGTGCATGTTGTGTCTACGACTGGCAATTAAACTTGAGGTCAGGCTCACCTGACAGATTTTTGCAGATGGGGAATGAAAAAGAAAAAAGGCATATAAAAGCTTGTCTGCAGGATGGACTTTCTGCCGTAAAGACTGTGCACACGCCCATCTTAATATGACAGGTCTTGCTTTTTTTGACTAAAATTTGAGGACCACTAGTGTCTCATCCACTAGAAATCAAAAGGAGGCTCTTGCAGCTGAATCTATATATTAAATGAAGTTTAAAACTCCAGAACAGATTTTGACTGAGGAAAGAGTAAGTTTCTATGCCCAGGCCATAGATGATGGGAAGCTGTCATTTTTTGGATCAAGAGAGTTTAATGTTCTTATCCCAAATTACCACTCCTTCAGTTTATGTAATAGTCTTTAACTGCTGCAGAAGCAATGCTGGGAAACATCCACACTAATGGTGAGGCTTCCATATGTACACACCATCTGAAAACACTCCTTTTTTCCCAGCAGGCCTCCTTATAGACAAGTGGCATGTTAGCTGTCTTTTCTAACAGTCTCTTTGTGTCAGACTTTTCAGAAGCGTCACATTTTCTGTTTATTAGTCTAAAATAAGAAAATAAAAGTAATTTTGCAGAGCTCAGTGAAGAAGAAATCAATGTGTTGTAAATTCCTTAGATTTAGTTATCTTAGCTAGTTTAGGGAGGGAGTGAAATGGTATAATCTAAGCTCTGTAGTGAATAAATGCTGGGCACTCATTCACAAATACACAACCAAAACACATTTTTGCCCATTTTCACAAAGTATTTGAGACTCTCCAAGAATGATTATTCGAGACATTAACTCAAACATATTCAGACAGAAATAAATAAGTGTGGAAAAATAGGTGGCTTCATACTGTTTGTCGCATGGGGAACATCCACCAGACTGGTTTCATTATCAGTGTATAGGGAATTTCATGTTCATAACTCACAATTGTGAACTTCCCCTCCATATATTTGAAGAAATAAGCCTATAAATCTTTACATTGATTATAGCTTGCAGCTATAGCGGAGAGTGTGCTTTTATAATAACTATATCAGAATTGCACATGATGGATAGGACTTAACTGTAACATTTCTACTATATACTAGATTGAGGTGTTCTTTGTAGGACAACTGACTTTCTAAAATTGCTTCAGGTCGAGTAATGTAGCATGTCACTGTATTTATAGAGGTAGTTGTTGCAGGAACTGTTAATGAAAGGGAACTCTCTTCTTACCTTCTCAGTAATTCTCACTGAAGGTACCTGGAATTAGGTCAGACCTACAGTATTAAAAGTTCCCAATTTCCACTTAATCAGAATTTTATATAGACTGTCCTTGAGTCAAAGACTATATAAGGATCTTCCTGGTCTTTTCAGCCAACTCTGCAAAAATTCTACAATCCATTTCTGAGGGGATCCAATGATGACTATTTCTGATATGCTAATACAGAGTGAGCGCCTTATAAAATCTTGATATCCCATTTTATATGCTAATCTTGCTTGATTAGAAATCATTACCCCTGGCTGGCTGTAACAACTATGGGGGGGGGAGGTTAAAGATCAGCTTCGTTAAAGAGTACTGATGGATCATAAAACATTCAAGATGGAAGAGCCCTCTTAAATCATAGTTTGTCCCTTTGCCCATGATAGGAGATGCTGGTAGTACAATCTCAAAAAAGGCAAAAACCCAGGAAAAGTATACAGATCTCTCAGCAAGCGCTGACATGCTCACTAATGGAGGACAAATGTACCATGTTCAAGGTGGAAAATCTCTAAATGATATTTTCTCAGACTCAAGAAACAGTCTCTGCCTTAGTTTGACATCTGACCTGCTCAGGAGATGCCTTAAAGAGCAGATAAAAGACATACAAAGTTAAACCCTTCTGCTTGAACCAAAAAATCTGCTTGAAGCAAAAAATCTACACCTAGAAGAAACCAAGAAGGTGTGGTGTTAAAACTCTGGCTAGGGCGTCCTACCCAAGAGAAAAGATTTGGCTCCGGTTTCGAGGATGGCTGTCCATATATTTCATCCACAGATTTCTTCATCTTCCCATGAGGTTTCCACAAACCAAAAGGAACTTTTAACTTTTTCTTTTCCTGTTTCATACAACAGGTGTTTGCACCTGTTTTATGGCTGGTGACATTTTAAGGGGCATTTTAGAAATGCAAATCTATCCATTTTGGGTATAATTTTTTCCATGGAAATCACATGCCACAAAACTTGGGAAGGAATGGAATTGGCGTTTCAAAATTGTACCAGAACTGGCTTTTGTAGGAAAAAGAGAATAAGTGAGAAGGTTTATTTCTTTCTTTTATGTTGCAAAAAAATGAAGCTTATCTTTATAGAAAATATTTAAAAATACAATAGCTATTGTAATGAAAAAAATGAGTGGTTTATTTCTGCCATCACATGTTAACTCCTTCTCTGTGATCTGTCTCCTCATGGATTGAATTACCTATTTCTTTTTTTCCCACCTGCAGATCTTTTCTCCTGCAGTCTTTTGGGGCCTCCTGGCATTAGAAGGGCTTCAAAGAGGCAGCCGCTTCTTAGCAGTTTGTCTGCTCCCCTTAGTATTTAAACAGTAAGGAAGACAGTGGATGTAAGAAGCCACAGCTGAGTTTATTTTATCGTAATGATGCAGCCTGAAGCCTCAGCCCCATAGAGCATGTACCCCTGAGGCTGACAGTAAACACTATTCAGAAGCCTATTGTTTGCCGAATGTATCCATCAAAAGATTATTGCGCTTGGCCAAGTTGCTTCACTTTCTCTTTGCTGAATGTATAAGTCCAGAAATCCTCTGCTCCACTCGTTGACTTTGGATTCAGCAGAAAGGCATTTTGTGTTTAGTTAAGCAAACATTCATGTAATTGTAGGATTAGTTCTGGAGGGGGATGTTGCTCAGATGGATGAGCGACACTCTGGAGAAGTGGCATTTGTTACTAGACATGTTTCCATTGCTGATATTTTATTTTAATTTAATTTTTTTTTTCAGTAGACGTTACTCACTTTCCCACTCATATTCCATAGCCTGCTGGAAAATGCATGCCATTCAAAGAGAGGCCCGGGCCAATGCGCTCTGTAACCTAATACAATTCCCTCTTAGGTCATACTGTGCTGAGAGCAAAAATCAATACCTTACCCACTTGACCTGCAGCAGAACAGAGACAAATTTCTTTTTCCTATCCATTGTTCTCTATAGAGCTCCTTATTGATCTGAATTCTCAGTGTCAGTCCGCTTCTTTCAAATGCCTTATTCAGAAGCTGTGTTTTCCAAAAAAACCTTTTTGTCATAACCTACCATAATGTTAAAAACAACATATGTGGAGGAAAAAGCTGCCTTGAAATCAGGTCACAGTGCTGGGTTTGGGATCTTTGGATTGAATTGAAACCATTACCACAGAGTACATCCGCGTATATCTGTACAATGCAATAACCAGTAAAGAGATATGAGGATAGTGAGAGCATGGCCATGCCAGTGAGGCAGTCCGCCCGAGCTAATTTACCCGGTTTCTCTTTTCACACTGAGTGTAGTGTAATAAACGTATTTGCTTCTACAGCTCACGTTAACATAGGAAGACTGACTTAAGTATTTCTGTATCCGCTGCTCTCAAATGAAATAGGAAGGAAGCTGTACCTTGGCAGAGAAATTCCCTGCTTTTACCTTTCCACTTATCTTTTCTTGTCTCTTACCCTCTCATTCACCCACCAAAAATCCTCTCTGGAATGCCGCTGCTAGCCAGTGAGGTTAATGCTGGCACGCCCTTCCCAGAGAGGGATGAGAAGCCATTTGATGGGGCAGGCATTGCTTATATTTCCTGATCCCCCTTCCCCTAATCTGTGCAATAATTTGGTGGGTGGGGTCAAGGTGGACTTGATGAACTGCGATATCTGCAGCAACTGCATTTCCACTTCCAGCAGAAACAGGTCTTAGGCAGCTTTTGAAGAGCAGGGCAGGACAGAGGAAAGCAGTTCCTCGGGGGATTTTTGTGGAGGTGTGTAGGGGCTGGAGGTAAGGAACGGATGGCTGCTGAACCTGGAGATGATGTTATTTGGGCTAGAAAGGACCAGACATGCAGAAAGTGTGGTGGTGCTTGGAGCTGCTCTGGAAACCAGAGGCTG
Source organism: Mycteria americana (assembly GCF_035582795.1). Taxonomy (NCBI): domain Eukaryota; kingdom Metazoa; phylum Chordata; class Aves; order Ciconiiformes; family Ciconiidae; genus Mycteria; species Mycteria americana. The sequence goes on from NC_134368.1 coordinate 4,702,886, forward strand.
GACTGTTACATTTGGCCAAGCCAGCTTGAATATTATAAAAATAGCATAGTCCCAGTAATGTTACATGTACATAGTTTTTGCTCACTCTGCTTTGATTACTTCCCCAAATTCCAGAGTCTTTGGTGGCCAATCACCAAATATGAGGTGGAAGAGGACCCCAGAGGCATGCCAATACAGAGATTGGTTCACTTAAAAACTGTAGTTGTGGAAATTGGGACATACAAAGGGTTGGTTTACTGTCACAGATAAAGCTGGTCTTGCATGAAAACATGTAGCTGTTCACCTATTTGATGAAGTCAAACCCAGGCGCTTTTTTTTTTCTTTTCTGTGGTGAATAAAATCACAGAATCACAGAACAGGTTGGATTGAGTGAGACCTCTGTGGGTCAAGTGGTACATCCCCTGCTCCTCTTTTTAAAGCTAAGCAAACCATATTATCTCTGCCTCTCCTTGTACTTTCTGTTCTCCACCACCTTCACCTCATCCCAGTGGCCTCCACTGGTCTCACTCTGGTATGACAGTGTCTTCCTTGCACTGGAGAGCCTCAAACTGGGCACAGCACTCCAGATGCAGTCTCACAAGTGCCAAATAGAAGGCAATCATCACAGAAAACACTGGCTTAAAATTACATGGGAACAAGACAATAAAGCGTTTGCTTTGTTAACATTCATTATGTCCTCTGTCTAAACCACTTTCTCAGCAGATTAATGCCATCAAGAGTATTAATGCATTTAAAACTGTTATGGCCAATGCTGTTGAGCTCTTGTTTAACAAATAAATGAGAAACAGCAGTTTGTAATGGCAATCCATCACCCGAAGTACGCAGTTAACGTGAAGAGCAGCATTAACACAAGCACATCTTCTGCTAAAGTAAATAAATACTCCGGCCCAAAGTATGCACAATATGGAAAGAAAGCACTCCCTGAAAGTGAAATTGCATACGTGGCCTTGATAATCAAGGGACTGAATGATATTAAATCAGTCTCAGAGGTAACACATGCAGAGTCTCTGAGCAGATTTCGGATCCAAAATTGTCACAAAAAGCTGACAAAATGCCTGAGCTGGCCTCCTCAGTAGCTCTGATTACCAGCGCTCACGCTACTGCCTTTCTCCAGCACACACCAGTAACACCAGTAATTCCCAACAAGTGGAAAATGTCTTTTGTCAGGAAGTATATGGAATACAGTAGTCATTTCTGCAAACCACAAGCGGATACCAGTGGGGTATGGATTAACATGGAGCTATCTTTAAGGAGTCACACACATTTTGCTTTCTGCTTTGGGCCTATGATCATAAGCCCTGGATGACTCTTCACGTATTCACCACCCAGTCAAACCAAGCAATGGCAGGAATCTGTGCTCGGCTGCTCTTGCAAAGCCATTTACACCAAGATAACACATTAAATATTCTTCTTTTTTTCAAGAAAGATACAACTGTGCTTGGTATAAGCAGGTAGGAAAGTGCAGGATGTGGTTTGACTATTCCACAATGACAGTGATAATACTTTGCTTTTTTGTATGGAGAACACCAAATCCTTTAAAACTATTGATAAATGAATTTTCAAATGGCTAAGTCAGAAACAATATTATTTTGATTTTATAGCTAGAGATACTAAAGCACAAATGCATTAAATGTCAGCCAAGGTTTAGGGACAAGCTGAAAATAGATGACAAATGCCCCACCACCAGGATCAGGGGTTTTGTCCCAGCATAATTTTAATTTCTGGATGCCTTTATGTGCAGAACGGTATGACGGTTTCTTTTGATCACAAAGTCTATTAAATGAGATGCTTGTGGGCAGATGTTGAGGGATTTTATTGGCTTCTCAGGCAAGGCTCTTTAAACATTTTTTTAACTTAGATCTGCACAAATTGTTTTTCCTTATTCAATACTTAAAATGCTTATGAATTATTCAGTGGAAATTTTTTTTCTTGATTAACCATCCTTGGGACTGGGGTTTCTAGATTTCAGCTAATGCTTTCAAAGTGAAATGCCTGAAATTGGTCAATGAAGTCCATATTGAAGCAGATAATTTAGCATTAAAATTTGAAAATGTTGGCTTTAGGTACCGTATAAACCAGCTTCCCAGTTTCCACTTAATAGACATCCTTCCAACTCAGATTCTCTTTAGTTATCAGAGACTAAGAGTAAAAGCTCTGCTGGAAAATATCTTTCAACTTTCCAATATTATATTTTTCCCTTTGAATTCTGTGGAAACTCCAAATGCTTTGTAAGCATTAGAGTGAAAAAAATCAATGATTCAGATGAGACCAAGTGTGTACTAATTTTTTCTGAAATATTTAGGAATATTAATAAATGATTGATTTGTGAACTCAATCAAGAGATGTATTAATGCTTGTTTGTAGTGTTTTCCATTCTTATTTTTCTTTCTTTGCCAGGGGTAGCTGAATCCCACGTACTCATGCTTTCACTGCTTAACAGTGATGATACAGTAATTCTAGACCTAAAGCACCAGTGCTCAACACATTTCAGGGACATCACCACACTGAGCCTGCTCTCGGCTTTCTACTTCAGCCTTCCACAAAATATTGAACCCGTCTGAAGGTACCAGTCCTGCTTTTCAAGTTTTCAGTGGCTCAGGTTATTGGAAATATTCTCCACACTCCAGGATGAGCACAGTGATTAGAAATGTCTTTTTCCCTCTGGAAGTGAAGCCTTCTCCAAAAGAAAGCATAGACATTTGTGCAGTGGACTGAGTTCTGAAAAGTAAGTGAAAAAAAAGCATAAGAACATGAATTCAGTGAACTGAGAATGTGAATGCAGACTTATTGCTTTCACATTAAGGTGAATTGTACTGAATGCTTATCATGTCTGTTGCAGCCATAATATACAGTTCAATTTTAAAAAAACCCACTCTATTTTGGTATTTGAAGCGCCTTTTCAATGTTACAGTGGTGGTAATTAAAATAATTACTGTAGCATACAGCCAGGAGTTAATGGCTTGCATTGCAAGATCAAAATCTCAGTTCCAGAGCATTCACATCAGTTGATTTGCCAATAGTCCATTGATTTCTCATTGAGTTTTACACGTGGGAAGTAGATGCAGCCACGGAGAATGGCAGTGTTGATATTCGTCCTGCCGCTGGAGAACTTCCCTCTGGAAATCCCAGTCTGAAGCTGATGTAGATGATCTGGGTTCCTGGATACGTTATTAATCTGCCTCATATGCTCAGGTTGAAGTGGACAGAGAGTAGCTAGAGAAGTATGCCCAGGACTATACTGGATCAACTAGAAATATTTGTGCTGGGCTCTATTGATAGCAAGAAGGTCCAAATAACAAACCCTTATGTCCATGCTCAGCCTGGCTGCAATCAGAGATTTTACTTGTGTGAATTACACTGCATTGCAGGTCACAGCACAAATTTAATTAAATCCTGATAAAATCGATTTGCAGTTCTTGTACTGCTTAAGTCAAGAATAGAAAACTACTGAGCCAGGCGCCCAGCTGGAGCAAGTTCTCAAGTAGAAAATTACAACTGCATTTTTAAACGTTCATCTTATTTTGTATGCAGGAAAGGCTAATGGGCTGGATCCCTGGCTGCATACGACAGGTGAGTTCAGCTAACAGTGGTGGGATTGCATTCGCTTATGCCAGCTGAGGTCCACCCTTTTTGTCAAATGGATAAAAGCAGAATTTGTGGTTTTAGGAAATCAGCCCTGGCTACAGACTTCAGTCACTGGACCTCAGACTTGTCTGCTGTATAAAAGTTGCATACAATTTGTGATGACTCAATGTTGCTTCTGTCTCCAGTGGCAACATGATGTCCTTTGGGACACACAAGAACTAGCTCGCTGACATAAGGGACCCACCATTTGCATCAGAGGAAGAGTCTTGTGACCACCACCGGGATTTCAAAGGATAATATTAAAGGCCTGATGATTTCAAGGGAAATCAGACAACATTTCAAAATCTGGCTCCGAGGCTCTCCACACAGCTGGGACATAGCTGAGGCAGACGTTAATAAAAAGCAAGTTCTCCCTGGTTTCTAGAGCAGAGGACAGGCACTTGGGAGATCTAGCTATAATCCCAGCTAGCTGGGTGACCCGGGACATTTGAACTCTTGGTCTTGGTCCAGTCTGGTTTCAGCAGGGGGCTAACTGAATATCATGGAGCAAGAAGTGTAGGTTTTGTCAGCTTCAATGACAGAGAGCACCTGAGGTGTCATTTTGTGATAGGTGAGTATCCCAGGGAGCATCCTTGCTAACTAGTCCATGACTGGAAGTGAGCAGGCCTCACCTTAAGGAAGGCAGTGAGTTTCTACAGCTGATCTATCCTTTCTGTAATATCTTGTCTGTGATTATTTTTCTTTTTATTCATTAGCATGTTGTTTGGTTTGCTCTCTCTGGTGCCTACGCAGGCAGAGCGTGATCCTTTCTTTGCAGAACGAGACTACTTTGCATGTGCTTTGTGAATCCAGATTCACAGTGGTTCATCTTCTACCTGGAATGCTGATGAATAACTCAGCGGTGCCTCTGACGCAGCTGCCCTCTAAATAACAGATACAAATCAATGGCTATACATTAGGGCTGCGGTTTCTGAGCCCAAGATGTTTCCATGACAGCTAAAGGGTTTCTGGACATGCTTATTGCACCCTCTTGTGTTTGTTCACTATAAATGCATGATTTATTCAACTTTACATTTGTTCCACATTTTGATGATGTCCCAGTTGGTATCTAATGCTGACCTCCATCCTGGGCCTCAGTGATAAAGCAACAAAGGACTGGAGAAGAGGATAAGCCATTTGTGTGGATGAGGATTCTTCGTAATTTTGTAGCAGATAGGGGCTTGATCAATAAGTGGAGCAAATCAGCATCTTTTTTTTTTTCATTTCAGTAGCACCCATTAAGATTATGGTCCTTGATATAATTGATTTAAGTCACAAAAAATATATATGACCTAGGAAGGAACTTGCATTAGACTACGCAAGCAATAAAAGCACTTATTTAACATCACTTTGTAACTTATGCACAAGAAATTAAATTCACAGCCACTTCACCTGGCACTTAACTGAAAGACATTCCAAGCTGTGATGGATGGTATGTGGGATCTAAAGAGCTTTTCCGGTTCTCCTCACTTCTTCTGTGGTGGGCAGCTTGCCCAAGCCCTTCTCTTCCTTTGCTTTGCACTTTTCCTGGGCAAGGAAGAGATCCTTCAAATAATTATCGATTCCGATACTGCCAGCATAATTTCTTCTTATTGATTTTTCCTTCTAGCTCCAGGTTCTTGCAGGTTGAGGCTTTCTAGAGGCATCCAACAGACTGACAGCTTTGAAAGTCCAAAGCCAAAAATACCCTTTTCTTCTCTGTCATATTAAATGAAATTTTAAGCTTACCTTTACAAGGCTTTACAAACAACAGTAATTTTTTTTTCTGCTTTGTCTGTGTTGAAAGCTCCAGTCCTATAAAATGACCAGGAAGACGACCAGTCTCAGCGTTTGCTTTGCTGTGGATGGCAGATGGTGAAATTACTCTGGGAACAGAGGACAAGAAAAGGTCTCACACATATTTTAAGGCAGATGATTGTTAAAATCTACAGTTTCACTGCACTGTTATAATGGTGATGTTATAATGATGAAGCCTCTGAGCTCCTGTTATAAATGGGTAATATTAGGACCCCATTAGAACTGGCTCCATTTTGAAATTTTCCAGCAGGGAAAGCAAGTGAATGAGTTGGGAAAACGTTGGCAAAAAAATGTCTGTATTTTCAACTTGTATTGCTTACACAGCTTTGGTGACAGAAAAATGCTTTTCCACCTCCTCAGCCCTATGCTCTTGCTCAAAGCGCGCAGAGGATGTCAGGACTGAGGTGTGCATCTGAGTGAAACTGGAGGTTCAGAAGGAGAGAGGCTTATGTATTTTGCTTATAGACAACTAAGAAAACTTCTGGCTGTGTCAAGATCAAAAAGTAAATCTCAGGATAGAAAGATTGTTTTGGGCATTGTTATTAAAGCTTGTCAGCTAAACAGGATATTTTCAGCTGCGTGAGAGCTTGGTGCAGAACGGCGAATTACGTACACATACATATATATAAGTAAAAAGTAAGGTGGTTAAATTCAGATAAAATGAATATCACGTGGCATAGCTGTTGCCACCGTTGCTGTGGTAACCAAGCATGACAATGTGTCAGACAAGTTAATTTTAGACAAAATAAACTGTTTTTAAAACCGTTAGAGAAACAGATGGATTTTGTCTTAAAATGGACTCTTAAACATTCACTCTTTGGAAGTACTTAGAGGCAGACCAAATAAATGCACATTCACCTCACAATAGCTTGCTCAAATGAAAGGGCTTTCCAGAAGCTTTGCGACTATCTTTATTACCCATGCCTCACTTGCTGAATTATTTTCCTGTACCTTCCCGAACTGATGTGTGGGCCAGTTGAGAAGATGATTTGATTTGTTTTTGCTGTATTTCTGCTCGGTTGCTTGGCCTCCATCCTCAGCACCCTCTCCAGAGCTTCAGAACTCTCCTTTTTTCCCCACTTTTATTTTTCTCTGAGAAGTGCTTATTTAACTATATACTGAGTTTCCTCCTTAGTGCCTTCACCTTTGCTATTAATCCTCCAGGCTGCTTCCACCAGACTAGCCTTAATTTTCAATTAAAAGGTAGTACACAGCATGCAAGATAACTCTATTTGGGATCTGGGTATGATGACTGAAAATGAATTAATCACTGGACTAGATAATGTTAGTTGCTAAGGCACCAGTGGTCACGACCTGATTATATGCAGGATAAATAGAGGACAGTCCTAAACAGTAATATTTTCACTTAGTGCTTCAAAAGGGCAATTTCACAATGCTGAGGAAAATTATGAGACAAAGAAGGTGGGAAAAAAAATAGGGATAGAAAATCAGATTTTCTTTTAGCAAATAGATTCAAAGTCCAAAAAACCCACCAAGTCATGATCAAATAAGAAGAAACTGGTTACCAAAAAGAACACTCTCATCTCAATAAGAAAAAGAAAAGCAGAAATTGAAAAAACCCAAACCAAACAAAAAATGAGCAAAACCTCTAACTATAAGAAATGAAAATAAATGGCAGTTGCTATCACCAAGAAATTACGAGATTAAGATAATTGAGAAGAGAAGCTGATGACATGAGGGAAAAAGCCATTGCAAACAGTGTTACAGAAAATTTAAAATATATTAAGAGCAAAAGAATTCTTATCAGTAGTATAAGCCTTTGCTAGAGACAGGGGTAACCATTATGAATGATATCGCAGAATATCAAGAAATGCTCTCGAAACACTTCCATCCTGAAAAATGACAAGAGCTTATTACATATTTTCAATGATGACAGCTCTGTTTGTGTTTTAGTAAATCAAGGAATAAACAGCCAAACCTACCAAAAAACCCCTTTTCATGATTAGCCAGTTCAGACAACTTTCAGAAGACTCTGACAGACTTGGCAGAGGAGATGGCTGATGTATTGCTGTGAACGTTAATAAATCTCTTCGTTCCACTGAAACTCCAAAAGATGGAAAGACTATATGTGAGATAATATTGTATAAGGCACAGAAGAAGCTGGAGACTTGACATCTATCAATCCCAAGCAAAATAATGGAAAAGCTTATATGAGATTCACTTGGTAAAGACTGTGAATATAATTAATGCCAATCAAAACTCTCCCTGGAAAATGGGCCTTGTCAAACAAACCCGATTTCATTCTTTAAGGAGATACTATTTTGGTTGGAAAACATACTGATAAATGTAGCAGACTTTCCTAAAGCGTTCGCCTTCATATTGCACAGCTTTCTGACTAAAAATACAGCACTACAAAATATCAATACACCCCGCCACCTAACTGACACGTTTTGCCTAGGAGGAAATCACTTCTTAGGGAACCAAATATAAAACCATTGATACAAACACAGATTGCTCTGCTGATTACAGGAGTAAAATGCTGGTGACTACAATGTGTGGAGGCCAGAGTATATGGTTTAATTACAGTGTGACCTACAGTCCCCCTGCACCCCTCCTAGACTTATGCTCCTCAAATATAGATATTGTCTAACACCCAGCAGGGAATTCCAGAAATTCTGCCTGACTTGTTACAGGAAAGATCCTGCAAAAAAAGAAATTCTAGACCTGCATAGATAGTGTTAAGCCAGCTGCTACCCTGCAGAGTGGCACAAGATAGAGACAGAAAGTGAGATGCTTTTGGGTTGTCATCTCCATTTTTGGGCAATATGAGAATGAACCCTAATGTCTGATGAATATTTCCAAGCAGTTATGACTTGCGCCATTTTGAACTGTGCTCTAAGGACATTTAATAGTGCCCCAATGGTGCCTGCGTCTCCCAAGGGATGCTGTAATGAGACTGAGCATCTCACAAGCAACGCTCAGCGTCTTGCAGGATCAAGTCTGTATTTCTCACCAGGAGAAAAGCTAGTCCTACTATTGAAGCCTACATTCTCTCTCGCTTAATTTCTTCCAATTATTCTTAATTGTGCCCCCAGGAGTAGAGCTCTGTGAATAATTGATTTTTTTTTTTTTCCAGTTTTGTTGCCAAACTAGGGGAGGGGAATTATTCAAGGTTGATTGGAAATGAAAAACATTTGGTTTTTCTCACCATATAGAAACCCTCCTCCACGACATTTTTCAGGTCAAACAAAATAATTATTTTAATTTAAACCAAGGTATTTTGGTTCATTTTCTTTTTCTAATTGTTGTAAACAATGAAGTGTAACTATATGCGACCTTTAAGCATCATTTGAAATGTGAAAAAGTCAAAACGTCGCATTTAAAAACACTGAAATGAAATGTTTCAAATATAATGGTTTGGAGCAGGGGGTCTGGTATAGATCAGATTCAACAAAAATTAGTGAGAATCTTCATTTCTACTCTCAACATGTGTTTTCTAGTGACTGATCTGTTTTCCCCATTCTCCCTCCCAGATCACCCAATTTTGCTATGATCCTACTTAAACAATCCTGCCTTTGATATTGACTTGGTATTCAGCTTACAGATGTAGGTAGATTTATGTCCCTTTCCTGAGCTCTCCTTTAGCCAAGCTCTACCTAATTAGTTCTTCTGCTCTTGTCTCAAAAGTCAGTCCCTCCTTCCTACTAATAATTTTTCTTCTTGGATTTACCTCCAGTTTATCAACATGTGCCTGGGCAGAGCTGCTAAGAACCGAATGCTGTGTTAAATTGCAAACCAGTGACAATGGCTACCTTTCATAGGTAGCTGGGTTTTGCTATTTTTCCTGCAATTACCATTTTTGGCTCAGGTTTCTTTGCTTTACCAATCTCCTTGAAACACATTTCAAGCTGGCAAAGGTCTGTTTAGCCCTTCTTTTTTTCTATAAAAATTGTAGGTAGCTCATTTGTAGGCATGCATTGGAAAAGCATGCATTCTGGATGCTCCAGCACCTTTTAATAGTTCATAGTTTCTGAATATTTTACATTACTGTGTTCACTAAAATACCTGTTCTTGCCCAACTCAAATATTCATCAAATTTGCCTAAGGCAAAAACTTAATACACATACTTGGTACTTCCAAACATTACTTATGAACATCTGCATGCGTAGATGCCTGAGGCTGTAATAAAGCCAAACCTGTCTATATGAAATATTGCAAGGAAAAACACAGGAGGGTCACCAAATTAGAAAAAGGGAAGAAAAAGAAAAAAGCTACCGACATTTTCCAGCACATTCAAATGTCAGCTGTGCTCTAATACCCTCCTTCACCCACAATCTCAAAGCAAATTGATTTGGTAAACAGTGAGGGATGGCTAAGGATTGCATGCTGGCGAGAATCAGGCATGGGAAGAGTTATGAGAAACCTGTGCACGTTTTCATAATTCATCCGAGCAGAGCAATATTTACTGTCCCTCAAGGTGATCCAACACTAAGTCCTGCTGCCAGGATTTAGTCCTTTCAAAAGCACATGAAGGCTGATGATGAAAGCGCTAAACCTGCCAGTATTTTTCTGACTTTTTCATTAAGAAATGTGTTATCCATGCTCACATTTTTGTTCAGCACACATGCTTCATTGATTTATATTGTATGAACATACCTTAGCTGTGTCCTTAAAACCTCGTTAGTGTCTGTTTAATATCCATTTAAATCTGCATTTTATTCATAAATGCAAATTCACAAACATTCTTAATTGTGTGTCATGCATCAGTGTGATTACAACTCCATCTCCTCTGTTTTGACATAATGTGGATTTAATATTTTGCAAAACCACCAGCCTAGATAATGCATAATGACTCACCATTTATACAGAGGCAAATGTTTCCCATCGTTTCTAGATTTGGTCAATACCTACTAAGAAAGAAGACATTCTGCAATTAACAGGAACGAACTAATAACAGCCACTACTGTGGCCCTGTATAAAAGCAGCAGAATTTATGCTTTGTAATAGGAATCAGAAAATACTCCTTTGTTTAGGAACAGAAACGCAATAGTACACATATATGCTTTGCATTGTCTACAAAGAACTGATACCCTGAAGCTTTGCCACCATTATGTAATATTAAATAAAAAGTAAATTAATAAGAGCCAATTAAGAGTAAGAATAGAATGTCAAGATTTGTGTGTTGTTATGTTTCTGGTCTTCATTTTAACACCCTTCTCTGTCATTTCACCTCTCCTATTCCTCCCATGTTCTAGTTTTCTCCCTTGATCTTATAACTCTAATAATTTACCACTGCTAATCTTCAGCTCCTTTCCTCAGAATTGTCCTAGTTCTAGCTAAACAGTGAACATGAAGAAAAGCCAAAAATGCAAATTCCACCCCACGCACCTATTCCAGATCAGAGTGAAGTACCCCAACCTGCTGGCTATGCAAATGCAAATCTCATAGCCACTAATCCTGTCAAATCCCTTTTTCCAGTGTTGCAATGACACTTTGCAATGAGTCTTGAGTGCCATTGTCATTTCTTCATCTATGGATTGGAGCTTGAACCTGGCACAAGGGCGTGCAATTACAACCCCAATGATTTTTTAATTTTCAATGACTGGATAGGTTGTTCAGCAGGGAATAAGCACAAGCACTGGCTGGTTTCTGTTATTGAAACTGCTGGTCTGCTTTGTGAATTCTGGATTCAAAGATGCTTGTCTTCATGCAGACCGTCTTGATGGCATGGCACTGAAAAGGAAATGCTTTACCTTCTACAAACATCTAGGTATTTTATGCTATTGGGAAACCAGTTGGTGATCTTCACTGCTATTGATTTCGGTACTTAAATAATCAATCTTTTGTTTTTCGGCTTCCCTCTCTTTTGGTAAGAGGGTTTTCTGAAGCTGTGCCTTTCCTGGTAGCCTTGTAGAGCAGGTCTCCCTCATCAGGATTAACAGTGTTCCTTGCTTCATAACCGTTTAAGACTGAAGGTAAAAGGATGAACGACAGTTATTCAGCTGTCTCCCCACTGAATGAAGCAATCAGCCTCAAAACATGCTACTGCACAATGCCGTGCCAACAATTAAATTGTTACAGCATCACTGCAATCATGACCTTGCTCTTCCCCTCAAATTCTCCACCTTTAATTGCAAAATGGTACTTGACCTGTACTGACACTTTTATGTCACTTCTTTTTTGTCTTTGTAGGCATGATGATGGACACTTCCTCTCTCATTTAAAACCCATTCAGTGAAAAGCAGCAAGAAATACTGAATTAACAGTTCTAAATTCATATGTAATCATCTTCCTTGCTTCATGATAGTCAGCCCTTTGATCCTTTTTCTTCAAAATATATAGTCATTCTCCTGTTGACAGAGACATTTCCCTGGAAGCTGCTCCTGTTGTGTGCAAACTTACCCTTTCCTTTGGCATTGACTCTGTACCATCTCTGTGCTGTCCATCGTTGGCAGTAGAAGAACAAGGCTTGGGTCCCACACGTTTCCCAGCTGCAACATGAGGTGTAGCTCCTAGGGTAACGTTGAGCATCACAAGAAAAGTTGTGCCCAGACACAAGGCTTCAAGGACCTCCTTGCCTATAGGTAACTGAAGGACACTGGAGAGGTGTCAGCTAGTTATGAGGTGGAAAGAGGATCATCCATCATGGTTTTTTGAGAGAGGTAGAAAAGACAGCAGTAACTTGCTACTTACGCTGAGCTATCCCTACACTCTACAAAACTATCTACCTGTGACTGAAAGGCTCCAATTTAAAGGGAACTCCCTTCATCAAAAGTTAAGAGTGTTCCAGGTGTTAATTATTAAATAGAAACATATACATTATTTCTCAAAACTCACCTCTAGATACAAAATTTGACTTTTTCACTGTTTCCACACTACAGAACACTTAGTTGTCAGCAATATTCAAGGTATAAGCTTGTTACTTTCTTCACTCGGATTGTCTACATGAGTTTTAAAATACATCTGATTTTTTTAAGTTACGCTTTTCATAGGATTTTTCTCTTGTAGCTCCTTTCCAAATCATTTTCAGCTTGTCTTCATGTTTCACAAATAGCAGACATCTAAATTTGACACACTATTTCAACTCCGTGCTCCAGACAGAGATGCAGAAGAATGGTGCAAGGTCATAACCTTTTTTCAAGAGATCTGCTATGCAATAGTCCAGGGAGAAAAAAAAGGGGACAAAAAAGAAAAAAAATATTTAAAAAAGGTAAGGTTAACTTAGTCCTCAGAGAAGGAAGTTGAGCCAGATAGCCTTCCATGTGATTATGGCTTCAGTAGGACAGCTGAAAAGTTCCTCTTCTTATTTTCTCTAATAAATACTTAATTTTCAGATTTATAGTAGATATCTTGTATCTTGTTATTATGGACCTATGGAGATTTGAAAGTAATTAATCATGCTGAAGAGTCTTGCTGCTAAGGAAGGAAGAATGTGCAATTCTGCAGGCTGTTAGTCAATAAAGAGAGACTTTTCAGGCATTCTTAATTGACTACCATTTGTCACCAATTTACACACAGCAAAATTCTGTTAAGGAGACCCTTGCAGGGTAGATTACCAAATCAAAATAAAACAGAACTTACAACACCCACAAAATAAGATTTCTGTAACTATTTCCCCAACACACTTCCCCTTAGGTCAGTGGGGTTTTGATGTCTGAATTTATAAAGAAAATAAGGTTAGGAGATATGTGAACTTGTTGTAAATCTCTACCAGGCTAAAAAGGATTTAAGAAAAGTTTAAGGAAAAGTGCCAGAGAATAGGGAGGAGGCCTATAAATAGCACCAGATAGTCTAAAAACTGTTGACTGAATAACTGTGAAATTCCCTGTTGCACAGATAAAATTCTTTAGTCTTGGTCAGGAGTAGAACATGAAAATTTGTCCTGGGAACAGTGATTCTCATGATGAAACGGTCTGTGCAGATTTTCGTGAGTGATGGGATGAACTTAGAGAAGTAGGTATCAAGAAAGATGTTCCAAGACAGTGAGATCTGTTAGACTGCAGAATAGTCTCATAAGGAAACTGATAGAAATCCCATTGCTCAAAGTATTTAAAATTAGACTGGATACAGAAGGTGTTATGTATCTCTATCTCTGCAATAAAAAAAAAATACAAAGAAATCACTCTGGCACAGCTGGGGACATAAATAACAATGTTTAGCTCACAAGCAACTTCAAAGGCTACTAGTATATTCTGACCATGTATCACAGTATGGGTTGTGTTAAATGTATTGCAGGGGAAAATCTTGGAGGGAGATGGACTCCAGACTTTGGTAAGTGTGCTCTCTTTGGATACCTGTGACCTTATGCCTTGCTAGAGAAGATGTATCTTTTTTTCAGACTTGCACTTTGTTCCAGTGGCTCCTTATCTGTGTCTCTAACGCCTACAATTTTACATTCCTGCCAACTTGTATAAAGTCACAAAGCATAGTAACTTGGTCCTGCAGTCTGTCACTCACTTTCCTACCTTCTAAGCCTTTGGAATTGATATTGCTCCCCCAATATCCTCTGTCTTGTCACCTCTGAGCTTTATAACTAAAATTTCTCTTTTGTTCCCATATTTCTCTATTGCTACATATTCCACAAGATCATGAAACTGTCAAAACCAGCTATGTTAAGCCTCTGATTTGTCAGGATACTTATCCATAAGCCATCCAGGAAGAGAACCAGCTGGTTCTTGCAGGATATATGTTGTTTAGTTTCCATGGTCTGGAGCTACAGACATTCAGGAAAATGTCAGAACACAGAATTAGCTCAATTGGTTACGTTTACAGCGATGGTGCCTATGGGAAAACTGGTAACATGGACCCACTATGTTAGAACGCGAAAGAGTGAAAGTGTTTTGAGAGACAGTCTCTGTCTCAACAACCCGATTAGAGTTTCACAGGCAAGTTAGCCGTAATGTGGTGATGATGCTTTTCTTTAGCAAGGCTTAGCCCAACTAGCTTCTGCTCTGGGATAGACACCTTTATAATTGCTCTTTCTGCGCAAAAAGGATAGAGGGGAGAAATTGTGAGTTGGCTGGATGTGTGAAAATAACACCTTCTGCAGTTGTTCAGCTGATAGTGAGGGTTTGCCAGGTTTGTGCAAAACATCACACCAGCTCTGTTATGCTTCCTGCCCCTCTGTTTGGTGCATGGCATGTTACATAAGTTAGGATGATGCTATGTGGCTTAAATAGAGGTGATAGAATAAAAATTGGGCTTTCAAACTTCACACTGCTTTCTTCTGTTTCATTGTTCATAAAGAATGGTTTTGTCCTCAGATTGTACTGAAGAAGTATTAAAAAAATTGAAAAGGGGAATCCTTTGAGTTAAAAATCTCTAGTGCAAGATTGCTGTCAAGGTAGAGAAAGCTCTGTAGGTAGTAGTAACAGCCTTCCTTTAGCTTCACACAGGAAAACAATCTTTAACATAATGATCTGGAAAGGAGGCTTTGGAAGCAATTGAAGATATGGCTGTTTAACTCTCTTAGGAAAGATAACCTACAGAAATCCTCTGTAAGAAATGTCTGACAGAGGTCTGAGTACAGCAAAAATTGTGCATGGGGGATGCAGGCAGAGGTCAAGCTGCAGGTTCATTGCAAGACACAATATATTTCTGAATCAATGCTGTCAATTTATCCTGGTTTTTTTTAAATCATTCTCCTGTGGAAATGTGGGTACTCCTGAGCACTGCTTTTACTACTGCAGTAGGAGGGGGGAAATGCTACATGCAAACACAGAGCATCACAGCCCTCTCACCAGGCTGGCAGGCTAAGCGTTTATCCAGCTTTCAGCCCCACGATGGCTCAGCTCTGGAGCCTCACTCAGCCCTAAACCGTGCCAACCCTGTGAATTATGCATGCCTCTGCCTGGCTGCCCAAGGGAGTTGGAATGGGAAGGATACACAGAGCACGGTTGGCTGGATGAGGCTCCATGCAGCACACAGGGCTGGAAAGGCTTTCCTCTCTACCACAGCTGGTGATGGAGGGGGATGCCATGCACCCTCCCCTTCCTGTACCTGGTCTGGAGCACTCGACAAAGGCCTGGGAGAATCAGGTTTAGTGTCCTGTCCTACCTTGCATGATCTCAAACCCAAATCACGCAGGCTGGGTGAAAAGAAGAAAAGAGGAAGTGAGATTTGAAGATCTGGCTTTTGACTTCAGAGGAGCGTGGCACCAGAAGGAGGGAGAAAAGCAAAACCACCTGACGCAGTAGTTAGCGCTATCGTGTGAAAAGTGGATATCCTTGCTCTTGCAGTTGTTTTTTCAGGTTATACAATTACAAATTTACTTATAATGCATATCTAGTCCTTGAAGAGGAAGTTGGGGTCTTTGTTCCTAACCTGAACTCAAATCCTATTAGGATGCCCCCCATGCCCCTAAGAGGGGGCATTCTAATGGCTTCACAACACAATTATATCCCTTTTCCACATTTTCTGGACAATATACACTCAGTTCATATCTGTACCATGGAAACTTTCAGGAAAATCAATGGAGAGCCGTTCTTTTACCTTGCAGCATATGCCTTGAACATGGGATGTGTGGGTTTGAATCCAGCTGATGGGAAGAGACTAACACTCCAATCTGCTCTGTTTCCCCCAGGTGCTCTGACAACAGAGCTATTTTGTAAATATGTAGTGGAAACAACCTGCTGTGCAGTGAAATACTGGAATAACACTCTGCCAAGCTCTGTAAAGAAAGGACCTCAGTTCCTACTTTCAGGAGAAAGGTTAATGGTTATCAGCCCTAAATAAGAAGGATTTCCCTACAAATAAAGTACCTTGAGGGATGGGGGGAAATTAAGGTAAACTGTTGCCTTCTGCCTTTCCCTCCCTGCAGAGCACCCTGAATCTGATGGCTTTTGGCTCAGGATGTTGCTTTTTAAGAATCCCTTTCTGAAACACCTTTCTCTGGCATGCATTGCATACAGCAAACCGCATGGCCTTTTTGGAGCCTTGGATGCTGCTCTGCCAGGCCAGGTGCTGATCTCCTGCAGTGCACCTTGCTCTGTATCCATGTTATTTTGCTACAACAGATGTTTACAGCAACATAGAAGCAAATCTTCACCCTTTTTTTGTGGTTTTTTTTTCTATTTTTTATCTCCTTTGATCACAAAGAAAATAGATAAAGTGTTTCCAATCGCTTCTTGGCTTTCACATGTACATAATCCCCACTAATTTGTGACTTTTGCCTCAAAGTCTTCTAGAGTGTTTAACAGATTTCTAGTCTTATATAGCAGCGCTAAAAAAGAAGCAAGAGTTCTGGCCTTCCGTTTCACGAATATGTTCAGCTATGGCCTATTATACCTCACACTGTGAGAGAAAGCTCAGTTCAACAAAACCTCTGGATAGCTCAAGGGGGACAAGTTTCAGCTACCTCGGCTAAATGTCAAAGACACTGAGCCAAGGTCCACCAAACTCAACAAGAGTCTTTTTTCGTTGACTTCAATGGGCTTTAGATGGGGAATTAAGTCTATTTGCTAGAAGCAATAGCAAATTGTCAACCCCCTTCTGAAAACCCACTACAGGGGAGGAACAAAGTCCCAGAGCACATTAATGAGAATTGCGTGCACTTGAAAAAGCTGTTTATATTGGACACTGCTGTCTTCAGACTTCTCACACATTCTGTAAGACATTTCCTTTCATTTCCATCTTTGGCTGCAGCCCAGTTGTAATATTTGAGGCCCTTTTGCCCCTTGCTCCATTTGTTATGTTCCCATTTCAAAGAGAAATTCTGTCTGCATTTTTTTTTAATTAAAGGTCACAGTCAAAGTTTGAAACTTGGCCTGTAAATTCCTTCTGGTGGAAAGTGGTTCTTTGTTAAGGTAAGGATGGAGAAATAACAAGTTTTGTGATTCAGTTACCACTTTCAGTGCATCTGTGGGCCTTTCACAAAATTTTAGAGTCCATAACACAGACACGTATAGGACAAAACAGGGAAGCAAATTCTATTGAGAATGGTATGATTTAGGGGGCTAGAATCAAACTCCCATTCATCTGCTGTCACAAACTGGTATACCCCAAACCACAGACAATTAGGATTTTTTTATCTGAAAATTTTCCAAATATTTTATTCTCTTCTTGTGTTCATAAGTTTATTACTTTTGCTGGAGTGAAAGAGCATGGCTGCCAGTACCTATTTCACATCTAATTCCCATATGAACCTCCAAATTATTTGTCAGCATTCTTCTTCTGACATTGCCTGGGGGCCTCAGTCATTTACACAAAACACCCATGAGCGCATGTTGAATCCAGATCTGGGAGTTGTTCTTCTTGAGAAGGAAACCAGAGAGTGGCCTAACATGCTTGCAGTGTGAATGTGAGAACAAAAAAAGAACCCTACAAATCAACCCACTGAACCCAAAATTGAATTGTTAAAGTACTTCTCCACATTCAATTTCGTTCTCTGCTTGAAGGGATTCAAACTTTCATCTCCTATGAGAATGCTCAAGCAAACCACCAGGCTATAAGTGCAGGAACACAGCTGAGTAAGAAAGGACATGGTTATAATTCTTCTCATTCAACCTTGCCTTCATTGCGTAAATAGCCCAAACTGATCAGGGTGGAATTTCCTAAGGGCTTCAAACAATTTTTTGATGTTGAACTGCCCCGTGGCCCAAAGAAAACTACTCTAACAAAACAATTTTAAGATCTGGAAGGAAGATTATGATATCACAAGGATTCAGTGAAGACTTCAATGGCCCTACCCAGCATCTGTATCTGATAGCTATAGGATGAGGGGTAATGGTTTTAAACTGAAAGAGGGTAGATTTAGATTAGATATTAGGAAGAAATTCTTTACTGTGAGGGCGGTGAGGCACTGGAACAGGTTGCCGGGAGAAGTTGTGGAAGCCCCCTCCTTGGAAGTGTTCAAGGCCAGGTTGGATGGGGCTTTGGGCAACCTGGTCTAGTGGAAGATGTCCCTGCCCATGGTAGGGGGGTGGAACTAGGTGATCTTTAAGGTCCCTTCCAACCCAAACCATTCTATGATGCTATGATTCTAAGCATGACAGACATAGGATTACTCAAGACATTTTTCTGCTAAACTTTAGCGAAAGAGAAGACATGAGAAGAAATTGAGTGAAAGTCAACAACTGAGTTATGTAGTTCCTTGCTGACAAATGCTTTGTGTACATTGTAATTGTGATAATCGTGCGTAGCAATAGCATCCTTTCTCTGTCCTTATTAGCAAGCAATAAAATGAGAGTAAGTATGTAAAGAAGGCTTCTGGGGAGTGGGAAATTATGTGATGCAGTGACCAGTCCTTGGAGGAAGACTGTGAGCAAACCCATCTGCTTGAAGGCAGGATGAAACCATCGGTGTGAACTGTAGAGGTAAAGGATGTGGAGCGAAGCCAGGTCTGAGATGAGAAATAGGAGGGTATTTTGGCATGGAGGCTAGTGCAAGAAATTCATAGAATCATAGAATCAGTAAGGTTGGAAAAGATCTCTAAGATCATCTAGTCCAACCGTCAACCCAACACCTCCATGCCTACTAAAGCATGTCCCAAAGAGAGCGAATTAGAGAGAACAACATGCCAGCTGATGTCCATTGTTCACCCTCCAATTCCCAGCCTTCACTAACTGATACTTCAAGATATAGTAACACCGCAAGTAAACTTGATAACTACATCATTGTCCAAGGTGCAAGGAGAGACTGAGTGATGAAAAAGGAATAATAATTTTCATTGCCGTTATAAGGGTAAAATTAATGTAGCATGAAAAAGGACACGTGGGAAAATATTAAGACTTTTTGACCCAATATGCACTTTTCCATAGAAAAGTTTTCATACATCTTGAAAACACAAGCAACAATTCCAGCACACTTCCAAACACGTATCTTAATTGCAGTTAAAAGAAATATTTGCCATGACTTTTATTCTTATGGGAGTTGGGGTCTGGCCTGAAGGGCATTATTTTAATCTACACTAAATTTAAAGCCCCTTGACACAGCCAAAACAGTAAATATGAGCTTAGCATGCATGAGAGCTGGGCCATGTTTGAAGAAAGAAGAGCTTTTCTGGAGAAGATCCCTAACACAGTGAGGCTCCCTTCTGTTTTGGACTGCAACCAAAGCAGCTGCCATGCACCTTGCTGCTCAAGAACCATTTAGGCCAGAGGGTAAGCCAAAAGGCTGTCCACAGGTCTAAAGTATATTGCCAGCATGCTACAATACTCACTGTTAGCATCAGAGTAAAATGTTGTGTCTAATGCTTAGCAGGGCGAAAGATTATTCAGATACACTTTCCCCACATTTATAATTCCCTTGCATGGATAACTAAGAGAAAATATGCTTAAAGCAGAAAAATCAGCTGATGAGTAATTCCTGCTTTAAAATGAGAAAGCAATAGCTATTACCTTTCTCATGTTTTGCTCTGTGGGTTTCCTCTACAGGGCAGTATTAAACCACTAACCGTTCTGCCTAATGATAATAGCCACAAAATTAATTTCTTAAGACTGGCACTTGCAATTAAATTTAACTGAGGGTCTGACATGATTAATGAAACCATGGAAAAATTCAGTTCTCTGAGCCCTAAAACACACACACATACATGACGATATCAGAGCAAAATGAGTTAAATTCTTAATAGAACACAACAAAGACACAAACATCAGCACATGCATATTTTCCATTGTGGTCTGTTGTGATAAAGAGGATTTGTATACTTCAGACATTCCACACAGATATTTGAAAATAAACGGAAATGGTGTTTAGTCATCATGAGGAGAAGAAACGTTTGCAAAACAATTGATAGAAGAATTTAGCATGGAGGCTAAATTGATCAAGTTGTTAATTTTATCCTTGTAAAGCAATGTAATATGTGTAAGGCCATCTCTGTGTGGGATTATTAGATGAAGAAGTAATAATACACCACGTTATCTCACAATGCTATGGATCCAACACAAAGCCTGTTAAATTCTATGTAAACGTTTCTTTTATATTCAGTTGCCTCCCTGCTGGTTCATGAGCAAATCTGATTACAAGTTCGCAAAAAATAAGTATTTCCCCTCCCAAAGCTAGATTCTTCATAAGCAGTGCTGGGCAGCATAGAGGAAGAAGTGCCTTGTCACCTTAAATAGTACAACTCTGTATTAGATGGAAGAATCACATGGAAAACAGCACAGTTCAAAGTCTGTCAGCCTGAAACGAGAAAATGCAACTCATCTGATTATTTATGCCATCTGAACCTGCCCTGTTTGAACACATGCATTGGGAAGACAGAATCCCAAGGCTTCAGTAACCCAGGAGTTGAATGGATCTGACTGTGATATGCTGGCAAATGAACTCTACACCATAACTTAGAATTTAGTCTGTGCAGGTGAAGGTAAAAAATCATTAGCTGTTGACAAATAACTATTAGGTCTACATGGAAATGAGCTCAGGGGTCTCAGTGCAACTCCTACATCATAATCTGTTAATAATGCTTATACCTTCTTGGTCTCCAAGCATCTTGTAATTTTTATAATGTGTTTATCTGCATAACACTTTTGTGAGGCAGTGATGGGTTATTTCATCCTGTTTTACAGATGGAGAAGATAGGTCATGTAAATAGGTCCCCACAGATCTAGGGATGACTGTGAAGTGCTCTTGCATTCAACCATGCAGCATCTAACTCTTCAGAAACTTGTGCCTAGTTGTCCTCTACATGAGAGAGAAATGCCAGCACACTAAATGAGGAGCTGCGTATAATACAAAGTAGAAAATGTGTATGAGATATGTGGGGCTTAGATGCCCCTTAGGTAGCATTACAACTTTTTGCTTGGGTTTTGTCATCTATCAAGCTCTATGGAGCTCACCAGTGGTCACCAAGGATATAACCGAGTTTCTTAAAAGAAACTCCCAGGGACTGATTTTCCAGTCAGAGACCATACGTTGGTGGCCACAACGTATGGACAAACTGTCCTTTTGTCTGGATGACTTTGCTCACTTGCTCGGCTGTCAATCTGACATTTCTCATAATTCTAAAATTTATTTAAAATGAACAACAAGGAATAAAGGAAGATCCCTCTACCGTGTGCCCAGCATCCCTCCACTGACTGACAGGAGCCTACTGAAAATGCATTGTGTATGTGTCATCCCTGTGCAAGGCGACAGCAAAATCAGACTTGACAAATGAGCAAGTTGCCATATCAAGCCAAGGAAGATTCAAGGACAGGCTTACATTTTTGTGTGTGGCCTTTAAATTTTTCTTCATTTTATTTTATTTTTTACAGTATTTTTCTACCTCATGAGGCAGTGTAAAGGACCCTGTAAAGCAGTGTAGTGCTCTCTCCCCCTTGGTGTCATTTATGGGTCTATTGCTTGAACCATTCATATAGAAAGGCAGAATTATTTTTATCTCTCTGATTGAAGATCTGGAGAAATCTGTACACTAATGTTAACAGGAACAGGAGCAATGAAGCTTTTATCTGAATGGCTATGTCCTGGGAACATTCCCGGAAAGAAAATCTTTGAAGAAAGTCACATCAAGGAGGAAATTATATTCTGTTTGTATCTACCATAACATTGAAGGCAAAACTCAGCAGGCATGGAAGACTGAGCCATACCCAATGTGTCAGTGGTGTCTGAAATCACATGGAAACCCTGCTTGCCTGCCGTAGGATGATTCCTTGTAGCATCTACGGGCCCATCCAGTTTGCACTTAATAAGGCAGCATTTAGGCAGCTTCCCCTAGTGAAATTGTGCCTTAGGCTAACTCTAGGGTCTTAGTCTAGCGAAGGATCATTTCTGGTCTTGTGGAATCACCATTTCTCAGCATTATTTTACTCATAGATTGTGTGCCTGGCATCTGGCCTGCTGAAGGGTGGTCATTTTTGTATCTTTCCTATATTTTATGGCGCAGTACTCTCAAATTCTAACTTGCTTGTAAGCAAATGAGAAGTGAAGGGATCCTTCTATATTATTTATTTTACTTTCTCCTTCTTTCAGATTTAGTCCCTTCCCATTTTTCCCTCATCCTGAGCTTTGTTAGTCTCTCTTCTGCTCTGTGCTATATCTGTTATTTTGGGTTATATCCATCCTCTATGTAATTGCTTCTGAAAGGCTTAAGGTAAACACAGAAGAGCACACTGATAAACAATTGCTGCAAGAAAGCCAAGTATAATAAAAGATAGCAGCATGGAGCAATATCTGGGAGTAGGATGTAATTTTAAAGGTCAATAATGCGCCAAGGAAATTTTGCCTGAAGCACAGCTCACATTGATAACAGAGAGTTGGTATCTTCGGATTCTTTGGCTGCTAAATGAGTTTAACAGTCTACCTCTGAGTTTATCTTTCTATCTCCCATTGCTTCAGGCTTGCTTGATCTTGCTCACTGTTTCTTTCTTTCTTCCTTCCTTCCTTTCTTTCTTTCTTTCTTTCTTTCTTTCTTTCTTTCTTTCTTTCTTTCTTTCTTTCTTTCTTTCTTTCTTTTTCTTTCTTTCTTTCTTTCTTTCTTTCTTTCTTTCTTTCTTTCTTTCTTTCTTTCTTTCTTTCTTTCTTTCTTTTTCTTTCTTTTTCTTTCTTTCTCTCTCCCTCTCTTTCTTTTCCTTCCTTCCTTCCTCGTTCCTTCCTTCCTTCCTTCTTTCCTTCTCTTTTTATATTTCTCTCTGTCTTTGCCTCTTTTTCTCCCTCTCTTTTTCTTTCTTTCTCTGTACCAGATTTATCATGCCTTATAGTTTCACTTAGAAAATCTTGAAACACATCTCTTTAGTATTTATTAAAATTATTTTTCATGTCAGGCCTTCTGCAGAAAACACTTGGCGGATCAGTACTTCAACAAATAGAGAGCAGGGTTTTAATTTCCAGGTTGTGCTGCCTGTTGGATAAGTATCTGTATCATCACAGCTCAGTTTTCTAGTATCTCTGTTTCTGGGTGATCTGAGAACAAACTGCTTGGACTTTCTGTGTTTGTTTCCCTTGTCCATTGTGGCAGTTTCAGCTGAAGTCTTAGACTCAAATTGTCACAGAGAAACCATTGTCTCCCTGGGGTCTTTGAGTCCTACAAGGATACTACCAACAATCTTAAAAGCAAGGAAAAACACGAATTCAGGAGAACACAGTGGGTGTTAAATGTTGCATTACACTATAATAAGCTCTAAACTTTCAAGATAATAAAGCCCCTGACTATAAAGATACAGTTGTGCTTACCCAGACTCTTCAACAGTCACTAAGGATTCCTCTGTTCTTCATTTCTAAGCTGGCATCATGAAGAAACCTCTGGTTTGGAAGGTGGGTGCTCAAATTCATATTTTTGCCAGTTGAGTGATTCCACTTATGTCTTCAAAATCACAGATTGCTGCTCCAAATTTGGCAACAAACATCCTAATATCGTAGCATGACTTAAAGGAAATCTATAGTTTGATCTAAAATTGTTAAAAATTGGTTGATTTTTCTTTTCAACCATGGAGCAAAAAGCCCTGTCCAAAGGCAAGTGAAGGTAGTCAATAGATTTTAGTTTTGATAAACACAAGGTTTACATTTGCAGACTCTGCTTGCTACTCTTCTGTTGCCTGTCTATCTTTCTGCATGGACAAATTCGCACATTGGCAAGTGCAAGTAAAAGATGGATGAAAAGAGTAGGGTCTGCTTTTCCCCCTTGTATGGTTGAGTGTGCCGGGGTTTTTGTAGGCTATTCTGTTTGGTCCCATATGAAACCCATTTGGGACTTAATCTGTGTATCTATAAATGACAGCACAAGTTTCTAGGCAGTGAGGAACTTGAGTAATGACCTATTGTCCTCGTTTCAGCTGGGATAGAGTTAATTTTCTTCCTAGTAGCTGTGTTTTGGATTTAGGATGAGAATAATGCTGATAACACACTGATGTTTTAGTTGTTGCTGAGCTGTGCTTACACTAAGTCAAGGACTTTTCAGCTTCCCATGCTCTGCCAGGTGCATAAGAAGCTGGGAGGGAGCATAGCCAGGACAGCTGACCCCAACTGGCTGTCCTGGTTTCGGCTGGGATAGAGTTAATTTTCTTCCCAGTAGCTGGTATAGTGCTGTGTTTTGGATTTTAGTATGAGAATAATGTTGATAACACGTTGATGGTTTAGTTGTTGCTCAGTAATGTTTACACTGGTCAAGGACTTTTCAGCTTCCCATGCTCTGCCGGGCGCACAAGAAACTGGGAGGAGGCACAGCCAGGATAGTTAATCCAAGCCACCCAAAGGGCTACTCCATACCATATGACATCACAC
Organism: Mycteria americana; assembly: GCF_035582795.1. NCBI lineage: Eukaryota > Metazoa > Chordata > Aves > Ciconiiformes > Ciconiidae > Mycteria > Mycteria americana. Next base: position 4,727,423 of record NC_134368.1, read on the forward strand.
TCAGTATAGAAACTGGGGGGAGTTGGCCGGGGGGCAGCGATCACAGTTCAGAGACTGGCTGAGCGTCGGTGGGTGGGTGGTGAGCGGTTGTATCACTTGTTTTTTTCCTGGGTTTTTTCCTTTCCCGCTCTCTTGTTGTTTTCCATCTCATTACAATTTATTATTAATTATTATTTTGTTCCAATTATTAAACTCTCTTTATCTCAACCCACGAGTTTTCTTACTTTTGCTCTTCCGATTCTCTCCCCATCCCACCGGGGGGAGGGTGAGCAAGTGGCTGTCTGGTACTTAATTGTCAACTGGGGCCAAACCACAACAGTCCTTTCTGGCGCCCAACATGGGGCTCGAAGGGTTTGAGATAATAACAGATTAACCAGAGCATATTAAGGAATTTAGATCTGTTAATAATTGCAGGCCACGATATTGATTCATCTGTTCTCGATATTGGTTTACCTGATCTGCACCATGCTTGGTTTTTTGCTGTACATGTTAAAGATTAGTGTTGGGTTTTGCAGTTTGCTGTGCTCTGCAGTGATTAGTGATGTTTTGCCTACAAGATTTGTTATTAAAACAGTGACCTTGGGTTTGCTTTGGTATCTATGTTTCGTACGGAAACCATTACTGTATGTCGGGTACCACCTCATGGACAATTAGAAATTATACTTCTTCCTTGGAGATGATTTTTGTGGAGGAAATACAGAATGGCACCTTCACTACTTTCTTCTACAATGTTTCCTCCTTCATTACAATACCTTTTCAGTATCTTGAACATCCTTGGGTAGCTGAGATACATCTGTTGGTATTGCTTGGGAACATTGTTTCGGTTTTGTCTAAGATTAGTAAGCAATTTAAGAATATCATCCAGAGATCTGCCCCAAGGCCAGATAGTTATGAGTGGCAGGGTGTGTGGGATAGCATGGGCAAATGCCTAGGACAGTGGGCACCTCCAGTGTTTTGGAACTTCACCCCTGAACAAGTGCAGAATCCTGAAAAATTAGTAGACTATTTGGAAAAGGTATGTTGTCAACCTGACAATTCTAAGGAGATACAAATCACTGCAATGTACTGGAGTCTGGCCCATGCCTACCGAGCCCTGTTCAACACTATTCAGAACCCTCAAGGATCTGGTGACAAAACGACAGACACTGTGGCTACTCCAGCCCCCCTGCGACAAGCACTGTGGCTACTCCAGCTCCCCCTGTGACAAGCACTGTGGCTATTCCAGCCCCCCTGCGACAGGCACTGCGGTTACTCCAACCCTGGCGACAGGCACTGCAGTTCAACCAGGGAACCAACCCGTGTCAGTATCAGTCACCCCTATACCCAAGAAGAAATCTTGGAAGCAAAAGTCAGCTCGTTTAGAAAGGGAAGATGAAAGAGCAAGACCATCACAAGGAGAGGAAGAGGAAGAACTTGTGGATGAGATGGAAAGCACCCGATCCCTACCCCCGAGTGAGCTGCGAGATATGTGAAAAGATTTCAGCCGTCATCCAGACAAGCACGTTGTCACCTGGCTGCTCCGATGCTGGGATAATGGGGCCAGTAGCCTGGAATTAGAGGGTAAGGAAGCCAAGCAGCTGGGATGCCTTTCTAGGGAAGGGGACATTGACAAAGTAATTGGAAAAGGGACACCAGTCCTCAGCCTCTGGAGGTGACTCCTGTCAGGTATGAAAGAAGGATACCGCTTCAAGGAAGATGTTATATATCGCCCTGGGAAATGGACCCCCATGGAGAAAGGTATCCAGTACCTGAGGGAATTAGCCGTGCTGGAGGTGATTTATGGTGACCTGGACGACCAGCGGTTACCCAAAGATCCAGATGAAGTCCAATGCACACGACCCATGTGGCAGAAGTTGGTGCAGAGCACACCATCATCATGTGCCAACTCATTGGCAATACTGAAAGACAGAGGGTCCAACAGTGGATGAAGTGGCTAGCCAGCTCTGGGAATACGAAGAAAGTATCTCTTCCTCCCTTGTCTTGGCTGTGGAGAAACTGTCCTGGAAGGTCCAGCGACTCAAAGAAGATAGGTTCTACTTTCCACCTGTACAGACTAGTATCTCAGCTATTAGGAGTCAGCGTTCCTCTGCTCAAGAGAGAGGATATAGAGGGTACACACCACGGGGCACCCTACGGTTTTACCTGTGTGACCTGTGTGACCAGAGGACATGAGGAAGTGGGATGGAAAACCTACCTCGACCCCAGAGGCACAGGTACGTGAGTTGCAAGGAAAAACAATCACCAAAGGGGGTTCCTCCAGGAAAATTGCTGCTCTGGTTTCCAGTGGACAGTTCCCCAGACAGAGTAAAAGGGCTGATCTTACTCCTGATTTTAACGAAGGAACTCCTGACTCGTATGTACAAGAAATGGGTAATGAATACTATGACCAGGACTAGAGGGGCTCTGCCTCCAGCCAGGTTGAGGACAGGGACAGCCGAGTTTACTGGACCACGTGGATTCGATGGCCTGGCACATCAGACCCACAGGAGTATAAGGCTCTGGTAGACACCGGTGCACAGTGCACCCTAATGCCATCAAGCCATACAGGGGCAGAACCCATCTGCATTTCTGGAGTGACAGGGGGATCCCAACAGCTGACTGTACTGGAGGCCGAAGTGAGTCTAACTGGGAATGAATGGCAAAAGCACCCCATTGTGACTGGCCCAAAGGCTCCATGTATCCTGGCATAGACGACCTCAGGAGAGGGTATTTCAAGGACCCAAAAGGGTACCGGTGGGCTTTTGGTATAGCTGCCTTGGAGACGGAGGAAATTAAACAGCTGTCCACCTTGCCTGGTCTCTCAGAGGACCCTTCTGTTGTGGGGTTGCTGAGGGTTGAAGAACAACACGTGCCAATTGCTACCACAGCGGTGCACCGGCGGCAATATTGTACCAACCGAGACTCCCTGATTCCCATCCATGAGCTGATTCGTCAACTGGAGAGCCAAGGAGTGATCAGTAAGAATCGTTCACCCTTTAACAGTCTTATATGGCCAGTGAGAAAGTCTAACGGAGGGTGAAGACCAACAGTAAACTATCGTGGCCTGAATGAAGTCATGCCACCACTGAGTGCTGCCACGCCGGACATGCTGGAACTTCAGTGTGAATTGGAGTCAAAGGCAGCCAAATACCATGCTACAATTGATATCGCTAATGCGTTCTTCTCAATCCCTTTGGCAGCAGAGTGCAGGCCACAGTTTGCTTTCACTTGGAGGGGTGTTCGGTACACTTGGAATCGATTGCCCCAGGGGTGGAAACACAGCCCCACCATTTGCCATGGACTGATCCAGACGGCACTGGAACAGGGTGAAGCTCCAGAACATCTGCCATACATTGATGACATTATTGTGTGAGGCAATACAGCAGAAGAAGTTTTTGAGAAAGGGAAGAAAATAGTCCAGATCCTCCCGAAAGACGGTTTTGCCATAAAACAAAGTAAGGTCAAGGGGCCTGCACAGGAGATCCAGTTTTTAGGAATAAAATGGCAAGATGGACGTCGTCAGATCCCAATGGATGTGATTAACAAAATAACAACCATGTCTCCACCAATTAGCAAAAAGGAAACACAAGCTTTCTTAGGCGTTGTGGGTTTTTGGAGAATGCATATTCCAAATTACAGTCTGATTGTAAGCCCTCTCTATCAAGTGACCCGGAAGAAGAACGATTTCAAATGGGGCCCTGAGCAACGACAAGCCTTTGAACAAATTAAACGGGAGATAGTTCATGCAGTAGCCCTTGGGCCAGACCAGGCAGGGCAAGATGTAAAAAAATGTGCTCTACACCACAGCCGGGGAGAATGGCCCTACCTGGAGCCTCTGGCAGAAAGCACCAGGGGAGACTCGAGGTCGACCCTTAGGGTTTTGGAGTCGGGGATACAGAGGATCCGAGGCTTGCTATGCTCCAACTGAAAAAGAGATATTGGCAGCATATGAAGGGGTTCAAGCTGCTTTGGAAGTGGTTGGTACTGAAGCACAGCTCCTCTTGGCACCTCGACTGCCAGTGCTGGGCTGGATGTTCAAAGGGAGGGTCCCCTCTACACATCATGCAACTGATGCTACGTGGAGTAAGCAGGTCGCACACAATGGGCTCAAATAGGAAATCCCAGTTGCCCAGGAATCTTGGAAGTGATCATGGACTGGCCAGAAGGCAAAGATTTCGAAATATTGCCAGAGGAGGAGGTGACACGTGCTGAGGAGGCCCCACTGTACAATTAACTACCAGAAAATAAGAAGCAATATTCCCTGTTCACTGATGGATCCTGTCATCTTGTGGGAAAGCATCGGAGGTGGAAAGCTCCTGTATGGAGTCCTATATGACAAGTCACAGAAACTGCTGAAGGAGAAGGTGAATTGAGTCAGTTTGCGGAGGTGAAAGCCATCCAGTGGCTTTAGACATTACTGAAGGAGAAAAGTGGCCAGTGCTCTATCTCTGTATTGACCCATGGATGGCGGCAAATGCCTTATGGGGGTGGTTACAGCAGTGGAAGCAGAGCAAATGGCAGTGCAGAGGCAAACCCATCTGGGCTGCAGCATTGTGGCAAGATATTGCTGCCCCAGTAGAGAACCTGGTTGTAAAAGCACGTCACGCAGATGCTCACGTATGCAAGAGCTGGGCCACTGAATAACACCAAAATAACTAGCAGGTGGATCAAGCTGCTAAGATTGAAGTGGCTCAGGTGGATCTGGACTGGCAACATAAGGGTGAGTTATTTATAGCTTGGTGGGCCCATGACACCTCAGGCCATCAAGGAAGAGATGCAACATATAGATGGGCTCATGGTCAAGGGGTGGACTTGACCACGGACACTATTGCACAGGTTATCCATGTACATGAAACATGCACTGCAATTGAACAAGCCAAGCGGTTAAAGTCTCTGTGGAATGGAGGGTGATGGCTGAAATATAAATATGGGGAGGCCTGGCAGATCGATTATCTCACACTCCCACAGACCCACCAAGGCAAGCGCCATGTGCTTACCATGGTGGAAGCAACCACTGGATGGCTGGAAACATATCCTGTGCCCCATGCCACCGCCCGGAACACTCTCCTGGGCCTTGAAAAGCAAGTCCTATGGAGACATGGAACCCCAGAAAGAATTGAGTCAAACAACAGGACTCATTTTCGAAACAACCTCATAGACACCTGGGCCAAAGAGCATGGCATTGAGTGGGTGTATCACATCCCCTATCATGCACCAGCCTCTGGGAAAATGGAACGATACAATGGACTGTTAAAGACTACACTGCGAGCAATGCGTGCTGGGACATTCAAACACTGGGATACACATTTAGCAAAGGCCACCTGGTTAGTCAACATCAGGGGATCTGTCAATCAAGCTGTCCCTGTCCAATCAAAACTCCTACACACTGTAGAAGGAGATAAAGTCCCTGTATTGCACATAAAAAACATGCTTGGGAAGACAGTCTGGGTTACTCCTGCCTCAAGCAAAGGCAAGACCATTCATGGGATCACTTTTGCTCAAGGAGCTGGGTACACTTGGTGGGTAATGCGAAAGGATGAGGAAGTCCACTGTGTACCTCAAGGGGATTTGATTTTGGGTGAAAAGACCCAATGAACTGAACGGTATGATGTTAACTGCTATATAATACTGTATATCAACACTTCTGTGGTGACTATATGCCATATCAATGGTATTTCAGTAAGAATCACCCAGATTAATGAAGAATGAACTTTGATGAAATTGAGCAAAGTGCAGCGGTGATGGAACCGGACAAGCACAGCAATAACAGAACCAGAACTGGCTTCAGCATACAACAATTCAATACCACACACCATCTCTCCTGCCCTGGAGGACTGTTATGACAGATGGAGTCCAAAGTCATGGACTAAATTAATGCAACGGACATTTTGGAGGGATGGCCCGTAGACCAAGGGAATGATATCTGTGTGTATGTATCAAAAGACAGGAAAAGTGCTGGTGATTAATTGGGATGTATTGGAAAGGGTAGGATCTGGGCATGACGTAGATGGTATAGAATAAGGGGTGGATACTGTCCTGATTTTGGCTGGGATAGAGTTAATTTTCTTCCTAGTAGCTGGTACAGTGCTGTGTTTTGGATTTAGCATGAGAATAATGTGATAACACACTGATGTTTCAGTTGTTGCTAAGTAATGCTTACACTGGTCAAGGACTTTTCAGCTTCCCATGCTCTGCCAGATGCACAAGGAGCTGAGAGGGGGCACAGCTGACCCAAAGTGGCCAAAGGGATATTCCATACTATATGATGTCATGCTCAGCGTATAAGCTAAGGGGAGTTGGCCGGGGACAGTGACCATTGCTTGGGGACTGGCTGGGATTGGTCGGCGGGTGGTGAGCAATTGCATCGCACATCACTTACTTTGTATATTCTATTAATAATATTATTATTACTATTATTATTACTATTATTTTACTTTATTTCAATTATTAAACTTTTCTTATCTCAAGCCATGAGTTTTCTCACTTTTACCCTTCCGATTCTCTCCCCCATCCCACTGGGGGGGAGTGAGCGAGCGGCTGGGTGGTGCTTAGCTACTGCCTAGGGTTAAACCATGACACCTATGCAAGCTTCTTCACATGTTTATGCAATACTCTCCCTGCGTCCTATGCAGGCCAGGACAGAGTGGCTGCAATTAGGACCTCTCAGGCAGATCCTTGGTCGGCTTTGTGCTTACAGGATCCGTGATAAATCATGACAGCTTTTCTTGCCCAGGTTGTAGAAAAGATAATGGAAAATGATTACACTAGGACTTTCTGGCTTTTGCATTTATAGACTCCTGAGCTATAACAACATACATTTCAGAGACACAGACCACAGCCCTTTAACAGACTTTATGCTATGGGCTAGGCTTACAGCACTAGATTGTAAGTGCTGGAGCATATGCCATCAAATGGAGCCACATCTGGGGCTGACTATGGGAACTGGTGCTCCCCTCCTAAGTGCTGTATAGGACACAACATCATTCACACAGCAACACATGCTGCTATTTTGATATATGTGAAATAAGTGCTGTCCATGAGTACAACTAATGCTTTATTATCCCTAAGACAAAAATCATCAGCATCTACAGCTCTGTGGGGAGAATTAGGCATGGGGGGGAGATGTCTTTTTAATGAATACTTAAGGCAGAATTCTGATCCAATTAAAAAAATCCCTCCATAAATTGTTAAACTAAACCCCATTATTATTACAAAGTTTGAACATGAATACTACAGCTTTCCTTGGGGAGATTTTTGAGACTTTTCCTCACACAGGGCTGATATGTCTCTGAGCCTCTTCTCCTCAGTCTTCTCCAACCTTATTTCTGAAAATGAAGATCAGAAAGAGATTGAATTTGCAATATATCTTTTACCACTTTTGACATATAAACACAAAAGACAATTAATACCATCAGCTACAATTAATAGCGCTAAAAGAACAATGCCCAGGAGGCAGCCACATATGGATCTCAATACAAGCTGATGATTTTAACAAAGAAGGACTATTTATGGTATTAACTAATTATGTGTTGCTCTAGCTATTTTCTCTTTTCTTGCAATGTAACATGTACCATAAGAAGGAAGTAAGACTTTCATTTTTCCTGGTCTAGACCTCTAATATTAAAGCCCAACCAGTACAAATAGGCTAATGTTAAACTTTGGCAGTTCGTAATTATCCTTATATTGAAGCCAAAAATTTCCTGTCTATACATCATCTTATTGCCTGTTCAATCTCATTTCATACTCCCATTTTTAGTTCAATAAAATTCAGCAAAAAACTCTGTGGCTTTATTTGCATTGTTTTTCCCTCTGTTAGTTCCCAAATAATATGAATGTGGACACATGATAGAAAGCATGGAATTATTGCTCACTGGCAGACCCCTGACAACCACCATTGGGTCCTCAGTCCATCTCAGTTGCAAAATAAAACATGCTGGCTTGAACTGCTTTTGTGGTGGTTTAACTACATAATTCAGTTTGGCTATGAATATTCCAGCTATTATTATGAGGCTGCGAATTAAACCAGCATGTTATGCTGTTCAGGATGACCTTGTAAGATATAACCTTCTGAAAGAACTGTACTGCTTCATTTCTCTAAGATTTCATGGTAGAAAATCCTAGCTGATTAATCCAAACTATGTCAGTACCCCATACTTCCCACTCAAGGATACAATTTATATGCATATTTTGTATGCAGTGTATGAATTTATGCAATGATGAGGACCCAAAATACTATCCCTACATACGGGTGATTAAATATGGGGTCTTAATCTGGAACTAAATTCCGACTCACATTACAGATGTGGCCTTCAAGGCAGGACCCCAGCATCACATATCTCCAGTGCAGAAGAAACTCTAAAGGAACCTGCCTTACATCACTCCAGCTTCACCTTTTCCTTCTTTTTAAATCAGTCCTTTCACCTTAATCAATAATTTTTCATGCTTGTTTCTGGGTGTCATTTGTTCTACCTCTTCCTGGCATTCAGGTGTCCTGAACTAAGACAGGACTATTCATCTTCCTGCATTGTAGTTCTGAGTAAGTGAACCCAACAGCTTTAATATTTATTGGCAGTTTAGATACACCTAAACACAGTCACATCTCTAAAAAGTAGCCAGATACTGCTTTTCCATGTCCCCAGAAGTGTTTCTTATCTCTCTTAAGTGTTTAGGTCCAGGCTGAAATAAACGGGTGGTTTGCTATTGAGTCCAAGAGGCCTTCAGTTTGGCTGTTGCTCCCTTGATAAAAGCAATATCACATTTTCAAAATGTAATGACATAAACATGCTTTTATCACACAGCTTATCATCCTCCTCTCTACTCTGTGTACTTTTTGTGTAATAGGTTCTGCACCAGTACTCAAACCCAAAGAAAGATAAATAGAGCAGGAGTTAAACCAACACGAATAGCTGCTTCCCGCAACAGCGAGACTCCAAGGGTGATGCCGAACTTGAAGCTCTGTGGAGGTGACTTCAGTCCTTCCATTGGCACAAACAGAGATTTCTTCCCTTGTCTTTTCATTGCCTTAGTCAGGCTTCCACCACCCAGGTTTGCTGCCTTTTTGCCAGGAATCTGTCCAAAGAGGCTCTTTGTCACCCTGTGCCAGGGACCCTTTTACACCTCAAAGACTCCCCTCTCCTTTCCTGACTGACCTTCATTTCTCCTATCCAACACAATGAAAACTCTAGCATTTACTAGCTGTATTTACAGCACCATAAAAGATATCTTGCTGAGAGACATACGTTCCCTGGTATGATTCTGTTTAGGGTAATGGGAATCCATTGTGCAAGAATATAACCCCCAGATTTTTATCTTGTGACCTTGTCTTCCCTTTGTGTACCACAGTGTTTTAATTAAGCTGTAATTTGGAAGCTCTCTAAGACAGGAATATATCTGTCTTTGGTCCCATAAAGTACTTTATAGCAAGTTATAAAGACAGACAGAAATTTTGCAAATCAATCTGCTGGCATGTCACCAATACGCTGGAGGTAAGTTAACAGTGAGCTCAGGAAATGCATAGCTCTGTGAAATCTAGGGTTTTTTATTGAGATTTGCTAATATCCCTTAAACCCAGTGCATTCAGTTTGTGCCCATCTGAAGGACTTTCTAGGGCAGAGGTGGGTAGACTTCGAAAACGTATTATTATTCCTTTCTTATTAATTCAATTGGTGGCATTATATTATTGTCAACAGCAACTATAATTAGATTTATCCCACACTGATCCAGAAAGGGGAAACTAGACCTTAAAAATGCACTGGCTTTCTCTTGAGATGATAAGGAAGGAATTAAAGAAGGAATAAGGCAGCTGGAGAGAAGAAGGAATATAGGAAGGCATATTTGTGGCCCAAGGAAGCTTTAGGAAATGTCTAAGACTACCTGGGAATAGTGACCTACTGGAAAAGGATAAAGGCAGAAAAGACCCAATCTAAATTAGGAATTTAACTCAGACTAATGGCTTTTACATGACATTTAACACACAAACTAATAATTCCAACATGCAATTTTTGCATTCTCCCACCCGCTTTCATGGGGAAATCACAGGAACTGAGCTTGAGACAATTCAAGGGTATAAAAAATCCAACTAATAACAGCTCCAACAGACTTAACCTGTTGGCGAGGGGAAAAATTTACCTCACCTTTCTTCTATTTGAATTATTTGATTTCCACTGAGACACACTCAGCACAAGCTGTGTGACATTTTGCTTTGGAAAAGGAAAACAGAAAATAAGCACAGGAGGCAGAGAAGATATGTGCATAATCGCTACTGCACTGGTCATTTATCACCGGGGATATCATTGCATGAAAGCCACCATGCTTCAGCTTGAGCCTACATGCTCTGAGTGTAGACGAAAACCTCTTGTGCTACACCTAATCACTGCAGATCCTGTTGAGTTCAGAGGTAAAAGGTAAACAGGACCCCTCGGTGACCAGGGCATGGACAAAGAGAAGACCCCAGTTCACTAGGCGGTAGGCTACTGAAGTCCTGAAGGTAAAGTTTTAGTTATGTTATAGAAAAGGGAAGGGAAGGCTGATTTTCTGATGATCTTTGGCTCCATAGTACTAATACAGTTTCCTTATCACGTTGACCAGAACTGTCTCATTGGGGTTCTTTTGCCTTACCTATTGTTTTGTTAATATCTATATGTTCTACCTATTACCTTAGTGTTAACTCACTGTGCTGGTTTTGGGTGGGATAGAGTTAATTTTCTTTATAGGAGCTAGTATGGGGCTATGTTTTGGATTTGTGTTGAAAACAGTGTTGATAATACAGAGATGTTTTAGTTGTTGCTGAGTAGTGCTTAGACTAAATCAAGGACTTTTCAGCTTCCCATGCTCTGCCAGGTGCACAAGACGTTGGGAGGGGACACAGCTGGGACGGCTGACCCCAACTGCCCAAAGGGCTATTCCATACCATATGGCGTCATGCTCAGTATATAAAGCTGGGGAAGAAGAAGGAAGGGGGGGACATTCAGAGTGATGGCGTTTGTCTTCCCAAGTCACCATTACACGTGCTGGAGCCCTGCTTTCCTGGAGATGGCTGAACACCTGCCTGCCCATGGGAAGGAGTGAATGAATTCCTTGCTTTGCTTCGCTTGTGTGCGCGGCTTTTGCTTTACCTATTAAACTGTCTTTATCTCAACCCATGAGTTTTCACCCTTTTACTCTTCTGATTCTCTCCCCCATCCCACCGGGGGGGAGTGAGCGAGCGGCTGGGTGGGGCTTAGTTGCTGGCTGGGGTTAAACCATGACACTCACAATTTATCAATGGCAGAACATTTCTTGGTCTTTCTTGAATGACATTTAGCGCAGTGAGCCATTTGACTCTCATTGATATACTAGTGTAGAAACAACCCATGTATTTTTTGACATGACAGTCATCTCTGTGTCCTCTCTGTATTTGGGATCCTTTCTCCAGGGCCTTCTCTTACCTTTCAAAAACTATCATCTGCCCCATTGGATGCTACTATAATCACTGATAGCAATTACAAAATGTTCTAATAAGCGTGCTAGACAGAGTGTTAAGATAGCTAGAGTCAGAGGCAATGAGATTCTGGACAAGAGGGAAGTGAAATTCAGGTTGGAGAATTAAGATTGCAGCAATTAAAAGGGAGAGGAGAGCATGAAGAAACGAACTCAATCTCCAAAGAAAGGTAGGGAGGGACACCTTTTAAATATATTAGCAGTTTACAAGTGCCTCCAACCTCTCTGGTAGAATTAAACGTGGCTACTAGTTTCCTCAGCATGTGCATGTTCTGGGGAGTGACACGTTAATTAATACTAAATATCTAACCCATGGTCTGCCTCAGCTTTCAAGGCACATTATAAATATTGGCAAGAAAGATCATTAAAAACAACACAGATCGAATGATCAGCTTGATTTGTAGAAATTGCCTAGAAGCAAAGGTGCTGTGAAGATGGATGCGTTTGTTAAAGGGGAAAGAAGATTTCAAATATCATTTTGTAAGGAAATGAATAGCTCCTTTCTACCTCTGCAATGTGGCCACAAACACACGCATACAGAGCAAAGGAAAAAAAAAAAGAAAGCAAGCTTTTCTCATTATCATGGGAAGCTCACAGACTGCTGAAAAATAGCATGTGTCTGGTGCTGCCTCTTGACAGAAATTTTTCAAGGGCTGGACAATTACCAGCAATTTCTCAGACTCTTCTATCATCCTTTCTTGCCTGCTGCTCTCTGCTCCACCACACACTGACCTGTTTCTATCTCTTACCCCCAACTCTGATGGGCAGGGTGAAATCCAACAGTAGAACCCAGGAAACCTGTAATTTTCCTTAACCTGGGGCAATGTATAATTAGAAGCCTTTTGGTTTAGGATATTTTAAATCAGATGATAAAGCATTTGAAACATTTAAAAGGGAATTTTCAGACCACCCGGTAGACTTAGGAGAACATGTTCTTGTAACAGCCAGGGGGGCATCTGTAAAGACAGATGTTTTTACATCTCTGATCTTATTTTGAAGATCTTCAATTTCATAAAGCTGAAAGTTATTTAAACTCAGAATCAGAGAATTACTGTATCACAGAATCACAGGATGGTTGAGGTTGGAAGGGACCTCTGGAGGTCATGTTGTCCAACTCCCCTGCTCAAGCAGGGCCAATGAGAGCCAGTTTTCCAGGACCATGCCCCGATGACTTTTGAATATCTCCAAGGATGGAGACCCCACAACATCCCTGGGCAACCTATGCCTGTGCTCAGTCACCTTCTCAGTCAAAAAGTGTTTCCTGATTTACAGAGGGACCCTCCTGTGCTTCAATTTGTGTCCACAAGCCTCTGGTCCTGTCACTGGGCATCACTGAGAAAAGTCTGGCTCCTTCCTCTTTGCACTCTCCCTCCAGGTATTTATATACATTGATGAGATCCCCTTGTTCTCTAGGCTAAACAGTCCCATCTCTCTCAGCCTTTCCTCATAGGAGAGATGCTCCAGTCCCTTCATCATCCTAATGACTCTATATGTCTATAGCACTGGACACAGTGTGCCAGGTGTGGCTTCACCAGTGCTGAGAGAGGGGAAGGATCACCTCCCTCAACCTGCTGAAAATACTCTTCCTAATGAAGCCCAGGATAACGTTGGCTTTCTTTGCAGCAAGGGTACCTTGCTGGCTCATGGTCAACTTGGTGTCCACTAGGATCCCCAGGTCTTTTTTGCCAAGCCCCTTTCCAGTTGCGTGGCTCCCAGCACATACTGGTGCCTGGGGTTGTTCCTCCCCAGGTGCAGGACTTTGCACTTCCCCTTGTTGAACTTCATCAGGTTCCTGTTGGTCCCTTTCAACAGCCTGTCAAGGACCCTCTGGATGGCAGCACAACCAGCCCCAGTGGTTCAGTCAATATTCAGTCCACGTCACTGTCTGCTCATCCAGTTCATAGTTCATCAGCTTCTTTATGAGGATCTTATGGGAGACAGTATTGAAAGCCTTACTGTCTAGGTAGACAATGTCTAAGTAGACAATGTCCACTGCTCTCCCCTCATCTCTCAAACCAGTCATTTCATTGTAGAAGTTTATCAGGTTGGTCAAGCATGACTTCCCCTTTGTGAATCCATTCTGACTACTCCTGATGCCTTCATGTGCCTTCATGTGCCTGACTACTCCTGAGGTCCTTCATGTGCCTGGAAATGGTTTCCAGGATTCCCTGCTCCATCACGTTCCCAGGGATCAAGGTGAGGCTGGCTGACCAGCTCGTAGTTCCCTGGGTCCTCCTTCCTGCCCTTTTTGTAGGTAGGAGTGACATTTGCTTTCATCCCGTCCTCAGGCATTTTTCCCAATCAGCATCATCGTTCAAAGATTATTGAGGGTGGCCTTGCAGTGACATCAGCCAGCTCAGCACTTGTGGGTACATCCCATCAGAGCTTATGGACTTATGCGTGTCCAATTTCCTTAAGTATTCTCTAGCCTGATCGTCTTCCACCAAATGCATGTCTTTCTTGATCCAGACTTTATCCCTGGTTTCTGGGTCCTTATATTTCTAAAGGCTTTACTAGTAAAGACTGAGGCAAAGAAAGCATTCAGTACCTCACTACCACGAGGAAAACCTTCCCTAGAATTAAATGAAGTTCCCATTTACAGTCACATCCACCCAAGATGATGATTCTACTGAATCTCCTGATGTTTTGAGGGGACACTTATGGACTGAAGAGTATTTCTAGAAGTCAGGATTTTTAGCTATAAAGACTTCATTTTTTGAGGTCACAACAGCTCTTTCTGCCAAAATTCTTTACTGCCTTTTATCCTCAACTACAACTTTTGCCTTGAAATTGTGGAAATAACCGATCCCTCTTATAGAAAAAGGTTTTTCTCCTCTGTGGTCTCCTCTGCACACACATCAGAGAAATTTATGTGACCTTCAAATTTTATTTCATGCCCCCAAACTCAATAATATAGTTGTAATTGACTTAATCAGCATCACTCTTTACGAAATCCTGATGTTGTAATCCTGATACAGAGAGGGGGACGTGGCAAATTTACCCAACACCAAGATTTGCTATGAAATCTCTAATGCTCATGTTACTGGTTGGAATGTGTTTTACAGTTTCACAGAAATAAACTGATACATCATAAACTGTATGGAAATTTATTATTATTATTATTATTATTACAGAAAGTTCACATAACAGACTCTCTAAAGCCTTGTAAGGTAAGACTGTAAAAAAAATTTAAGGATATTTAGACTCCTCATTTTAAAAAGAAAAAAAAACCCCACACCCTCGTTCTTTTCATTTATGTGTCATTCCTTGCAACCTTCCACTGTTTTTTCTTCATAAAGTCTCTCTTCCTGTCTTCCCAATGGGTTTTATGAAACTGCTGTAGTACATAAAATATGGATTTTAGTACCATTTGGATAATATTTCCCTTCTCCTCCAATTATGGGACAGATATTTTCCCAAGACAATGTAAAATAACACAGATCTTCAGATGACAGTCTGGCAATAGCTCAAAATCTGGCAAGTGAAGACAGAGAATCCTTTGGGGAAACTGATGAAAATGTCAAGGATACAGAAGGAAATAGATAACATCTCCATTGCTGAAACATGTTCACCGACTGATAGGTTACATTTTGCTGTGGATAGAAATGATTGCATAGATGTTGCACATCATACAGAAAATGGATGTGCCCACTCTGGAATATCACTCTCACTGCTTTTAAAATACCATGGAAGCTTTATCACAAACTCATCCACGACTTTGACACCAGTGCTAAATATGCTGCTACAAACCCCAAAATCAATAGGCTGGAAGGCGAACCAATCCTTCAAACCAACACTGGCTGTCATAGTCACTATTGTGTGACCACATCCTTGTGCTACATCTGCCAATGATCCATGCAGAAAACTTCCCTGTCAGAAACACTGAGAAGTTCTGCATGAATTCAGAGGCCAGAATAGAGTCAATTATTTGCCTTGCAAAAGCATATTTCAGGCTTTCAAATGTGGAGAACCAAAAGTAGTGAATAGGGTTGCCCAAAAAATCAAACACACCTTTACTTTTATAGAGCTCTTGGAGGTCTCTTGGTTAAAGTGCTGTGTAAATGTTAAATGCAATTACATCTAAATAGTTGGGAAATATTATACTACTCATACTATTTTTATTTTCCAGAAAGGTTGCAGAATCAAGGCTTTCATTATCTGTAACCACTTAAGATTCCAAGTTACTTTTGCTAAAGAGGGAATGATAGCTTTGGTGTCCGGGCTAACATCCAAATGAGTAATTACATTCTGCAAGCCTACATTCCTCCTCAAGTTTTATATTAGATAAAGTTCTTTTCACTTAGCAATGTTTCTTTTTAAAGACTGACGTCTTCCAAGCCAGAGGCAGCTGCATTTCACTGATGGGTGAAATAATTCCTATGTAAACATAATTTGAATAAATCAAGTGCTTTGTGGTTTTCAAAATGCAATGTCCACTCCAATTCAGGTTTTTCATTTGTTACATGCATGGAATAAAAACCTGTAATCCAAACAAAACAAAAATCCATCTAATCTTTGATTTCAGGGAACAGCCTAAGCACAGGCAATGGGGAAAAATGCTTTGGGCAATTCACATTTACTTTCAAGTGTTTTGTTCATAAACAGCTTTTAATGAAATGGCATTTAAATTGAGTATGATGCACGTAAAAATAAAACAGCTATTCACCTGCTGAAAATGCCATTAACAAAACTCCAAATAAGATGAACTGGAATTAATAAATCTATGAACTTCCTTGAGATACATTTTAGAAATCTCCGGCTCAGTAAATAATTAATTGGTATGTGTTTTTGCTTCTGTTCAGAAATATAAACTCAGCAGTATGGATTAAATGTGCTTTACTTACTAATGATCCTCAATGCATCAAAGCTGAGAGGTCATAAGGCAGAAGAGCTGAAATGAATAAGTAAAAGGCAACAGTGAAATTGTCAGGCTATATGAAGGTGTTTGCAAATCAGACCTTGAACTTAAATATAGTTCTGTTCACAACGTACAGTTCAGAGAGCTGCTGTTGGCAATCTGCGCAACGTCAGTCAGTACTATGTTGCTGTGTCCAATGTTTTATTTCAGATGAGTAGTTATAGTCAAAGATACAGTGAGTAGTTTCCTTTGGAGGTTTTTCCCATGAATGATCCTCTTATAAAGAAGAAAGGGAAAGATGCTCATATAGCCCTGTTAGGGACAGGAAACGCCATCCCTTTTAAGGATGGGATGCATACATAGATCACACAAGGAAGGGAAAGGGGAAGGGGAAGGGGAAGGGGAAGGGGAAGGGGAAGGGGAAGGGGAAGGGGAAGGGGAAGGGGAAGGGGAAGGGGAAGGGGAAGGGGAAGGGGAAGGGGAAGGGGAAGGGGAAGGGGAAGGGGAAGGGGAGGGGAGGGGAGGGGAGGGGAGGGGAGGGGAGGGGAGGGGAGGGGAGGGGAGGGGAGGGGAGGGGAGGGGAGGGGAGGGGAGGGGAGGGAAGGGAAGGGAAGGGAAGGGAAGGGAAGGGAAGGGAAGGGAAGGGAAGGGAAGGGAAGGGAAGGGAAGGGAAGGGAAGGGAAGGGAAGGGAAGGGAAGGGAAGGGAAGGGAAGGGAAGGGAAGGGAAGGGAAGGGAAGGGAAGGGAAGGGAAGGGAAGGGAAGGGAAGGGAAGGGAAGGGAAGGGAAGGGAAGGGAAGGGAAGGGAAGGGAAGGGAAGGGAAGGGAAGGGAAGGGAAGGGAAGGGAAGGGAAGGGAAGAAAGGCAAGGCAAGCAAAGGAGAAAAGAGAAGAGAAGAGAAGAGAAGAGAAGAGAAGAGAAGAGAAGAGAAGAGAAGAGAAGAGAAGAGAAGAAAAGAAAAGAAAAGAAAAGAAAAGAAAAGAAAAGAAAAGAAAAGAAAAGAAAAGAAAAGAAAAGAAAAGAAAAGAAAAGAAAAGAAGAGAAAAGAAAAGAAGAGAAAAGAAAAGAAGAGAAAAGAAAAGAAGAGAAAAGAAGAGAAAAGAAGAGAAAAGAAGAGAAAAGAAGAGAAAAGAAAAGAAAAGAAAAGAAAAGAAAAGAAAAGAAAAGAAAAGAAAAGAAAAGAAAAGAAAAGAAAAGAAAAGAAAAGAAAAGAAAAGAAAAGAAAAGAAAAGAAAAGAAAAGAAAAGAAAAGAAAAGAAAAGAAAAGAAAAGAAAAGAAAAAAGAAAAAGCAAAACAAAAAAACCAAAATGGAAACTTGTGCTAAGAGAATAACTGTTTTCTCAAGGTGTGTTGTCTGCACCAGGCACTTCTCTGGGGTAAGGGAGGTCTTGCTTTATTCCTGCTCACCTTGGATGTGCTGGCACCCCACTCATCCCCATTCAACCCCCACCCAGGCCAGGAGCACGTCGCTTTCTTGTGGTAATATCCAAATGACTCTGCCTACTAGCACTGTGATACTGTTTGCTGAAAGACATAGGTTTGTTGGACTAAAAACTTGGAAGTTAAGCAGAATAAATCATAAACTATGTTATTACTGCACAATAATTCTGTTGTGTTTTAGCCCCAGTCGGCAATTAAGCACCACACAGCTGCTTGCTCAGCCTCCCCCCCACCAGTGGGATGGGGGAGAGAATCGGAAGAGTAAAAGTAAGAAAACTCGTGGGTTGAGATAAGAACAGTTCAATAATTGGAACAAAATAATAATAATAGTAATACTACCAAAACCAACAACAATAATAATAATAACAACAACAAATTGTAATGAGAAGGAAAACAACAAGAGAGTGAGAGAAGAACAAAACCCAGGAAAAAAAAACAGTGCTACAACCGCTCACCACCCGCTGACCGATGCCCAACCAGTCCCCGAGCAGCGATCGCTGCCCCCTCGCCAACTCCCCCCAGTTTCTATACTGAGCATGATGCCATATGGTATGGAATAGCCCTTTGGGTGGTTTGGGTCAACTGTCCTGGCTGTGCCCCCTCCCAGTTTCTTGTGCACCCGGCAGAGCATGGGAAGCTGGAAAGTCCTTGACCAGCGTAAACATTACTGAGCAATAACTAAACCATCAGTGTGTTATCAACATTATTTTCATATTAAATCCAAAACACAGCACTATACCAGCTACTAGGAGGAAAATTAACTCTATCCCAGCCAAAACCAGGACAACTTCTTACCAGGCTAAACCTTGTTATTGCAAGATATTGATTAGACCGATCAAACCTCTTATAGCTTAAAGGATTTTACATGATTTACAGTAATTACAGTGTCTTCCTAACTGGTAAAGGTATCTCAGAACTCCCTGAGGGATGTCCTGGATGGGCAGAAGCGATAATTTCCCAGTTACTTTCATGAAGCCAGGATTTTGTCCACTTTAGGAAGCAGAGAGCATTTTATATTTACATCCATATTTCTGTGGATTCTACCATCCCAAACCAACTCAGTGCCACGGGGAGCAGCAGCTCGAGGCATGGGACCACTGTCCCCACTTCCCACATTGCATAACCTGGCACACATCTGTTCCCTAGCTGCAGGGAAGTCCCCCACGTGGTTTCGGTCACATTAAGTCTGAAGCTGGAAATGTAGAGATACTTCATGTTCCCTCAGTGCTGTGACTGAGCTAAAAACACTGCAGCTTGCTTCTGCTGTGCATGTGTGCTCGCTGATCTGGAATTTCTTTCTGAAAGTTTGCCTTCCTAAAGGCTACCATGCCCTGCTGTTACTGTGAGCATGCACCTCATTTAGGTTAAGGTACATTAAGGTACCTTTCCACTCAGGAAATGTGCTCATTTTCCCTGGATGAATAGGTGTTTTTCATGTTCATTTTAAACACAGGCCTAACTGTATAATCATTGTATAATAATTACACTTTTTTTACAAAGCAATCAAGAGCTAGCACTCTCATAATAAATAAGTTTATCGAAGAAGCAATCACAGTGAGTCACTTTTGTTCATCTAAACGACAGGCACTGACATTAGAATATACCTTGCGACGCCTTTCACTGTTAGTAAAGCGATTGAGAGAAAAGTGCCTTTCAGCTATGGACTTTGTTCACAGCTCATTGATGGCTCATGACGGCATTAATAGTTTTGTATTGGTACCTGCAAGACTGGGCTAATACTTAGAGAAATGTCTCCACTGGCATCTCTGACATAGGATCAGGTCCTCTGGGTGTGGCACCTCAAATTCATTTCAGTGAGTACCTTCTGATAGGTGGATTATTTTGTGAGGGTGTTGTCCTGGTTTAGCCCCAGCCGGCAGCTAAGCACCACGCAGCCGCTCGCTCACTTCCCCCCCCGGTGGGATGGGGGAGAGAATCGGAAGAGCAAAAGTAAGAAAACTCATGGGTTGAGATAAGAACAGTTTAATAATTGGAACAAAATAATAGTAATAATAATAATAATGAATTATAATGAGAAGAAAAACAACGGGAGAGAGAGAGAAGAACAAAACCCAAGGGAGGGAAAAAAGGGAGGGGGGGGAATGATAATAATAATAATAATAATTAAAAAAACCCCAGTGATACAACCGCTCACCACCCGCCGACCGATGCCCAGCCAGTCCCCAAGCCCCCCGGCCAACTCCCCCAGTTTATATACTGGGCTTGACACCATATGGTATGGAATAGCCCTTTGGTCAGTCTGGATCAACTGTCCTGGCTGTGCCCCCTCCCATTTCTTGGGCACCTGGCAGAGCATGGGGAGCTGAAGGAAAAAAAAAAAGTCCTTGACCAATGTAAACACCGCTTAGCGACAGCCAAAACATCAGCGTGTTATCAATATTATTCTCATACTAAAATCCAAAGCACAGCACTGTACCAGCTACTAGGAAGAAAATTAACTCTATCCCAGCCGAAACCAGGACAGGTGTATTGAGGGCCATAGTGACTCTTCAGAGCAGTAAAAATTTACAATATTCCAAATAATAGTAAGGTATCCAAAGTGTCAACTTTAAACACTTTTCTTCACCTAGTAGCATAGTCCGAATTAAGTAAATAACTGCAGCAAGTCTGGAGCAAGGACCCTTGAATTCTTCTCCTGGTCCTAGCACGGATTTGAGATATGACCTTGGGCAAGGTCAAGTTCAGATTTTCTGTACCTCAGCTTCTCCATTTGCAGAATGGTAATAATAATTCTTACTCCACAAGAAGACTGTGGGCCTTAATTAACATCCATAAAGCACCTTGAAATTCTTAGATAAAAGGTTCTGTAAAAGGGCAAATGTAATTACTGTTATTATAGTGGTGCTGCTATAAAATATTCATGGTATAATGGCAAGTCCAGTGAACATTCAGAAGTTTGCAAGATCAATTGCTGTGCATGAATGCACAAGCACATTAGCAGGTTGTACAAGACGCAAGGCAATTTCCTTCCAACTATTAGAGTCCTGTCCTGCAGAGGGTCAAGAGCCCGAGTTTCCCACTGAACTCAATGAGAGGCCTTTGCAAAGAGCAGGAAATGTGGGATCAAGTACCTTGCAGGATCAGACTCTTAAAAAAGTAGGAGAAATTCTCACTATGAAAAAAAAAAATACTGTGTGTGGGATTTTTCATATTGATCAGAAACATTCTAGTAAACTTCAGTGAACTGTTGTGCTGGCACCCAGCACCAAAGAATGGAGGGCCAGATCTACAACTGGTATAAATCATGGCAACATTTCTAAAATCGGTGCAGCTATACTGATTTATGATAGTGAAGTTGTTAAGAACACAAAGTGTTCTTGAGGGGTTTTTTTTTAAAAGACACAAATGAGAACAATTACACTAAATTAAACTAGCTTTGTGTTGATAAAATAAAAATAAATAAATAAATCCACACCTTTTCAAGACTCAGTTTCTGCATACTTTAAACAGAAAAAAGTGTCAAGATTAGTTTATTACATGTGATATAATCATATTACATTGAAATACATGTAAAAAATTAATTCCTTAGGATTTAGAACAGCAACTGAATATATTGTGGATTTAAATTATTACTATTCCTCCTGTTCTTGCATTTGTTGTTACCTAGAGGTTCACAGTTTGGTTTCGAAGCAAGTTATCATTAAAGACTTTCTAACCAATTACAAGACATACTTAATAACTGACAGTGCTGTTATGCAATGCAGGTATTTAAGGACTTCTATCTCAAGGACAATACTAAAAGTCATATGAAGTCTAATCATTGCTGGCACATTAGCTGGCTGCATTTTCTCAGATATCTAGCCTTGACGCTCTCCGTAGCGCTGTCATCGCACCCCACCCCTTCTTTCCACCATGCCTGAGCTCATGTCCACTGCTTTCATCCTATGTAAAAGACAGTACCGTCTTCAGTGTCCATCTGAGCATTCGCCATCTCATCAGCCTCCATCCGTGCTTTGGCACGTTCCTTTTCACTTCTTTCCTTCCAATATTCATTTGGCATTTCCTCAGATTAGAACTGATGGCAAAGTAAGATTTCTTAAAATATGAATCCCAGTGCTGCAAAGCTAATAACAAAATATGCATTTACTCCAGTAAGGTGTTATGGGACTTCAGTGTAACTTTTTTGGGGAAGAAAACATTTCTTTTCAGCTCTGTGAGTGTATCACAGTGATCTATAAAGGGGAAATTTCCCAGTCCAAAAGAACGCAGCTGAAGCAGTCAACATTTACCTTGCTCCCTTGTAAGCCCAGTGTAAAGGTTGTGACTTGGAATATAGCCCTGAAGCTCTGGAGAGACTGTGTGTAACTACAGTTAGGAATTCTCAGAGCAAATGCTTCTCCATTAGAAAATGTAGAGCTGAAACTTCAGTTAGAGGATCTATCTGTTTTCAGTGAATACCATGAAAACCATGCCTACAAATAATAGTGAACCTGGGCTTCTGGACTGCCTGGTAGATTTCTGAGAAGCTCTGAGTATGGATAATTTACGATCAGCTGTTTCCAAGCTTTCCAGGGCCATAAGGTCTCATCTGACCTCTTTTCATAGGAGAGGTACACCAGAACTTTAAGTCCTTTGAGTAAAAATCAAATTTCCCAGCTCACCAGGCATTTGACAGCAAACCTGGCCAGTTTCCAAGCTCCCAGTTCCCTGGCTGTCTAACTGTTTTCCACAGAGGAGATGGCAGATTCCATTTCTCCAGCTCATCCCAACAAAAAGGCAGGGACAATGGGAAGCACATTTTGATTTTGGAGAAACAGGAATAGTCTTGGTCAGACTGCCTTGGTGGATTTGGAATGAAATGTTGGAATATTTAAGTTCTGCAGAACAAAAATGCAGTGAGGAAAAATAAAGCAATGCATTCTCCTTTTACCATTGATTTAAGATTTAAAATTTTCAAAGACTTCACAATCATCTATGGAACTTGAATTTTCTTTTCCAGGTAGCTCTTGCCTATAGCATGACACATAGATGACCTTAACAAAGCTCTCTTGGAGTACAGCAGCCCAAAGTATTGCTATAATTTATGGCAAATGTCTTGAATTTCTGTTCATAGGCTGTCCAGCACCCATGGTACATCCTGGTGTTTCATTAAATCACATATTACATAAATATGCAAATATAACATTTAAGCCCATGGGACGACAGAGAGAGAAAAGATGCACAAAGTGAGGAAAAAAGTATTGAAATATTTAGTGAGAAAATATTAATGATATGGGGTTATTCAAAAGAAGGACGCAGTGAAATAGTAAGTGCTGTGTACATTAGTAGCTAATAAAAACAGTGACTTGTGAGAAAGATCTTCTACCGTCCAAAATACACACACAACTTTCAAAATTAACTTCATGACATAATAAAACATTTTTTCCTGGTAAGTATTTATGAAACATTTTTTATACAATGTTTCACCGATTTCTCTCTCTCCTTTATAAGGATATTCAGGGAATATATTTGTGCTTTTTTCAGCGTTGGGCTGTTGTGTAAGTCAGCACAGGCAGGACGCAGGAACAACCACAAAATCACGGCTGAAATGCAAAGAGTAAATTTATTTTCGTTACCTCACCAACCGGGGGATCCCCGAAGCAGCACCCAGGCAGAGGCACACAAGCGGGGACGTTAAGTACCGCCGAGCTCGGTCCTTGCTAGAGGGTCGCCCAACCTGCTGTTATAGCCCGTATATCAGGCATTCACGCAGGCGTAGTTTACCACTGTGCTTTGATCTTCCCCACAGCAGGGCGGGAATCTCAAGTGTGTTCAATAGGGTGCCTCTAAGTCTATCACAGGCCTATGTTATCTAAACACAGATGTTCTACTTGTCCAACACACAAGGCCAAACAACAATTAGTATGATATATGTGTTTTTCGACACCCCAGCGGCAAGTCACTTGAGCGTGTTTACAATCTTCCTCGCTAATCTTCCGTTATTTTCCCACAGCTGTTCGTCTCTGTATGTGGAAGGTCAGAATCCTCAAATCCATTAAAACTGCTACAACATCTAAAAATATGCCGATTTCTCTGCAAAATCCAAGATTAAAAAAAAAAATAATCTTTTTAGACACCTAAGATAAGATCAATCCACAGCTAGTGAGTAGAATTACCTACAATCCTCGCCCATAGAAAGTCCAGCCCATGCAATGATTTAGACCAATACTTTACTCCTGCAAGTAGCAGTCATCATCAGTGGGACTACTGGCAATATTCAGATTAGACGTGCAGAAATCTTTGAAGAATGTCAGATCTGAACAAACAAACAAGATCAACAAGCAGCAGGAGGGAGGTTATGGGAGGGAGAAGGGATGTCAGGATTTTTGCATTTAAGCAGATGGGATAATCCATCTAGTCCACCATACTGGTACCTGTAGTTCTTCCCTGCAAGAAGCAGTTGGGAAAGGGATTCATGTGCTACCATTTAGCAACATAATCCTCGCCTCTAAATATCATGTATTTTGCTCAAAAATCTTGCACATTGCACTTCAAAATGTTCCCATCCTACATATATGTCTTTTGGTCTGTTCCTCGTATACTGAAGAAATTTCATCTTGCAGTAACGAATTCACAAAATGAGTGTTTGAACAATCAGACCTTGTGAACAATAAGTTTATCCATATGCATTAGCTGTTCTAAAAGTTCTGTTTAATGAATAATCATAAAGATAATATAACTGATCCCCTGATTCAGGAAGAGTGTCACTTTGGGTCACAGACTTAAAGGATGTGAAAAATTAGGACATTCCAGGCATGAGAATGACACACAGAGTGATGACGATGGAAATATCGAGGCTGGAATGAGTGATGTGATAGATGAGACCACTGAAGAAATTTAAGAAGGGCAAGAAAGAAGAAGAAAGAGGAAACTTGTGATGGATTTGATGCCTAAGATAAAATAGAAGAATACTGTATTGGGTACAGAGGGGAAAAATAATCTTGCATCAGAAAGAGGTAATGATGAAGATAGCTAAAAGCATAATTTCCACAGCCAGGCTCTGCAAGGATCATTTAAATAAGAAGGGAATAATTTGGGAACTGCAGTTTGTCACGAGGAGAGGCAAGGATGGATGGTGCTACACTGGCATGCAGAACTGGGTTCATAGGTCAACAACAAGAGGTTCAGCTTGTCTGCAAAAGCCTGGCTCCTCAAGAAGTGATGGATAAAGAGCCAAGCAGTCTTGCAGCTAGCCCGCATGTCAGAAGACGATAACAGGAGACAACTGGCCAGGTCACAGAGTGGATCTTGAAGGAAGGGGGCTGGTGGCAGAGGAAAGAAAGGAAAAAACCAGCAGGCTTACAATGGGAAAATGAGGAGTTAAGAATAAACCTTTATTAAGCCATCCCAGAAGAGCTGTCAGAGAGACAGTCTGATACATAAGAGTAAGGTTGAGGGAGGTATATCACAGGCTAGGAGTTGTGAGTTTTTAGAAAAATGTTAATAGCTCTCCATCCTTCACATAGCTGGACATCGACTGAAGTTCCTTGCACAAAATATGTACTCTACAGGGGGAATTTCATCCCCCATTAAAATGCAGCCACCTCTCTGGTGGGTTGGTCCCTTTCATCTCTCCTACTAACTCTACCAAATAGCTTTGGAAGAGTAAGCAGAGAGTAATTTCGCCTCTTTGAAACTATTAAAGTAATTTATGTGAGCAAAATGTAATTATCCAAACTGAAATTTAGCCAGCAGACTGGTTTTACACTTCTTCTGAAGCAAAGCCACCAGAAATAGGCAGGATTCCTTCTAGCATGAAGCTAGAGTATGGATTCAATCCTGAATCAAGTGGAATAAAATGGCCCTGAAGAACTGCTCCTGAAAGGTGCTGAGTTAACTCTAGGCCTCCCTCTTTTCAACATGACGAGGGTACTCATCAACTTTTCGCATGCCCTGATGCAGTACATGTATGAGGGTAATTTGAAAAGATGACCTTTATGAAGGCAAAGGGAGATTTACTCTTATCTTCTACGGGTACAGGATTTGGCCAAAGAACACATTCCTTTGTGCTGCCAAAAAATGGCCTGTGTTGATCAATCCTGACCCTGCAAGGGAATCGGATTTAACAAAATCATAGTCCCAAATGGTATAGCTGGAAGATGGCCAGGGCATAATTCAGAGTGGAAAAATCTATGGGGCCGGATGCACAGAGTGTGCCTGGACCCTTTAACACAGGTGGTGATGAGAAATGCTGCAATCCAGCCACAAATTGCCCAGACAAGAATTCTCTGGTGGGTCTGCGTGCCGGGCCCTGAGGCATCGCACCTTTGCTGCAACCTGGCCAGATGGGTGAGTGGGTGGAAATAGGAGCAGACGTGCTGGGGGCTGGGAGACTTAATGCGGTTATCCTCTGCCATGGCAACCCTCCTCTGGCACATCTTCGCTGAACATAAGGGCCAATCTTGCCTTTGTAGTTAAAGATAAAATGGGAGTCTCAGAAGCAAGTCTCCTGAGCATCTGTGTCACTGTGTATTTTACTGTTTCATTTGTTCTCTGCAGTGTCCCACTGAAATAAGTGTTTTCTGCTTGCAACATTACATCACCTGTAGGATTATTTTTTTTAAATATGCCTTGTCTATCATGTCACAGTTTTTCCCTCTTTTAATGGACTGAAATCAGTGAGTCCATCTGTGGTATTACTTCATGAAAACAGTCCATTAAAAAAAAATGAAGAAATGAAGTATTTACTGACATATCTGCATAACTATCCTTTTCTGGTCTCTGCTCCAGGGTGCTCTTGAGGATTAATTAGGTAATGGTCATGGAATGATCTGAAAATACAATGCGCCACATAGTTGGAATTCACCTGTACAATTCTTGTTATCCAGTAGGAACAGTGTGTCATTTAGCCACACATTAGTGACCTTGTCCTGATTTCACCTGGGATAGGGTTAATTTTCTTCCTAGTAGCTGGTATAGTGCTGTGTTTTGGATTTAGGATGAGAATAATGTTGATAACACACTGATGGTTTAGTTATTGCTCAGTAATGCTTACACTGGTCAAGGACTTTCCAGCTTCCCATGCTCTGCCGGGCGCACAAGAAGCTGGGAGGGGGCACAGCCAGGACAGCTGACCCCAACTGCCCAAAGGGCTATTCCATACCATATGGCGTCATGCTCAGTATAGAAACTGGGGGGAGTTGGCCAGGGTGCAGCAATCACTGCTCGGGGTCAGGCTGGGCATCAGTCAGTGGGTGGTGAACGATTGCATGGTGCATCACTTGTTTTGTACATTCTTTTATCATTATTATTATTATTATCTTCCTCTGCTCATCTGGTTAGAAGTCTGATCCTGAGAAATATATTGTTTCTAAAAGGACTCTACAACACAGATTATTTTAACACACTTTAGCAGCTGACTTTATGAAGCTGTCTATAGATAAAAAGAGAAGCTTTAAAGCTTTTTAGAGTCTTCTAGGGAATCTGTGTCCTTAGGGATCTTTCCATGTGTCTTAACACAGTCTAAGTTATCTTCTGAGGGTATTGACTGCTCTAATTTTGCATTCGGGGATTGTTGTATTCCCGAGATAACACAACACACGCACAGCATGATGGTTTCCCTGACTGGGCCAATCAATCAAAGTTCCTCATTTGCCACTACTGAACAGCAGCTGAAGCATAACAGATATCACCAGGTAATACCTTTCATTAGTATCTCATTTCAACCACCTCCCTAACATATATATATTTTCTTATTTCATTGCCCGAAACCGAGTTCTCCATTTCTTCAAACCCCTTAGACAGCCACTGTATCCTCCTTGGGACAGATTCTAATACTTTGTCTTTTTAAGAACGTTTCTCTAGCCTACATACAATGTGCTTAATTTCATGGAGCAGTGATCCCTGTCTCATTGAGTTTCTAATCTAAAAAACAAATTGCACGTGGGTTTCATTTTATGTATACATCCACTGAGAAACAGAATTAAAGGCAGTTTTTCTTTCTGAATGGTACAATACTTTGCAAGTTTCAAACGATGATGCATAAAAAGAACTTGCTGGAAGCAATTGAAAGATTTTTGCTGTGATATTTGCAGTTCTGGCATTGTTTTCATTCTCAATTGTTTGAAATGGATTTCTTTTTTTTTTTTTTTCAGTTCACAGCAAAATCCAAAAAACAGATGTCTAAAATACTGTTGGAATAATTTTCAATATTTAATTGGAAAAACTTTTTCTTTTTTGTTAATAACAACATTGATTTTTTAACACCATTTCCTTTATATACATCTACTTAATTTCATTTTCAATTCAGAAACCCAGAAACTTTTGGAAAAAAAATTGAAAAGAAAAAATATTTCGACAACTTTTAATGAAAACCAGTAATTTTTCAAGTCTGTTTCTGAAGGAAAACTTTCTTCTTGGAAAAAACTCAACCAGCTGTACTGGCAAACCTAACAAAGCAGCATAGACTTTGTAAATCCGTCATTTAAATGCAAGATCCACTGGGGTGAAGTGTGGCAACTGTTTAATAATGCACAGCAGCACTATACAGCAATTTAAGATGAGAAGACAAGAAGAATGACATATGGAATTGAAAATGCAGGCTGAGTGTAAGTAGGCAAAATGTAATCATCTGAATGTGAATTTTGCCACGGCAACAGAGTAGGCATCCCTGCACTTACAGATATTGCCATGAAATTTTTGATGACAACTTGTCAAGGTGTCTTTTATGTCTCTTTTTTAAGAAATGACATCCAGAAACACAGTGACCCCAACTTCCCACTTGAGTATTGGTTCACAGCAACTCAGAGGAAAGAGCTCCCCATGGTGAATCATTAGTACCACTGCTTTTTAATAGCGGTTGTATTTTTGGAGTTGCCTCTGACTGGATGTCATAAACACTGCCTAGGCTTTGGGGCATCTGAGCAGGTCAAAAATGCACCACAGTGAATCCCATTTGGATGTGGGAGGGTAGGGATGAAAAGTCATATTTTCTTTTTTTTTAGAATGAGTTTGTGTTTTTAAAAGTTTGAATTATTTCCTCCCTCCACCATTCCTCTAATGGTTTGCTGTCAAGCCTTATTGGTTTCTTCTGACGTGGATGGGCTCATTTTGCTGATGGAGCGACAGTTTAAAGCCACAAGGGATGGATGACCTGGTGCATTTTTTTAATTTCTTTCTTTTTATTTCTTGTCTGTAGAAAAAATGGCCCTTTGTCCAGCAAGGAACATATGATCTGGGGATAAAACAATATTTCAACTCACCATATCTGAATGCAAAATTAAGTCTTTTGTAGGCCAAAATAAGTCAAAAAGAAGCACCAATTCAAAGGCCCAAAGTTACAACAATGTTGGATTAATACCTAACAGAAACATTCTCCAAGGATTAATGAAGTATTCCTATATTTTTAATAACCATATTTCAATTCTTCAAAATATTCCCTGAGGTGAACTATTCCCAGTGACGTCTGTTCCCAGCCACGTCTGTTCCCAGCCACAACTGTTTAATGGGGAATCAAAACATGACTTATTTTTTCCATAATGTTTGATGGAGCTTGTTAAAAAAAAAAAGGTGGGAGGTTGCGCCTTTCAGAGGAGCAGCATGTAAGGTCTTTAGGCACCTTGGATGCAGAAAGACATTACCAGGATATTCAGAAGTGCCCAGGGACTGGCTGCTGCCCATGCCAAAGGGAGGTGGCCATAAGAACTCTAGAAAAATCTCAGGAAGTTCCTGTCTGATCTTGGCTGGGTTTTAGACAATGACAGATCTGGAGAAAAGCACCCCAGAATTAATTGACTTTGGAATGGAAATATGACACAGTTGTTTGGAGGGTCCGGACTTCAAAAAGCACTTCATTAGAAGGCTAAATTAGAGTCAAAGCTGGATATAGAGCTTGCTATTGAAAAACCATAACATTGTGTCTGAGGTGGTGGCTCTTTGCTTCTTTTCTTTTCTTTTCTTTTCTTTTCTTTTCTTTTCTTTTCTTTTCTTTTCTTTTCTTTTCTTTTCTTTTCTTTTCTTTTCTTTTCTTTTCTTTTCTTTTCTTTTCTTTTCTTTTCTTTTCTTTTCTTTTCTTTTCTTTTCTTTTCTTTTCTTTTCTTTTCTTTTCTTTTCTTTTTCCTTTCCTTTCCTTTCCTTTCCTTTCCTTTCCTTTCCTTTCCTTTCCTTTCCTTTCCTTTCCTTTCCTTTCCTTTCCTTTCCTTTCCTTTCCTTTCCTTTCCTTTCCTTTCCTTTCCTTTCCTTTCCTTTCCTTTCCTTTCCTTTCCTTTCCTTTCCTTTCCTTTCCTTTCTCCTTTCCTTTCCTTTCTCCTTTCCTTTTCCTTTCCTTTCCTTTCCTTTCCTTTCCTTTCCTTTCCTTTCCTTTCCTTTCCTTTCCTTTCCTTTCCTTTCCTTTCCTTTCCTTTCCTTTCCTTTCCTTTCCTTTCCTTTCCTTTCCTTTCCTTTCCTTTCCTTTTTCCTTTCTTTTCCTTTCCTTTCCTTTCCTTTCCTTTTTCCTTTTCCTTTCCTTTCCTTTCCTTTCCTTTCCTTTCCTTTCCTTTCCTTTCCTTTCCTTTCCTTTCCTTTCCTTTCCTTTCCTTTCCTTTCCTTTCCTTTCCTTTCCTTTCCTTTCCTTTCCTTTCCTTTCCTTTCCTTTCCTTTCCTTTCCTTCCCTTCCCTTCCCTTCCCTTCCCTTCCCTTCCCTTCCCTTCCCTTCCCTTCCCTTCCCTTCCCTTCCCTTCCCTTCCCTTCCCTTCCCTTCCCTTCCCTTCCCTTCCCTTCTCCCAAGCAGCGTCCAAGCCCCTGCTTCAAAGCCCCTTTTAAATAGACATGTTATGTGCATGCACACACTGTTGTAGAAATCCCCTGCTTCAAAGTCCAAAGTCCTTACACTCTGACCTACCTTGACATCATTTTGGATCAGAGTTCACAGTATATACTATGATATTAAAAAACTTAAGTCCTCTATATGGAGAATCTCACAAACCAATCTATTTAATGATGACAGCATGGGCTTTAGAAATTACCACTCCCTGTTTGGTGCAATCCCTGCCTTGGCTGTACGTGTGTGCAGACCACTGAGCACCTTGCCCTTGATCTCCATACTCTGGCTCCATAATCACGAAAACCAATTGATTTCTGGGCAGGAAAAAAAGAGCTGAACCTAAATAGAGAAAGAAACATTCCCCTTGAGGCAGTCACTTTCTGTATTGCAGAAGGAGAAAGGGTGGGCATACTATGGACCTATTTTTGCATCATTAATTCATTTTGCTATATGATATTGCCCAGGGTTCTATGACTGAAGAAATAACGCTCTCTCCATCTTCATCAGGAGAGAGCTGGGAGACAGGGAAGTTGTTCATTAGACAGAGATCAAGCCAGTTACGTAAAAAATAACAGAGGCACAGACCTGGGGTAGAAAAACAACAGAATGATCAGAAAAAGGAGTGAAGCAGGCAGACTGAAGAGTGAGCAGAAGGAAGCACAGTGGTAAACCCAGGAATCACAGCTATGTAAATCACAAAGAGAAACCTGAAAATAATCACAGTCAGAGGGAGTGAAGCAGGTCAATGAGATGGTGGAATATCGTGGTAAGACTAGTAGGAAGAAAGACGGAAAAAATATAAGCAACCATGGCTAAAGTGAGAAGATTAAATAGCATCCACAGAGATACGAGTTATGATATGAGATATGAGATATGAGCATGAAAACAGAGATATGAGTTAATGCGTCTGATTCCCGCCTTTTTCCCTTCTTGTTTGTTTTGTTTCTCCTTTCATTTGCTTGGCAGCTCATCCTGGAAAGGATCACAGCTTTGGTTGTCCCTCTGATGGTGCTGAGCATCTTGCTTTTACTGAATCAAGATATAGTGGTGATAAGAAAGGAAATAAAGTGAAAACCTGACTTTCCCCAAATCCACAGGAATTTTTCACCGATGTCAGCAGCCAAGATTTCAGCCATGATGTTTTGTGAACTTTGCACTTGGAGACTGTATTTCCAAAAGCAGACATGTACCTTGTACATACCTACGGTCCCTTCATAGTTAATGAAGGGAAACAGGCTTTCCAGGGCTGCCATTCACCTCTTCCAGAGGGAAATGTATAGAAGAAGTAAAATCCTGAAAGAGCCTATTTCTCTTATAAATAAACACTAAGCCTAGGATGGCCTGGCTCATATGTAGATGTCTATAATACACTGAGATGAATCCTGCTGTCTGTGTCTGAAGAAGTGCAGTGTGTGATAAAGCCATGAACTAAGACTTGTGAAGGTAACTAATGTGTCGGGCTGGGGGTCATTCCTTTCACACTTCTTCATCAGGCTTCATTGCTTCTCCCTTTCCTTTCCGAGGTAAGTCATTCTCAAGAGTAAAAATGAGAATTCTCCAATTTGTGAGTCATCTGAGTGCATAAAATTGCTTGTAATGAGGGTTGGTTGAGAGGCCTGAGGCAAGTCTTTTCTGGGATTGGGGAATGATGAAGGTGGTGGATGGAGAAACTGGCTCGAGCTGGTGGAAGGGAGTCAGACGCTGAATTAGTCATCTGTCATGATGATGAGTAGGAACTAAGCAGGTAAGTTATGGGAAAAAAACCATGCATTATTCTTCAGTCTTCCAGACTCTCATTTCCATTTCCTAATGAAAAATGAACAGGAAAGCAACTAAAAGTTCCAAAAACTTTAAAAGGCCATCCAAAATCTGACAGGGAAAAAAATCTGTAGTACTTCAGAAAGTACTGGATATCTAAGCAGATGGTCTGTTTGCTTTCCTGAAGAATAAAAATTAAATTGATGTTTCTAAAGCAGCATACAGGCCTTTAAAGATAATAAACAGACACGATGTCATTTGCACTGACGTGCACAAAACTCTGGTAATAAACTGTGGGAGCAGACTGGGTCCAGTCCACCTCCTATGCACCAAAAGATGTATGGCATTATAGGTACAGATGGCACAGGCGTACTGAGCTGCTCCTATATGTCTCTTGTTTAGTAAATGCTATATTTAATGGCCCGCCATTAACTGCTGAACACAGTAAGTTAATTTTGCATTTAAATAGTAAAACTTCAAGGAAGTTCATAATTGCATATCTTTTTACCAAATGACAAGCCACATGCTAGGAAATTTCAAGCTGCTAATTAAACAAAACATGCCCAAGCATGTTTTTTAACAAATACTGTACATCGTTATTTAAATTCAGGCCAAATACTGTTCTGAGCGCTACAAATAGCTAAAATGGTGTTTAATAAGATACACCATCTGCATTTCAAATTGATGCCACCCACATTTAAATCTCTTGAATAATCCCACTGAACAGTTACTGGGGAAAAGAAATGCATTCATAGCTCTTTCCGTGAATTCGATATCACTGTTCTCGGCAATTCTCGTTTGGTTATTAAACTCACTGGGCTAAAACTGCCAAAGTGCTAACTGCCAGCTTCCAGATTACACTAATCAAGAAGTGTACAAACCAAATTGAACTGTCCTTTAAGAGCTCTGAAAAGGGAGTAATTGGAAATAAATCAAAATAAATGCAGGGTTGTTTCTCCCCCACCTCTCTATATTTAGCTACTCAGAGCTACTCACAAAGCCTTGTAGCATATGGAACCCTACAGATTGTATAATCTCCAGATAACTGCTAGGGCCATCCCTTAATCAGCTGAGATGCAGCATACAGGAAGAGAATGCACAGAAGAAACCTCAAAAAAGGGAAATTATGGCATTCGGGCATATAGACATTTTTCCATCTCTCTCCCCCCACCCCCTGCAAGAGAATGAGCCTGAAACGCAACAGCTGTTTGGTTTAGCATCCAAACATCCACCATGTACTGGGTTTGCAGGTGTTCGGAGTCCAAAGCACATTGCCTCGTCTTTGCCAAGACAGCTGGTGTAAAGTCACGGGCTAATTGTTACAATTCTCCTACCAAGGAACTATAGGGGATAGTTATGACAATTAACATGGCAGAAATGTAGCCAGGGAAGGGAGGGACTTCAGCAAAGACATCTGCTGGAAAAATAAAGTCAGTACGTCCCTTTTCTAATTTTTTTTTGTTTTGTTTTGTAGTTTGGGGTTTTTTTCTGCTCTGCAGCTGATGTT
The DNA here is from genome assembly GCF_035582795.1 of Mycteria americana. Lineage (NCBI taxonomy): Eukaryota > Metazoa > Chordata > Aves > Ciconiiformes > Ciconiidae > Mycteria > Mycteria americana. Next base: position 4,761,182 of record NC_134368.1, read on the forward strand.
TTCTTGTGGACAATTACGCTCTCCCTGAGATTATTTATCAGTACCCTGCGAAACTCTTCCAGTGAAAGCTGTGGGATTGTCTTAAAACCTCCGAGAGCTTGGAAATATAGCCAAGGCTTCCGTTCTACCTGGTTGGGTCAGAAATATATTGAACTACACCCGGAAGATTAAGCCAGAGCTGGCCCTGGTACTATAAATAGCAAAGCAGAGAAGCATCTCAGAGTTTCTGCCTTTCAGCATTAACTGAATTTACTTCTTTGTGATTTAGAAGGGTGGCATAAAGATGAAATGTATCATTTATGTCTGTGGTATGAAAGGCTCTAAAATTTCTGTGCAGAGCCCCATTAAACTGCCTCTCCTACAGCCTCTGCGGTGGCAAAGGGACCATATGTTTTCATAGGCATTTGGCCTGTTAGGGATACAACTGCCAGGTCAGTTGTTTTACTTTATATCTTCTTCTCAATCTGATCCCTTAGGAATGAATCCTCTGTAACACACTGTCTTCCCCAACAGTAAAGATAAACCAAATGGGCCTCTATAGTAGAAAGCACAGCTTGGCTTGAAATTTTGACTCACCAGCATTGATGTTTTGAATCACAGTGAATTTTATGAGTTTTTAAGATCTTAGTTGGACTATCTTTTCTGACGCTGCGGTGTAGTTCCCCTCTCCCAGCTCTGCTGTCCAGGACTCATCTGGTATACTTGGTCATTCATGCTTTCTGGTTTTCACATAGGATTTCAAGAGGCCAGAGGTGAGGAAGCCATTACAGCCCTTAGAAGTTTGTGTCAGTGGCAAGTAATAAATCCATTAAAACTTTCTAAATCCATTCTTGCAGTATTTATTTGTTTCATTTCAGCCTCCAAACACCGCTACTCGCTACGTCCCTCAATTTCTTTATGTACACTTCTAATGTCTTCTTCTGCTAGCCAGTCTGAATTTCTGAACCCAACCACAAGAGCTCAAGAGAATCCTTTAAAGTCCACAAAACCTATCTGTGATGTATATGTTAAAGAGCTGAAGCCACTTTTTAGTGGCTTAAGAATAAACTGAAAACAAAAAAAGAATAAACTGATCTTAATGGAAACCACAAAGTTAAACACCTTGCAATGCTTTGAAAATGATCCTTTACCACAGTCCATTTGGGTAGGACTGTCAGAAATGCTCAACCATGCTCTTCTCCCTTCTCAACGAATTCTGGGGGAGTTTCACCGCTGACTTCAATCAAAGCAGAGTTTGGCCAACATTGAGTTCTTCTGAAAATCTCATCCTTCTTGTATCAATCTATCCATTTATAATTAAGTACAAAGAGGTCTATAGTCTATATTATGGATTAATGGTCTGAAAAATTTCATTTAAATTTACATAGGCCAAAGAAATTATAATAAAAGCAATAAATCTAACAGTGCGGGTACATTTTGTTTTCTTTCTTTATTCCCTTTTTTTCCTTTTTCTTGCATTACTCTCCTTGAAAAGCAGCCAAATAGATATTCTTAATTTTCTTTTTAAAAAAATGAATTGCTGAGTTCAGCATGGAGTCCATTTTGACTGCTAAGTTACGAATCTGGTGTTCATTCTAACAAGATTTTAAATGGAAATAGCAAAACCCCTTTAATCTTTATGGTAGTGTGAGCCAATATCCATAGTTAAGAAAGAAAAAGAATTAATTCTCTGCAATAAATAGAAATAGCTTAAAAAGCAGGAGAGAAGAAGGTTAGAACACAAAAATATTTAACTTAATCAGCCCATACAGCAGCATTTCCTTTCATCATCTATTTGGAGACCTCAGTTACGATGATCCACACCTGACTACTAACTTTTTGACAAATCCCTTCTTTTCTGTTACACTTATTAGAAATCAAATAAATAAGACTAACCTTGTTCTGTCTCCTTTCCAACAAGCTGACTTATTCTTTCATTGAGCTTCCCTGCCTCCTTCAATGTGCTCTGCAACAAGCTCTGCCACCGGCTCCGTACAGGTACCGCATTTCTGCTGCATCTCCGGGGCTCAGAGTCATTATGGCAATGTACAGAATAGTTATAGCAGGCTACATAAATAGCTATATACAGCTATAATGATACAGATAGCTCGAGTGAGAAGGCACTGTTCAAAATTTTCATAATGGCTGGGTTGCAGATACTGCCATAGGAAGGCATCGTACACAGGACCTTATCCTGAAAGATGCTATCATTTCCAAATCTTTTTCAGTAGCCTTTCTTATTCCGGCTGGTTTTGTGGGTGAGCTGCCTGCTAAAACCTGGGGTGCTGTATGAAACTGGTCTTCTACACGGAAAGCCATGCGCAAAGGCACCCAGTGGCCTTTGGGGCTGAATGCCCCCCAGTAGTACCCAGCACCCCTTATTAGCACAGGAAAGCACATTTTGCATGGCCTAAACAAATGGGGACTAGTCAAGCCCAATGTGTTTATTTACTTAGTAGGTGCAGGCAGGGGGACCAAGCAGCCTGTAATACAAAACACCAGACAAAGAACAAAAATCTTTGCTGTCGGCTGCACAAAATGCTGCCCCTGGGAGTCAAGAGTTGTTTGCCACGCCATGCTTTCCGGAAGCCTGCCCACCCCTAGGACAGAGATCAATCCGCACTGCGGCCTCAAAGGCAGAACCTTGCAGGGATGGCAAAACAGGTCTTGAAACTTAGCTGTAACAGAAACACATCCACTGCTGATGTCCCGTTGAAACCTGCAGGGTCCTGATTGTACGCAAGAGTTCGAGCTGGATTTGCCTCCATAATATTTGCCAGCCCACGCTCACATTTAGCCACTTGTCTGCGACATGATGTATTGTTCTGTAATTACTTTTTTATGCCATGTTCCAGCCACATTCTGAATGTCACACTTTTTAATTAGCTACAAGCCCATTTAAATGATGTCTTTTCAATCCATGTGCCCTGGGAAGGTTGGGCTGTTTTAAAGGAGTGATTGAAGCTTGTAAACACAAGCAAGTGATATGACAAAATTAACTGTACGCATTGTCTGTAAAAAGCAAAACTAACAATCTGTGAATAATTATTTTCTTCCATTAAATGGTGTGCCAGGATATTCTTCTGACAAGACCCTCTCCAGAAACTGTTGTGGATTTAAGTATTTTACGGTGTCGCTCTTTTTAGGTAGCGTGACATTCTTTTAATAAGTCATCAAGTTACACCTCGTGGCTTTCGTATTTAAAGATGAAATGGACCCCTGACACGTCAAATAAATCATGCCTATTACATGCATACATCCACAGAATCACTAAGCTTCAGGTTTTAATCTGATTTCTGTTTGGGGTTACAATAATACCGAATGCTAGATTTTTCCACATTTTCCCAGGACTGGATTTTTTACACTGACCTTGAAATGGGGGGAGGATGGGAGGAAGGAAGGAAAAGAAACAGAAGGAAAGAAAGAAAAAAGAAAGGACGCACTGCGAGCTGCAGTCAGGAACAAATGGGACATAACTGAAATTCTCAGGAGACAAGGATGTTGCACAAAAGAAATGGGCTGGGTTCGTTCAGCTATCCCCTATATGTAGTCTCGTTAAGTAGAATAATGGATTTCTTTCTTAAATAAACAAGCAAACAAACAAACAAAAACCCTCACCCCTATACATTTTCTCACAGAATAAAATGAAAGATTTGAGATGGAAAGTTGTGTAGGTTTGGGGTTTTGTTTCGCTTTTTTTAAATAGACATTGTGAATTCCCCACAGAAAGTAAACACTTTTCATTAAAAAAGAATGTTTAGTTAATGATCTGGTTTTCTATCACATGAATTTCTGTGGAACTGCCTAATGTGATCTCAAGGGACAGAATAGCTGCCACCACCATGACTCACAAAACAAAGTTACAGTGGGGGTATGGCAAAGGGAAAAGAGACCAGAATCCCAGGTGAGCGCTGAGAAGCTGTCTGTGTGTCACGGCTCCAAGCAGATACCGCTGACTGATAAAAGCCCTGTTAATGTCAGAAAGGATGGCAAAACAGGCCTTTAACCTGAGGGATCAACACTCTTGGGTTTTTGCACTGGCTTGGTAGGAATAAATCCTAATTGAAACTAACTACGTGTGGAACTGAACTGAGGAGACAGTCATCTAACACGTTTTTCTTTTTTATTTTCTCTTTTTTCTTTTTTTTTTTTTTTAATAAAGTGCTTTTTAATTGCAAACAGTTATTATTACTGAACCCCAGAGGATGTCTCCTTTTGCCTGCGTCCCTTTCAGACACTATGCTCCCGATCATCAGCACTGAATGTATAATCTTATCTAACTGCTTAGCTCCAGCAAAGTACATTGTTAGTATTTTAAATATTAAAGGAAAATTGATTTTCCCGTTTAAAGAACTGTATTTCTGTGTCGTGGTGATTAGGTGTGAATATTCCATTACCCTTTCTCAGATAAAGAAAGCATCCTGGGAGTGCTTCGAGGGGAAGTATTGTACTGTAATGATTATTAGATGAGTTCCACCTCCTCAATATGGAAGTGAGCAGTCTGCAGTGATGCAGTCTATTTACTAAAGAGTTGCTTTAAAAACAAAATTGCTTTTACAATACCTTGGATGTTTCCTCCACGGAAGAAACTTGAGAACTGGGTAAGAAATGGAAGGGCAAGAAGTTAATTTACAAACAGAAACCGTCATATAAGTTTTCCCCCAAACTATCCAGGATTTCAGACAACTCACTACGTAGCTGCAGCATAAATAAAAAACAAAGGGGAGACAGAGGAGCGTAACAGTTGCAAAACAGCTACAGCAGGACATGTTAACCAATGGGCCAGGGCTTATGGCATCGGCCCACAGATGAAAACCTAAATCCAGTTCCATCTTCTGCTTGAATTGATTTCAGCCCCCCTGTCCTGGAGGAGTACCCGTGTGGCTGCAATGTGGCATATTCCTACGAGGGAGAGGGAGCATTCAATGCCTGCTGTTGATGCAGTTCCATCTGGCATTGCTAATTAAACTTTCACCTGGCATAAGGTTTGATTATTAATTGTCCTGACTGCTAAACTCATTCTTCTTCCCTGCTTTAGTAAAAATGACATCAACGATTTAGTAAGCCCAAGCTTGGACTTGTTGTCCTGGTTTCAGCTGACATAGAGTTAATTTTTTTTATAGTGGCTGGTATGGGGCTATGTTTTGGATTTGTGCTGGAAACAGCGTTGATAATCCAGAGATGTTTCAGTTGTTGCTGCACCAGTCAAGGACTTTTCAGCTTCCCGTGCTCTGCCAGGTGCAGAAGAAGCTGGGAGGGGGCACAGCCAGGGTAGTTGATCCAAACTGGCCAAAGGGCTATTCCATACCGTATGGCGTCATGCTCAGTATATAAAGCTGGGGAAGAAGAAGGAAGGGGGGACATTTGGAGTGATGGCGTTTGTCTTCCCAAGTCACCGTTACACGTGATGGAGCCCTGCTTTCCTGGAGATAGCTGAACACCTGCCTGCCCATGGGAAGCAGTGAATGAATTCCTTATTTTGCTTTGCTTGCGTGTGTGGCTTTTGCTTTACCTATTAAACTGTCTTTATCTCAACCCAGGAGTTTTCTCACTTTTACTCTTCTGATTCTCTCCCCCATCCCACCGGGGGGGAGCGAGCGAGCAGCTGCGTGGTGCTTAGTTGCCAGCTGGGGCTAAACCAGGACACTTGTCTATACCTCTATGGGCACATCATTATTCCCTGGAGGCTGGAGTCTTAGCTTTACATCTACGTGCTGCTTGTTTCAGAGACTGCAGCCTCAGGTGAGTATTGTAATGGTATTTTCACCTTCAAATTCTCCTGTCAGGGGGGTCCCATTTTGTGTTCAATATTCCCTGAACCCAAGCGTAAGCTGGGACACTCACACTGGAGGTGAGATACCTGTTTCCTAATATCTACACCCAGAATGTACTAGCAAATTGGAAAAGTAGTAACAGAAGCAACCATGTCCCATATACCTGACAGCAGAAGGATTAAAGGATACGGAGGTGTGGTTTTTCCACATGCCAAAGTAAAAGCAGAGGTGAAATCTGTGCCTCCTGCATCCTAGGTCAGTGCTTGGGCAGCTGGGGCAAGGAAACATCTCCTCTTCTTCAGTTAGGGTATATGGTCCTTCATTTCTTATTTGTTTTTCTTCCTGGTGCTCCAAATTAGAGATATTCTATTTTTGTATTCAGCAAGAGGATTTTTCACTTGGCATGAAGTGAACATGTCCCTGCTGTCTCATTTATTTCAGTTTTCACCAAATTGACTCCTTTCTCTGCCATATCACTATCATTTCTCTCTCCACTCTGGTAGCTGAATCTCAGGTCCCTTTGCATTCAGTCCTATGCACTCAGAAGCAATTCAATCTTGAACTAGAAGTTACCTCTTGCTAAAACTCAGCTATAATTTACAGAAAAGCAATAATCCTTGCCTTGGATGCAGTATCAGAGCAGCGTGGAAACCTTGCCTGGGATACGACACGTCCAACAGAGTGCAAGAAGGCTCAGCCTCCTGAGGACATTCAGCATGTCATTTCACCTTACTCGTCTTGGTGGTCTAGCAAGATAAGAGAGGTGCATTACCACCAGATCCTCCAAGAGAGGAAGGGCTTGTTTTGGGTTTGTTCCATAGTGGTTTCTGGTTTGCCCACTGAGCAAACAAGATGACACTAAATAGCTGGTATTCCACAAATACGTCCCCGAGGAAATGCAGCTGCCAGTGACTGTCACACATGCAGACAGACACAGTCTCGCACAGTTTCTGAATATACAAAGAGCCAGAGCTTCAGCTGACTGAAGTGGTACAACGCACCACATGAAGGGCTCTGTATCTCTGACAGTTTGTTCTAGAAAAGGAGCCCAGCCCCTAATTAAATATCGTGCTTTAGAAGCCATGCAACTCAAAGATTTTTGTGCAAAACGTGGTTTAACAGCGTTTGCTGTGTTGTGATACTTCCTCCCTTTCTTAGCAATATTGGCGTTATCTGCTCACGACCAGTCTGTGAGCACAACGCAGCCACAACCCAGGCCGTGTTGCCCCCCTTTATGGAGCTCTAACAACTTCACTCTTAGCAGTGGTATCACTGCTCTCCTTTGAGGTCCCATGCTGGTGGCAGAGGGCCAATATCGTTCATGTTGATGAGAGCTCTGTGAGCTTTGTGCCACTAGGCATGCCCAAGCCCTATTACTGAGTTAGAAGCAGACTCCAGCATTGGAGGCAGATGTACTGACTTCATGTCCCTGATGACTTAACCCTTCTGTGCAGCCTCAGGGAGTTTGGTCAGAGTCCCTCACACCAGCTTGGTTATGTCTTTTCCTATTTACCAAGACAAGTGTGAGCTCTTGACTGAGTAAAATTCAACTCAAGCGAAGAAATTCTGCTTCTGTTGAAAAGAGGAGAAATTTTGCCATTCATTTCAACGCAGCCAGGATTTCACCTTCAGACTAAAATTCATCTCTAAGTAGAGATGAATGAAGACATGGAGCCAGTTGGTTCAAGGACTTGATCACACTGCATTGGAGTATGAATCAACCCAGCTATAGGGAAAGGAGAATTTTGATCACCAGTGAAACTCAGCCGGCTGATATATCACATCAACAGGACAGAGCCTTTTCAGCCAATTGATTATGGCAAAGGATATCTGCTTTGTTTAAGTTATAACATATGTCACATTCTTTTAAAAAGTGAGTGAGTGAGTCAGATGAAAATCTGTGGAGGAAGAAGGAGTTGTTCTTTTAGGACTAAATTGACCTTCTCAAGAAGGTTTCAACGCTGAAGAATATGGCAGGTGGAGTAAAGCACAGACACTGAGAGCTTAACAAGGACCTGGACTGCTACAGGTCAAGATTAGGAGACTGCTGAAGAGAACAAAGAAATTGCACAGAATTTGTTGAAACCCAGAAAACCACTGAGCTGACTGAAATAAAAAGGAGAAGCAAGGACACAGCATCTTGTTTAAAAAACTTTTCATTCTTGCTCTGCTTTACCTAATTGCTTTGAGTTGTCCTAATTAAAAAGGTAATTATTCTAGTCTGTGTACAACCTAGCCTTTTGAATTTAAAGGGCACCACGGTCTTCATGGGGATATTACTAATTTATCTAGACACATCCTTCTGAAAGTTGTGCTTGATTTGTGGTCCCATCACAGTAGTGAACAAAACCCCACAGCAATACTTTCCAAACTGAATCAGAGTGCTATGGCCACAAGTAGGAATCAACCTTATTAATGCTGGCTCGAGACAAGCCATTTTTTCTCTAAGCCTCGCTTACAAGTACCGGTGAGGTTTAATGAGAACTTTGAAGAACACCAGAAGCACAATGACAAGTATTTGTCACCCCTTCCATGAATTGCAGGGGAGAGTGGATAGTTGCTCCTTGTCAACTGTTATCTGGAACATGAAAGTGTTCCCCCAAAGGCTTGTGTTCACCTTGCCCTGTAAACTCAAGGACTCACTGCACCCATGGTCCAAATATCACCACAACAGATGACGGCAGCATTGGCTTGAGGAGGTCACCATACCTGCCGCCTTTCTTCAGTCTTCACCTTCTGGGAAATGACAGCCAGCAATCAAGTATGGAAGTGGTGGACAAGGCTGGAAAGCAGAGTGCTGGGTGATGTGGACTTTGTAATCAACAATACAGGATTAAAGGAGGCTCACTTCAAGTGTATGGAGATAAAGATCAGTGGACCTCTTCCACCAAGGGTATTGGTGGAAGACGATCAGGCTAGAGCATACTTAAGGAAATTGGTCATGCATAAGTCTGTGAGCTCTGATGGGATGTACCCACAAGTGCTGAGCTGACTGATGTCACTGCAAGGCCACCCTCAACAATCTTTGAACGATGATGCTGATTGGGAAAAATGCCTGAGGACGGGACGAAAGCAAATGTCACTCCTACCTACAAAAAGGGCAGGAAGGAGGACCCAGGGAACTACGAGCTGGTCAGCCAGCCTCACCTTGATCCCTGGGAACGTGATGGAGCAGGGAATCCTGGAAACCGTTTCCAGGCACATGAAGGACCTCAGGAGTAGTCAGGCACATGAAGGCACATGAAGGCATCAGGAGTAGTCAGAATGGATTCACAAAGGGGAAGTCATGCTTGACCAACCTGATAAACTTCTACAATGAAATGACTGGTTTGAGAGATGAGGGGAGAGTAGTGGACATTGTCTGCTTCTTGGAATTATCTACTTACTTCAGTAAGGCTTTCGGCACTGTCTCCCATAAGATCCTCATAAAGAAGCTGATGAACTACGGGCTGGATGAGCAGAGAGTGGACTGAATGCTGGCTGAACCACTGGGGCTGGTTGTGCTGCCATCCAGAGGGTCCTTGACAGGCTGGAGAAATGGGCTGAATGAAACATCATGAAGTTCAACAAGGGGAATTGCAAAGTCCTGCACTTGAGGAGAAATATTCACACGAACCAGTACATGCTGGGGACTGACCAGCTGGAAAGTAGCTTTGCAGAAAAGGGCCTCATGAACCTAGTGGACACCAAGTTGACCATGAGCTAGCAACAGCAGAAAAAGCCAACATGCAGTCAAAGAGCTTGGGCTTCATCAGGAAGGTCATTGCCAGCTTGTTGGGGGATCCTTCTCCTTTACTTGGCACTGGTGAGACACATCTGGAATGTTGGGTCCAGTTCTGGGCTCTCCAGTACAAGAGAGACTGGGACATATATCCAGATATGTCCAGTAAAGGGCCACAAAGATGGCTGAGGGATTGGAGCATCTCTCATATGAAGAAAGGCTGAGAGAACTGGGCTATTTTGACTTGAGAGAAGATGCTCTTCATGGATGATCTTATCAATGTGTATAAATACCTAATGGGGGATTATAAAGAAGATGGAGCCAGACTCTTCTAAGTGATGCCAGTAGCAGGACAAAAGGCAATGGTCACAAACTGAAATACAATAAATTCCATTTAAATGCAAGAAAAAAACATCTTTATTGTGAGGGTGATTGAACTGGAACCGGTTGCCCAGAGAGGTTGTGGAGTCTCCATCCTTAGATATTTTCAAACCCAACTGGACACTTTCCTGGATGACTTGCTGTAGCTGGTGTTTCTCTGATCATGGATGTTGGAGCAGACATTCTCCAGAGGTCCCTTCTGAGCTCAACTATTCTGTGACTCTGTGATACTGTGCTCAGCCCCTCCATGTACCAACAACAAGGACCTCAGCTGCAATGTATTTTGCTAATTACTCCAAACACTTCTCCCTCCCCAAAAAAGATGGTGGGCTGTAACCTTCTTTGTAATTGAAATTACTTCCTTAATGGAAGTAACCATGATACTAAACCAGGAAGCCTTGACCTCTCTTTCCACTGATAAGGGTATTATGGAGCTAGAGACCAATCTTTTCTGTCTGATGTCCCACCCTCCCCCTTCCCTTCTGCTTATGGGAAGAAAATGAATCTTTCCATCTGTGAATTACCCAATATAAATTATTCATGGAGCACTTTTATCAACCCTATTAGCTGCACACGAATCTAGGTAAATGTCAAGTCATCTTCGTTAATACTTCATTCAGGCTGTTGGAAGTGATGCTGCACTGAGCGGTAATGCATTTGACCTCCCAGAGTATTCACTTTGTCAGAGAGCCACATTTTGATGAGAAAGTCTAAGTGCTTCTCTGTGGCAGAGCCTGGACTGTATCCTTTCTGAATAATTGGGTAGTAGGAGGTGGCCCTGATGTTTGCATATTTTCTTCTGGATCATATATTTCAAATGGAGGAAAAAAGGACCTATTAACTCATCTCATGTCCATTTGTGTAATGCCTTCCCTAGTGGTGCCCTGCGCTCTAACAAGTTTTAAGAGCTGCACTGCTTTGCGCTTCTCCTCTGCCCTAGAAGATAACTCACTATATTACATCTGGAAGATTTTTCCCAGTAAGAACATATCCATTGGAAGTAATCTTTCACTCTAACCCTCAGATGAGTTCCTTGAGTTTAACAGGCCTAGTGTAGTGGATTTAAAATGTGTCACTTGCTGTTATCTGGCACAACAGCTTTCCTTCCACAAAGACCTGAGTTCCTTGGAAAGAGACTTCAGCCCAAACCTGCAGCAATTTACAAGTGCCTTTACAAGTCCTTGGCCCAAGGACTTCAACAGACTTTAAGGTGCAAAAAAAAAGAGAACTCAGGTACCTAAATTGGGACATTAGTGGGAATTTTGCTCATATATATGCTAGCCTTCATAGCCATAACTCCCTGATTCCATAGATTTTATACTTCGCCGTGTGTTTAGTCACATATACTTTCTCTCCAGCCCAGTGGATCTTGAATTGCTTCTTGGATGGTGACACAGTTTCCAGAGTTGGGGTAGAACAGCCTAGTGGTGAGGACACTGGCTGCATATACGTGGGACACACGGAGACTGAGTGGCACCGATCTGGGCCATGGAATGGAGCTCATGTGAGTGCTGCATCCCGCACAAAGGTGGGCTTGTTATTTTTAAATTATACTTCAGAACAAACAGTTCTCATGACTGCATTTGGTGGGCAACCCAATTCCACTGGTCTGTGTTAGGTACAGTCTGAGAAGACCTAAGGGAATCATTTCCCACATGAGACTTAGAGATGGTTTCTGCACTAGCCAGACTTCGGCACAGAATGGGTGCCATGCTTGTGAGCTGAGCCAGGACAGATCTATCTGGGGGCAAATGCCACACTGGAACTTCTGAATGCCCAAGGACTTTTAAGTTAAAAACAATGCAAGATCTTTAGAATTTAGGAAGCTGAAGAACAGAGATTTTCATTATCATAGCTTAGGATTTAGGAACCCGCTTTCCCTGCTTTTTATCTGTCTGGTATTTCTTGTGCCTTGCAATGGAGTCTGATGTGGAAATATCCATATTTCTGCCATGTTAACCAAAAGTAGCCAACTGGAGAACTCTATGCCAGCTTTCCCTCTGTCCAGTCCTGAGCTGTGTCTCTAAGTGATTCTGTACTGTCTGTGGGGATGTCACAACTCACTTGACGGTCGCTCTCACAGCGTTGCTTTGCTTGGTGCATGCCTTACTGTTTCAGGTCTGTCCCTGAATAGCTTGCCCAAGGCTGCATGGAGAGTCTGTGGCGGAGCAGGAACATGAATGCCAGCTAGCGCCCAAATCTTTAATCCATCCTTCCTGTGTGTACTGTAGTTGTCTTGCAGGCTGGTGCTGCACTAAATATAAAGGAATGAAAACAGCCAGACAATATGCTTTCCACTTCCAGGTTTTCCCGGTCTCTCTTTTTGCATCTCCTTTGTTGATCCCACATGTAAAACATAGAGTAAATAGCGACCGATGCCAGCTGGAGTATTGCCTCGGTACAGACATGAAATGATGCTCCCCTTTGGTATCCTGCTTTTCCATAATCCTTTTCTAATCTGCTGGCAAGGAAAGAAAGACCATATTAGAGCTACAGCTGCCCCTCTCAGATGGATATAGAGACACAAGTTTGCACATACGTTACTCTCTTTCTGCCAACTCCACAACAATAACAAATTTTACTATTTAAAATAAGAATGGTGGAAGCACAGCCCTTGGGTAGGGGGAGTATATGACAGTGTAAGAAACTTGTAGATATACAACGGGCAGAAAAAGTATCTGAAATGGGCTTGAACCCTTTCTACCAAATAGGTTATAAAGCACGCAAAGAATTCAAGGATTATAAATCAAACCTGTTCATTTCACACACTTGTCAGCAGGCATTTAAAGCTCAGCATCTCCTTCTTCCTGACTGCAAGAACCTGGATTATATTCTCTGTAAAGCAGTATGGCTTTCTCAGCAGAAAACAGAGCTTTCTCTTCATCCGTCTTCTCTGCACAGCAGAAAGCCTCTCCCACATGTTTGACTAAGCATTTAAAGAGTAGTTGTGAAGTGCCCAGCCTGAGCGAGCAGGGGACGTAATGGGCCGACCCTTATTTACATTGGTGCATAAAGAAACTGAAGAGATTCATAGGAAAAAATGCCCTACTTTGAGGTCGGTTAAATATGAAAACACCTCATTTAGCACATTTAGCACAGCTCTAAGCCACAAGCTGATAGAAATTGAACAAGTCCTCGGAGGAAATAGGACAACATGCATGCCTGCTCCTATGATCTTCCCAGGCATCCAGAGTTGATTACTGTCTGAAACAGGATGCTGGGCTTGGAGGATTTTTGGTCTGACCCAGCACGGTCGTTCTCAGAGTCTCCTATTAATGGTGAGCTGTGCAGAAATAGCCAGTCAGAGAGCTGAAAAACCACTATGCTAAGTTTGAGCATGAGCAGCCGTAGGAAAAAGCAGTGGAGTATCAAGACTACAGCCTCCTGACTCTGCTGCTTTCCCAAGCAAGACAGAGACAGAGACAAGCAAGACACAGCCCTGAGCTGTGGCAGCTGGTGTGGAGGGAGCCCTGACACAGCGTTATGTTGCATGCATGGCGGAAGCAAAAAGCACTATTAAAACTCTCATTTGGAGAGCCTGGAGGGTCTGGCTGGTGAAAGCTAGAGCTACCCTCTCCTGGGAAAGAGGATTTGCCATATGAGTTGTATTTTCTTATGAGCTGTGTGAACGCTGAGAACCCTCAGATGAAAAACCCAGCACTGGATCCTCTTTCCCTTCTCTGCCTGGAAAGGAGATGAACATTTCTCCTGGCTTCTCTCTTCTGTCCAGCACTCATTTTCCTTTTGCTAGTTAAATTTGTCTTTGTTTCCATTAAACAATTTATGACTTATGCTGTCCTCATTCTTAAAATACGTGGACCAAGAAGAAAGTACCACAAGCACTCTCTCGCCTTGACTGGCCCACCAGGAATGTCAATGCTATGGTGGCTTGCGTTTAGATGTCATGATTAAGTTAGGGATTTCAATTTCACACTATACACAGTCCTATCTTATTATCCATACTTTATGGATGGGGAAATGAGTATGTTGATAACCAAGATGCCTAAAAATCATGCAGGGAGGGGAGAAGGCAAGAAACCGGGTCTTCTTTCCAAGAAAAAAAACTGATCCCGGAAATAAGCAATTGAATGTGGCTGATAGGATATACAGACCACAATCCAAATGATACACATAGGCAATTTTTTAGCTCTGTAAGTATCTAGATAAGCCTATCTGGTAGTAGCAGCAGCTGATCCAGTGACATGTGAAAAGCTCAAATCCACCAAATATGAGATTATACTTTACATTTAGAAAGCATCTTTCCCTGAGGATAGCATACCATTTTGCAACTATTAAATATTAACTTGATATCACACTAGCCCACTGTATATGTGATGTGTAAGGGGATGAGTAAGTATATTTTTTATGAGAAACCCAAAAGCAAGGACAGAGAAACCCACAAATTGTAGATTATGCCTCCTGCACCTGTCTGTTGTAAATGCTAAAGACTATCAAATCTATTTATAAATTCTCTTGACACAAGTGTAAGAACATGCCTAGGGTGGAAGGATGTGGACAACACAACTGGAAAGCTGCAGAGAAATAGGGCAGTGAAGAGACTGGGAAAAGACTTGAATACGTCTCCCACTTCTGACTCTATATCCCCATGTTATTCTGGGCAGATTGCTCAGCCTCTCCATGCCTGTTTCCCATTCCTGAAACAGGAATTTAAGTCTTTATTTTCTTTGCCTGGCTTACCTACTCACACTACAGTCCCCCAGGATGGGAAGTGGTTATTATTTTGAGTTTGCAAAGCGCATAGCGTGGAAGGGCCCTAGGCTCCAAGTGCTACACTAGTGCAAGCAATAATAAAGGTCAAACAGTTCTTTGCTTCTCATTGCACAGAACTAGCCACAATAGAGGAAATAATGTCTGGTTTGCTACCTCTGACAGGTGGAAAAATCTCACTTCTTTCCCAAAAGACTTTATCAGTAACCGGGAAGGAAAGTGTTCCTGCTGGAAGGCCAGCTAGTGCACCTGGTGGAAAGACACGATTATATCCAATCTTGAAGGCAAACCATCAATACCTGATATATGAGCCTGCGTCTCTCAGGTGTGAGGGGCTCCAGGAGCCCACACACAGGTGAGCCCATTGAGCAGCCACATGATTATCCCATGACAGCAGTTGCAGCGTGTTGCAGGTTAGTGCTTCACAGAGAAAACGAACGCTTGCTGCCTCCAGATTGGGAGGGTTGCAACCTGCTCCACAGAGAAGAAAAAGACCATCTTTTAGCCTGTCAGCAGCAAGGAGACAGATGGTCTTTTATGCACTAATCTTTCTCTACACCCCTAAAAAATCAAGGGATTTTGTCAGTGAGAAACAGCATGGCCAAACTCACTGAAAGAACGTATGGCAAAACGATTTGGGTCATTATGGATTAGGCAAGCTTCCCACTTCTCTGGGAAAATAAACAACTCTTTAAAAGAGCTGTGTCAGATACAATCCTCTTTGATACACTCTGTCCCTGTTGGCATCTCACAAGGGACTGTATACAGAGAGCGCCTGATTCTCCTCTCTCTCCCACCAGTGACAATCAGGGGTAACGCTGTTATGGGGAAGACACAGGGGCATTGGGCTCAGTGTCTGACGGAACTGATCAGGGAATCTTAGAATCATAGAATCACAGAATGGTTTGGGTTAGAAGGGACCTTTAAAGGTCATCTAGTCCAACCCCCTGCAATGAGCAGATCAGGTTGCTCAGAGCCCCATCCAACCTGACCTTGAATGTCTCCAGGGATGGGGCATCTACCACCTCTCTGATCTTTGGGTGCAAGCGATGGCATTGAGCAAATACTGCTCAAGGGATGTGTATTATACAATGACTCTAACAGCAACCTCCAATTTCCCCCTTTTTCTTCTCTCTCCTCTTCCCTGTTGTGATCTAAAAGAGATTGGAAATCAAGTCTCCAGAGGTGAAAAGCTAAAGCAGAAGTGTGCATTAGCTACCTTGTCTTATTTGCTTCCCCCAGGTGCTCCCTATTGTACAAGTTTCATTCATTACCTCTGCAATCCCGTCACTGTCGATCCCATGCATAACGGGAAAGGAAATCATTAGAGCTGAGCAAATGATGTTATGATTACTGACTTATTCAATGACTTTGCTGTACTTCACAGCTACCTTTTCTAAAATTTGATGCCATAGACTGATCAGTGATATTAAAATGTAGTCTATATTGCTTTTTTATGACTGGCTGTAGAAGTCACATGGCCTCAACGCACCACCTGGATGACCATGACCCGCCAAACAGTCAATTTCTACTATCCACTAGCACAGGTCACTTTGGAGTTCACTTTATAATCACTTTTGAGTTGTATATTTTTTCATAACTTCATGAGATTTAAAGCCACAGGGCTTTCTGGGGTCACCTAATTTAAGTTTCCCAAATTTCACCTGGTTTCTCCTGAGTAAGTTCAGTAACTTCCCTTCAATGAAAATGGATGTGGTTCCTGGACCAGTAACAAAGAGAGGATGAAAGAAGTCATTCTGTGAGCAGAGGAGCTAACGAAACTGGCTTCGTTATAGATTTGTGCCTTCACAGCGCTAACTCCAGCTCTCCCTCCGAGACTCTCAGTGTCTTGCTGGGTGAGAAACAAAGTGTGTTATGCCTGGTTCAGAGCTATGCGTGCCACCTGGTGGGTCAGTACCTGCGTGGCTGGCCAGCTGCCACCAAATAAATTGGCTTATGTGAGTTCTTCCTGTCTTTTCAATTTAGAGGGTGCTAATTCCCTTCTCTTTCCTCCGCCCAATGACAGGTTTCACCACCCTTGTGGATATTGAATTCTCTCCGAATCTCCTACTTCCTCCCCTTCAACTTTGATTGGGATTGACTAACGAGTTTCAAAAGTCATGAGGGGATGGAGGGAGGAACAGGAGGAGTTTTTGTAGACATAAGATCACATAGCTATGTCTTCTTAGGAAGTTAATAATGAATGCAAACATGACTGAAGAAGGAATGAATTAAGATAATGGAAAAATGTTTATCTATTCTTCAAGCTCTGGGAAAAAAAAAATGCAGAAAGGAAAAAAGCCCATCTCTGTTACGTTAGCTTGTATTCTCGATCAATAGGACTTTGGTACTTACCCTCACCCAGGGTCAGCAGCTGCCCCTACCCATACTAGATTTATATATATATAAAACAATACAATAAAATGAAGAGTGAATCCTTGCTGAACAACAGATCAAAAAGCCAGTAGGTAGATCTTTTAAATCTTTTTTTCTTTCTAGGTATGTATCTGGGAATTGTGACTGCCCTAGTTTTAAGCTACCAATGCAGTCATGTAGCTTTATGTATTTTGAGACCTCTACACTGGAAGTACCAGCCACCACAAAGCTCCAATGCTTCTTATGAGCCCTCCTTTAAGAGCTCGACGTTTGCTGTGAATTCATTTCCCTCTTGCCCTCCCCTGTGAAACGTCAGCCTTTCTTCTCACGTTCTGGTTTCACAAGCCCTGCAGTAGCCTTGTCAGAAACACTAATGCTTCACTTAGATGAAGGAAAGACCACACAACGGTGTTTACCAAAGAAATCACAGGCAGAAAGTAATCACCTAGAGGCAAAATTATTTTGCTGGCGTACCAAAATCTAAATCATGGCGAGCCTTGCAGAACTGGTAGGGAGGCGGCTGGAAGGAGATATGACAGTGAGTCTATATGCAAGGGTGGAAAAACAGCTCCAACATCTCTATAAAAGGTTCTCTCTGGAAAGGGACATTAGTTTTACAAAGTTGGTGTTGTCTGACAGTATTGCCCAATGCCTATATGTGAAACAGGGAGAAAATTGGGGGAAGTCTTGTATTTGTAATAGTGGCACTGAACTTGTGCCTGTTGGGGAGCTGCTCTGTGATCCAACACGTTCAATAGCACAGCACCATTAAGCTGCCTGTTGGTTTAAGAGAAAGAAATTAGGAATTTTATCAGCTATATTTATGGTAGCTCCTTTTCTGGAATGCTTCAAGAAGAGTTAAAATCTAATAAGCACTGACTATAACAGAGAACACAGAAACCCCTATGTGATTTTATAACATCACTTTCTGTGAGGAACAATGACTTCCAGAGGTAAAGAGCTTTTCCTCTGCGTTAGGTTTCTGTGCTGATGTAACTGCATTGCTTGCATCGGCATTGCATACGCATTAACCCATATTATATAGATGTGCTACAGAAGTGAGAAAAAGCTTTCACTTGAGTACCCTCCAGCAGTTTCCCTCTGATACCCCAGAGTAATGAGGGCTTGTACTGATACAGTCACACAAGTGTAGCTGCATTTTTGGTTTAAAAGCCAAATTTTCAGTGGCCCATCATTTGGATCTCTGAAGAACCAAGGGCAACTAAAACTCAAACATGCAAAGCTGAACTGCATTTGTAGCAGTCCGAGTAGTGACAGCCTTAAGATTATTTCAATAAAAAGGCAGGAAATTCCTTCAGCATATGATGGTCTGTAACTGCAGCAGCACATCACTGCACAGAACAATTTACAGGTACTTACCAAGGAGAAACAGTCATTGCATATTTTGTTAATATTTGTTTAAAGCAAGTCATATATGCAATATATGACTTAATATGCCACCAGTCCAAATTATCGATTTCCTTTTTAAATGAGTGAGAATATATACCTGAATTCTCAGCTGAGAACTGGTTTTACAAAAAAACCCTACTTCCTGCTTTCAGTTCACAAATGATGTGGGATTTTTCAAGTAGGCGTGCTGCAAAATCAGAACAGCGCCAAATGCTGCATCGTAGGATGTGCATCGAGAGGAAAACCCTAAAGACAAAAACTTGCGTTATGACTTATTCATAAAAGGGAGAAACTATGGAATCACATGATTTTTAACTTTAAAGTGATGGAGAATTTTAAACAACATGCCTTGAGTGTCCTGTTGCATCGTATATGAAAGGGTACCGCTTATAACTGAAGCTACTGTGGGAAAATTTCCCCTGACTTCAAGGGAGGCAAACCAGCACAGAATATGGCCCAGAATCTGTCTGCCTAACTGTCACCTAGACTATTCATTTAAATATTTTTCTGCCTTAATACAGCTGAGGTTTCCCTTTTACCTTCACATTGTCCTAGAAACTTTAATCATTGCATAGATTACAATAAGCATTTCAAATTAATGCTATAATTCAGTGCATACAGGTTTTCAGAAAACATTATCACCCCTACTGAAATGAAAACTGCACAGCCTTAAGTGTAATGTTGCTATCATTTTGCTGTAATTAACTGCTGAAGATCTGACTTAAATTTACGAAGACATAGGTCAAGTTAATTGTCTTGTTGCTTAGCAAAAGAGAAGGAGAACTCAATAGGGTTACTGGAGCAGCAGCTACCTATGGATAATAAAGATTTTAAAATACTGGTTTCTTGAGACCAATACAGCTTCAAAAATATGATTTCCCACAGCCTGCAGAGTTCCAGGAACAATGACTTGTTTCCAAAACGTCTGTAGATGAACAATGAAGTAGCTGCAATTATGTCCAAAGGCTTGTAAAACAGCAACACAAAAAACTCAGTAGGCTGAAGATTTACAGTCTGGACCTCCTTTGTTTACTCAGAACCAGGTGCATAAATACCAGGTGAGCTTTTTTTAAAAAAAATAAATCATTTTTTAAAATATAAGCTTATTTTCCAACGGGAACAAAAAGACAATCCCTAAACGGAGTATTATGAGGCAGGCACCCAGTTAATTTTAAGGATTTGGCCCCTAAGGCTTCTTGATATGGGTACTTTCTTGCTTATACCAGTCCAGCTTTATCTCCATGAGGGAGTGATTTTTTTTCTTTTTTTTAGCTAGACAAAGCTTTTCTTTTTTTTTCTTTTTAGACAAACCCCTTTTCGACTCAGGCAAGAACAAGGATGGCAGTGTCATTGCCCTGGTCTGGAGTCAGAGTGGTAACTCGAAGGATTTAATTATCCTTTGTTGGCAGGTCTGTGGGAATTTGGACTTTAAGTCCCTTTGTCAGTGGAGTTTAGGTTGCTTGAAGACAGATTTTTAGAAGTAGGAACCTGTCTACATCTGTGGGCAAATACCTGAGCTTAAAAATCAAATTTACTAATCAATGTAAGGATGGCTATATCAATCTGCAATTTTTTAGTCACGCAAAAGTGTTGTATAGAGGGAAAAGATTAGAAACATGCTAATTAATACCCTTGTTTTGCACTGATCATCTTTGCTTATGCAAAGAGCAGGTAAGTTTACCTCCATACATATAAACATAAAGAAGCCAACTAAAGCTGTAAAACTCACAAGCCTACCAATGAAGCTAGTTCTCCAACAGATGAGAAGAAGGATGTTGCTGCTATTTCAGCCTTGAAAGCTGCAGGGGCACCTGAGGAGCCAGGGGGAAGACAAAAGTCTGGAAACAGATGGAGGCTGGTGTCCTTCTGATTCCAGCCCAGGTGCCAATGACAGCTGAGCTACAACTGGGGTTTTGGCCCACTGCTAGCTTCTTCATGGAAAGGAATATTTAAATTGCGTGTAAACTAAAGCTGAACGAAAAGAACAGCATTAGCTGGATATATTTTTCTGAAGAAAAATTATCTACCTATCACAGACCTCTGCCTTAGGATGAAAAGCAAATCCTCCAGAGGTGCTCATTTGTCTACATCAGCTATTGAGAGTCCAGATAACCACCTTTGCAAGGTGCCAAATTTTCAGACAGCTGCAACTGCTCACGAATAAATCTGATCCCCTGAGCCTCCCTGGCCTACCCTTTAATCTTCACTGTCCTTTGTAGCCCTTAGCATGGCCATATAGAGTCAATAATCCTGTTACTTGGGGGCATCCCATATATTCAGGAGGACCGTTTTGTTATAATTTCCTCCTTCTGTTTCTAGTTTTCATAATGTTTCTGGAATATACACTGGTGATGTGGTTTTATATTCCTTTGCCCTACCAGAAACTGGTTGCAAACAGATTTATCTCACTGTAATATAACCAAATAAATTAGCATCCAAAAGAACTTTCTATCAAAGCCCACAAGCCTAGAGGCACAGGAAAATTGGTATTACTGCAGAAGACAATTATTTGGTTTAAGACAGATAAAGATTCTACAGGGATTTGATACTAGCTTAAAATTTCCAGGGGTGTTATAGCTCTAAATCAGGAGGAAAGGAAAAAGCCTCAGATGGTCCAATTTGCTGACAATTTTTCCTCCACATTTATTTTAAAAAAATATATCTAATAGCAAATGAGGTTTGTTACTGTTGGATTTGTTTGTGCTGTGACAGCATCTAAAATACTGCTGGAAGCTTTCCAAACTCGGTTTAAGTTTCAGTACCGCTCTGAAAAGTGTACATTGCATCCCCTTCATGCATCTCAGAAGAGTGTTGCATGAGAAAGAAATCTCATTAAAGGACCAGATATTGCTGTCCTGACTTTGAGCAAATACTGGAATCTGGGTCCTAGTCCAGGTTTTGGAAAAGCAATTAATAATTGCAGGTGCTTCAGGTATTAGGTGCTCAGCTAGAGACACCTTGAAGAAGGCTGAATTTCAGAATGTGCTATGCTCTGAATATAATTAGTGGCTTTCAAAAATCTTGGCTTTCCTGGTGCTCTCTGACGAGGACTGAATCTTTAATTCCCATGGATGGATTTATTTTATCAGCCGTTTCCGTTTTATTTATTTGTTGGACTGCTATTGTTTGGGTTGGGTTTTTAAAGAGACAAGGACTGAAAGGTCATTCCTAAAAGGCTGTATTATACGTTTTATTTTAAGCATTTATTCTACTGAATAGTAATATTTGCAACATCCAAACATGGATCATTTTGGTTAAAATGAAAGCTGAAATGCAAATGTCAATCTGATCCCTTGATAGGTGTTTAAGTGTGTTCACTTTCCCTTTAAACCATCCATTTTCCAGTCAAAGAAAACCATCTCTGACAGATCTGTGATCTGTTCCAGCAGGGTAGATCTGTGTAATTCCCATGTTGGCATCAGAATTGTATTTCTCCTATAAAATTAACCACTCAATCATCAAATAATGCACTGCCACACAATATATTTGTTTGACTACTGGCATTTTTTATACATATCCCTTTTATTTTGGATAAGCCTAATTACACTCTGCTGTACCCTTTCAAGATACACAGTATGATTTTATTCTCCTAAGCACAATGCTCTGAAAAAAGTCTGACCCAAGATTTATGAAAATCTTACCATAATTTCAAAAGACTAATAACTGCCTACATTTTGTCCTGATATTAAGCTTACCTTCTTGTATCATTTGTCATAATTTCCTGGCAGTAACAAAGAGGAATCCACTTGGGAATTTCTATAAAATGAACTTGGATTTTTAAGTCTAAAATTAACTTCTTGAATTGATTTCCATGTCCCTCACACCCTTCAAATAGAATGCACATAAAGATGTAATATCTGTACATAAATTTGTCAATTTATGGAACTATTATGTGTATGACAAAAACAATGGAAAAATGATGAGCTTAGCTTTTTCTCAGGCTCTTTCTAAATATCTTTTTGCTGCAGAATGTTACCCCACTTGGTTGCAGTGTGGGTCCTAGCTGCCATTTGTATGTCTTGCTCTACATAGTGTCAGCCAGCAACAATTCAGAACTTAAAGAAAACTTTATATTCTCCCCTAGGTTACTCTGTTTCAATTTTTCCATCAGCAGCACATTGTGCATGGAGTGGTTGTCGCAAAATGTCATAACTGGAAACAGTGGAATATCAAAGCTCTCGCCAAAGAGATGTGGGATTTCGTGGGGACGCGCGGTGGGAGTGTGTGGTCCCACAGTATTGTACTTGTCTGGATTTCTTCTCTTGGTGCTCCTGATCCCTCAGGGCTCTGTGCTTTGTTTTGTGCTTTAGCCCTAATGTTATCCACATAACTATCAGATGTTTCCTTAAGGATCCCAGCCAATCTGGGGTAGTAGGGCCAATTTACAGATCTTTAATGAATTATTTTCAAAAAATGTTGCTTGAAACTCAGCTGGGATGGTTACCACCTTGGATGTCAAGCTGGGAACATGTCAGAGAAGACAAGTTCTACCAAAGGGAGGTTCTGGCTCATTTCCAGGTGTAGGTTTTTGTGAGACTGTGAAGTCTGGCCATACTGTGACCAGCAGTGAAAAGCCACCTCGTGTGGATACAGGCATCTCCCTTGGGTAGCAGCGTAGTCTTGGCAACATGGAGCTCAGTCTCAGCTGCCCACCGAGCACATATCTGTCTTCTGCTTTCAGCTCCCTTGGGGTGAGATCTCCTAAAATTTAAAAAGCCCCTTTGTCTGTATTCTTTATTTAGATTATTTGACTTTACAGCAAGTACTGTCTCAAACATTGCTTTGCTGGATTTTTTCTGCGCCTCTATAGTAGTGATTAGGTGACCATGTGCAACCCCACAGAGTGCATACAGGACCGCTCCCATCTAACTTTGTGTGGCACATCCTTCTGAAGGCCACTGACTCTGGGATCCTCTCCTGCCACAGTGCGAGACAGACACCTCCAGCACACAGCAACCTCTTCAATGCTGAATCACCACCTGAAAGTGCCTCTTCCTCCCAGCTGAGTAGATATTAAGCTCTGTATTAGATTGTCCTTGTCTTATACTTACTAGTTGGAATGGGTCTGCCAGTCATTGTAGGACAAGAGTATTCTTCCTCTTCTCACCGAACAGATGATTGTCGCCTTCTGGTAGCTACTTGTGACACTTTAGCGGTCGGTACACAAGATGGTAATGAGAAAAGAGACCCCAGCCCTGCCTTGAAAGCCTCTGAATCCTTTCAGGTTGTCTCAGTATTGACAGCTACCTGTATTCAAAAAGTCATGATCCATGCCTCAAAAATCAGTGCTGAACTCTGCCACACGAATATACCTCTGTTCTCAAAACTAGCAAAGGAAGAGGAGTACCTCTTCTTCTATAGGCACCTCCATGTTATTCAGGTTGTGGGATGGTCTCTCCACCAATTATAGAGGGATCTTAACCTTCAGGGATCCTTGCGAAGTATGAGAGGCTGAATCTGGGTCTCTCTATATCAGCCTGACAAGAGTTTAGGATCTAGCTGCTACCCTGCAGTGTTACAGCCCTGGAAACGTGGTAAAGCTCACTGCTCACCTAAGTTCTTCTCTACTTTTTCATTTAATCTGTTCTTCCCACTCTGTACGGGCTCTTCCTGCTTTTTATCTAGATTTCCTTTTATTCCCTTTTTACTGCAAGACTCAGCCCCTCTGTTGGCTGCAGTCAGGGGAAAATCCTTATAATGACACAGTCAAAGAGATTTGACACTCTACAACATAAAGGGCAATGCCTGGGAAGGGCAGAGTGATGCAGCACAGATTCTGGAAGTCAGATAACATTATCAAAGGGTAAAGTTTAACATGATTCTTAGCACGTGTTTTATCTTTCAAAGCAAGCTTTGCCCTACACTTCATTCTGTGCTTCAGATGGTGACCAACCAGATGTATTTGTGCTTTCAATGTTTTTATTTAATAAATCCTTGCTACTTTCTCTTTTCATTCCACTCTAGCCCCCACTTTTATCACCATCTTCTAGTCTCAAAAAGTAGAAGGAAAACTGTTGCTTAACACTTGAGAACTGTTGCCCTCTTTTCCCCTCCTTTGCAGGTAGTTACATATTAACTCCTACATTCATTAAGATTAGGATTTTAAAATATGCAGACCTAATTACACCTTCTTTCATAGTTAAGTGTCCAGGTCACTGCATTTTAGAAATTATGAGCCCCTGTGAGTTTAGATCAAGTCAGTTAGTTATCTTTGTCATTAAAACCCATTGGTTTGGGTGTTTTTAATCTTGGAATGCATTTTGCATAAGCAATCATGACCCAAGGCCAAACTTTTCAACAGCGATGTGATGCACAAAGCTAGGCACCCGTTCCTATATTTAGCACACGGTTAAAATGATCTCGTTTTCAGAGGTGTTGAACAACCTTAAATTCTAGTGCTGTTTCTGGGATCTTCATATGCTCATTACAACCCAAATTCATGCAATGTTTAGATAGATGGACTAAGGTATCTCCTTTTTGTTGCCTAAATCCATACCCAAACACTCATTTTAAATAACTTCTCTTTATTTTTGAAATACCTTGCTAGTGCATAGTGAATACATCGATGAAAATTACATTGATACAATACACCCCGTTTGTATGTTTTTCAAGCCTCAGCATAATTGCCAATGCTTTATTCCTCCAGTGCAGCTGTGTTCCTGAATGTATTTCATGTATTGTTGAAGTACATTCCCACAATGTCCTATACGGATGTCCAAACTTACTTAAGCAATGAATTAAATCTTTCCACTGAGTCATAGTTATATTTGACAAGAAGGTATATATTTGTCAAGATGTCCTGTTTTCTCAACATTTTGGAGCTTCTGAGTGATCCACTTCAAAGTAGCTTACCTCATTCCACCTGCTTTTGACATCTTGACAACAGCTAAACCATAGAAGAAGGAAATTACAGTGATGTTCACATCTGCTTAGGCCTTGTTAATACTCTTCAGTATAGTCCTTATTGCAAAGAATAAACTCCTGAGAGACTTTAAAAAAAAAAAAACAAAAAAAACCCCCAAAACAAACCGGCCCAAATCCTCTCTCTGCTGTCATGATTTTCAATTTCAAGATAGGTACAGCACAGCACATTTACTTGCCCTACTGTAGCATTTTTTGCTTCAGCACACACAAAAAATTACCAGTTGTGCCTTTCGGTTTTAATCTTGTTAAGTTTTCCTTGCCGTGAATTGCAAATAGAGGCACTTCCACTTTTCTGATGTCTTTATGCACCTAGGGACTTATATGACCCAGTATCTGTACATTTGCTATTAGCTGTGGTTAAAATATCATTAGCAGAGCTCATATTAGTAGATACAAGCCACAATAAATATGCTTGGATATTTTATTTGAGGGAAGGTTGGGGGACTCTTTGCAAGCATGCAGACCTCCAGCAGCTCTGCTTGGCCTGACCAAGCCCAGTAAGTTAAAAGCCCAGACTCCAATCATGGGATGTACACACTTTCATATCAAAGCCTTTATGTGTGGTTTTATTCTGAAGGTGCTTATGTTTGTGGCTTTTGTAAATGCTCTTTCTCCCTTGGGACAACTGACTTATACCAGCTAGCAAAGGTCCTCAAGGAACCGTTCATTTATCCAGTGAGCTCTGCCTGTGACCTTCTTATCTCACATGTCTTCATGTATCTTTCTGCCACATCCAGCAGTTGAAGGCGATATATCATCCAATTATGCCAGCTAGCCACTAGCAGAAGGTTTATATCAGATGGAGACATATAGGTAACATCCAGGATATTTGCAATGCAACCTACGTGCAAAGGGATCATATGGGGGGGGAGAATCAGGCCATCATTATTGTATAAAATGACCTGTAAATATTAGGTCGGCTTGTTTGTCAGCAAGTATTGTGCCACTGATTTCAGTGACAGTTTTTGATCTGTTATCTTTAGATCCCATCTGGATTTTCAAAGCTAACTGTTGACAGCATATTAACTTCATTATGCTTTTCAAGTTAACTGCAAAAGGTCAACAATGAGAATTTTGGGGGTTTAATACAACGTTCTTTGCATTGTTACGCTCACATTTATTTTATTATTAGCTTTAAAGAAAGTTTACTTCAATGCACAGCAGTGGAAAGCAGGTTAGCAGACCTAACAGAGGATCACGGTAAACAGAAAACAGAAACGTACTGGCTGAACAGAGGGTCTCAGATGTGATTTGTGCACATTTGAGCCAAGTTTGAGCATACAGTAAAAACACATTAAGAACCTTTCATCCACTTTTCTAACCAAGCAGGCTGCAAAAATATTTCCTTCTTCACTTAAAAGCCTGAAAAAGATCTGACTACTTCTGAAATTAAGTACTCAAGGGCTTTCTCACAACCATCTAAGGCAGTGGATAAGACTCCTATTCATTTCAGTGGGACCCCAAATCATTTTTTTTCTGTGATGAGCTTGCATGCTTTGTCTGTGTTTTAGCCATGTAAAGGGGAATTATGGAAAAACTAAAGCTTAACTGACACTTTAGGCACTACTCCAGGTAAATGTAAAAGAGTCAGAAGTGAAATCCAACTCACAATTCACATTTTCGTATCACAATTCTAACTTATTTTTTGACCACTAATGCAGAAAAAAATAAGGTAATATTCTTGCTGTTGGCAGGGATATCCATGAGTCTCTCAGTTCACATTATATACCCTAGTCATTTCAACAGCTAGTGTGATTTAAGAATGATCTAGAGCAACACATTATTTGGAAACGATGCCTCTGGCAACAGGGATGTACATCCATGCCACAACTTGACAAGTTTTTATCTCCACCGCAGGGGAGAGTTTATCTTTGCATCACTCCCACATGACGTGACTGGACAAACACATTCTACTGAGTGTTCTTCAACTTCATTTCCTCTCTGTTAAGATCTCACAGCCTTACATACTGCAGCTTCAAGGAAAAAAGCAAAGAGGACAGCATTTACAGTCCATCCTGCTCCAGGAATGCAGAAAAAAAATCACATTATCACTTTAAGTCTGTAAAGCAGTATGTGGCTTGATTCACAGGCTATCTTGCAGAGAGTATCAAAGGAAGGGAAAGCTCTCCTTTGACCAGCGAGAGTATCAGAAAGCCTTGAGAATTTACAGAAAAGACCATTCATTTATGTAGATGCATCTAAAATGTCAGTGCCCGAGCTAAGGTCATTGCCTAGGTTCTCTCAGTAGTCAGTAGAAAAGGATTTTGGCACCTCTGGAACTACGATTCACGCCATCCTTAGATATTGATTTCAAATAGGTGGGATGCTGTCTCTCTCACTGACTGCAGATGATATGTATTATGCAAAAAGCTACAATATTCTTTCAATATATATATTTCAGTATCTATGCGGTACCTTCATAGATAACAGGTCATCTGTTGGCCTAGCAGAGCTGTCCTATATGGTCTGTGAAGGTGGATTAAAAGGAAAGGCTGAAAATCTTTTCACCCATTGAATGACTCCTGTTGGCTTTGAGTCAAACCTTCAGCTAGATAAATTGAAATGTTTCCATTTGCAAAAAAAATCTGATATGTCATCCAATCAGCAAAGATGGGAGAATATACATAGAAGGAAACAGCAGCAACAAGTCTTCATCAATTACGTTTGCCACACCTAGACAGAAGGGTAGAACGAGCTGTGAAAAAGACATCACAATATTTCTCTTTCTTGTATGAATCTTGAGTTGAGGATGGTCAAGCTTTGTGGGAGGTGTTTTGTTTCTGTATACTTTTGATCTCATTTGATTTGATTTTGTTTAGCTCTCCTATTTCAGCACAAGGTGCCAGCTTGTTTCTGTTGATTCAAGGTATGTGTGCTTTGGCAGCAACTTCCTAAGGAAGAGACATCCAAATTCATAGAAAACCTACTCAGCACTGCCCTGCACCTGGCAAGGTGATGCAACCGAAAAGGTAGGTTTACAATACCTGCATTTCCCTTTGTGTGTTTGTACCTATACTCCTGCTAAGAATTCATGACCTCAGCAATAGCTTTAGGACACACATTGCTCCTATGCCATCACATATTTACCCATCCTGGTAGGACTGGTGCATACTCCATATCCACGGTTTCTCCTAACACCCAGCTTGGATCATAGTATTGTTTTGTGCATTAACTGGTTTATTACTTTGTCACTTCTGTTCATCTCTCCTTGCCCCACCCTACAGCTTGCCTTGAGGTGAGGTGAGATGTGGTATTTGCTTTCTCTACTTCATCATGCCATTGGTTACCTCAAAGGGTTCAAATCTGATACTTCTATGCAAGGTCTTTCCTGCCTCGGTACAACTCCACATCCCATGAAGTGTGTCTTTCATATCACGAAGGAGCATCAATACCAGTTCCAGGAATGCCACCTGAGCAAGGAGGTGATTTTTGGCTCTTTGTTGGAGCTATTAGAGCAGAGCAAATTCCTTCTAGAGCCCTAGACCCCTGTGAAGACTGCCTAATTGATGACAGCAGCCTCTGCCAAAGAATTGGGTGCCCCCAGTAGTGGAGATAATTCATCCTCCAATAATAGGTGTCAAGAAGAGTGCGTCATCTTCCCTTCCAAACGTGGTAACCTGGAGATATCTTGGCACTTGTGGGGTTGCAGACAGAGTTTCTAACGTGGGGTAGGACCACAAACAGGAGCTGCAGACTCTATTGTTTGGTCGCCTTTGTCCAGGTATGACAGCTTTAGCTCCAGGGTGTGTTCACAAACCCACAGGATCCTCACAGCATTTAACGCAGACCTTTCCATGGAGGTGCCAAGAGCCAGAAGATGCAACCTTCCAGGTTGCACCTCACCAGTCACCTCTCTGTGGCACCTAAGGACTTCTTATCACTCACCTGAGGAAGGGAGGGCAGATGGTGAAGGGTGAAAAACAAAAGACAAAGGAAAGCAATGGCCTCAAATGTCCTCTGAAATCATGCTTTCTGTTGTGAAGATGGATTGGAACAGATGGTTTCATCAAGAACCTGCTCCAAAGATGACTGAAGACAATAGAAGAATTTCCCTTGGTCTTGATGAACTTTTCACTGGTTCTGGAAGACTGGACCTCGATCAGGAGACCGCCAGTGTGGGCCTCCGGTATGATCAAACTTTTACTCTGGGGAGGGGAGAGATTGTTATGGATCCAGATGAGTCCATATATCCCATAGCCCTAAAGTTCCAGATTAAACATGCATTGAACTGAGGGAGCTTATAAAGGTTTGTAAATAACTCCTCTGGAAGTGTGATTGTGGCCACAGCATGCATGGCATGTCTGAGCAGGTGGGCAGCCCTTCTCATTCACTGTTCTTTGAATAACTGGAAAATCACTCACCCATTACTATTTTACGGCCACAGCCGCAATCCTGCCCTGAGCTGGCGCCTCAGCTGGGGATGCTTCATTTCCATTTAATAGGATGAAAACCATGTGGCTGTGAATCATCTGGTTCTGTCTATGCCGCCTTAACATGAGCACGTTTGCTGTATTCGATCAGCTGTGCTACAGTTCAAACTGATGGCAGGGCTCACACCTCATTTCCACAACAGAGGCTGTGAACTTTCTGAGGCTGTGAACATTTCCTTTGCCAACCTCCTCAGTTCTAGAGGCCTGCTCATTTTTTTATTTTATTTTTTTGACTGCTATTGTGTGCTAGATACTTTGCAGACAGACTAGGTACCGCCGTTCCCTAAAGCTTTTATTAACAGTACTTTTTCTTTCTGTCCAAGATTTTCTGCCACATTTATTATCACACACGCTCCCAAGCGTGTGTGTGTGTTAGGATGCCCATAAATCATCGTGCAATCCTAACTACACTCTAAGAGTGCAATTCCACAGTGCTTTAGCTAATCTAAACCACAGCTACTGCAGTCACTCTCTCTCCTTTACCCCCACCCTCATGTTCCTACCTTCATCTTCGAGCTGGCTCTAGCAGATTTGTTATAGAGGTTGATATTTTATGCAATATCATGCAGTGAGCTAGCTCAGGGAGCTGATGTAGTTAGAAACCAGTCAGGCTAGTTTTTGGCCAGTCCATTTTCCTGAGCTATGTCATTATTCTGTACTGATAATGCAAGTCAGGGAATGATAATACCATGTGGAAAAGGATCAGATTGAGGGCAGTATGAGAGCAACCCTGATTTAGAGTGGCTTAAAGTGCCTTGGTGCCTCTCCTCGGCATGTGTGGGTGCATGCATGTGTCCGTGGATGTTTATTTCTAGGTGCATATGAACAAATATCTATAGATCAGGTGTTTCTAGACTGTTACACATAGCACTGGGGGTATAAAAACCCTAATGAAAAGTTTGAAAGATCCCATTGGGAGGCTTTTAAAGGAGCTGCAAGGTGACATTTCCCAGGAATGCAGGTAGCAACCTGGTACTAATCCTGACCTCCCTGGACATGCCGTTGGGTGAACACCTCAACACACTGATCTGTCAGTCAGTGATTAACACTGCCCAGCTCATCAGGAGTAACGAGCTGTAACTGCCACAGCTTCCCAGTCCATTCTGTTACTGGTGGGATGGACACAGGTGGTGCCAACACCTGTGTTTCCTAATGAGGGTATAGGGACAGGGTCTGGGACAAGTACATAAAGGCATGGCGATGAGGCTAGGGTGTATTTTTTGCAGGTGGAGGACAAAGCTAGGGTAACAGAGAGATGGGACTTTGTGTGATAAGCAGAGGGGAAGATAAATTATGTGCAACAGGGATCTTGGTGTGAAATGGCAGAGGGATGTGCTGGATAAGTGTGGTAGATAGATGTGGTTAGCATCCTAGCCTACAGGGGCAGGGGTCAATGAATAGAGATTTTCCTTCACTTCTGTTTGCATTTTTTCTAAACCCAGGTGTAGGAATGGTTACCGGTATCTGTAGCCACTGCTACTATCTGCAGTTCTGTCAGCGTTGCTGGTAGTGCCTGCAGGCACTCCATGGTTGATAGCAGCTGAATAGCTTGTGTCTGGGTTATGTGCAAGTACACAAGGCCTTGCAACGGATGAAGTGGAAACTGGGATGCTACTGTACTAAGTCTGGGTGGGTCCAAACTTTAAGATGACGTAGGAGAGACAAGGCCTGACACCTCTTTTGCTGCTATGTGGAGAAGATGCTTTCACTTCTGGACAGTGGAAGGCAAACCACCTCCTTCCACCTAGTTGTAGTAGTAGTGGTTCCTCCAAGAGTAAAGCAGAAGTTTGATCACCTTACCAGGTGGTTCCTTTCTCTCCTTATTCATTTGTGTTCCTCTTTGTTCTCTGTATGGGTTGTGATTTTTTTGTTTCTAATATTTTCCACAACAGTAAAATTCTATTCCTCTGCAAACAACCTCTGCTCATATTGATTCAGCCTTTATTACAAATGTATTAGTTGTGCTACTATTGCCATTATTTAAGCTTTTACTCCTGCCCCATGACCCACAGCTAAATGAATATTTTGTCCTCTTTCTGATTAAGATATTTACTCGCTTTTCCAGCATTTATCGTACACTTTTCATGTAATACAAATTGTCTTTCCTTTGCTTTTTTTTTTTAGGATAGCAGTGGTTGTGAATGTCAAAACCAAGTTGTATTCCATGCTTCTGAAAGCCATTAAGTTTTACCTCAAGAGTTGGTAAGTTTTTATCCTAACTTCTGAATAATTTGACAATCAATATTTTGTAACTGATGTTGATTAATCATTGGAAAATAGTAATCACTGGTGAAATAAGCAAAAAAGTAATTGTTTTGATATGATAGATTGTATTACACTTTGATTAAACACTTAACAAATATGCCAAAATGTTTGATGGAAAAAGCACTTCTGGAAGGGTGAGTTTAAACTTCCTAAACAATTAATTTCTTTTCCTTTCTCTTTTTGAGCACAGAGGAAACCTAAGATCACTTAGGTCTTAGTATAGTCCTCTCAGTTAAATGTCTTTAAGTGGGTAGGATGGATCAGAGCAAAGATGTGACTCTCACTGAAGAATTTGATTTACACTAGTTCTGGGTAGTTTTTTTCTTTTCCTCTTTCAACTTTCTTTCAAGTTTCCTGCATGAGAGCATTTTGCTTTTGTTGTTCCTCACATTTATTGGAGGAAAAAAATGCTATAAGCAGAGCAATGAATTAAGGATGTGGCACTTAATAAAGCCCAGAAGAACAAGCACATCTGGATCCCACCTCTAGCCAAAGTGACCTCAACCTACTGCTGAGGCTGCATAACAGCACCAAGTCAGCACAGCAAGGAAAGCCAGGTAGTGATGCCACTCCATTTTCTCAAACTAACTATACGGCACCAAATACAACAGGGCATTTGGCTAAAGTACTAACCCATGACTGCCCAAGCTGTTTAATTATTAACATGCTCTTTGGTGCAGTTTTGTCTTTGTGTCAGCTAGTGGTCTCCCAGGCAGTGCCCATGCGTAGTCTGGGGAACAGGACTGCTCTCAGGAGGTTGTGTGGAGAGTGCGGTGTGAACTTTGTCTTTCCACCTTGTACAGTACTCCAAAGCCACCCCAGCAGGCTTTGTATTGTACAACACACTTACATGACCTCATATCACATCTCATGAAGGCACCTCAGGTCTGCAGAAATTTTCTTTTCCCCATTTAATTTAGCTGTAGAGACACAACCTCCAAGAATGAAAACAAACACTTTCCTCAACAGATGAATCGGTTCTGAACCAGAGTATCTTCTCCTACTTCCAGGGAGCAAGGAGAAGAATAACCTTTCATAACATTTGGAAACCAGCTGAATTCCCAGGAAGACCTCCCAATATCTGTCTGCTAGAAGTTGCATTACAGCACCTCTGAGCCCCTCTACAAAGACAACAGTAACTTACACCAGGGTAAGTTTAGCTGTAGCCATGGTGACATCAAGCAAGCCCAGAATTAGACAATAAGTTCTGACTCTAGTTTCTACCCTGCCTCCTCCTCCCGTCTGCTAAATATTTCCTGGATTTCATAAGGCTGTTTTGCTTGGTCCTTCTTCATCTTGATCTGTCACTCACTTGTAGGCAAATCTCAAGCAAATGTTCATCATTTGTGAGCAGGAAGCTCAGAGATTGATCTCTCTACTCCAGAATCTCCCTCCAGGCAAACTAACGTCATCTTGTGTGTGATTATGTACCAGTTCAAGCTCAGCAAGGTTAGAACAGAGCTTATAATCCTTTCCTGTTATCCCTCTGGGCTATCTTCATCCTCTATAGCCATTCTTGTGCGCATCCATGAATTCAGACAGCATTTTCTGCTTGTATTGTCCTTCAGGCAAGGAATCTCAGTTGGGGGGAGGGAAGAGTTATCTTAACATACCTTAAAATAAAAACAAACAAAAAAAGCCAGCCTTTCCTTCTTGACTTCAAGGCAAAATTCTCATTGAAATTCCCATCACTTGGGATTCATATTGTCTAGCCTTAGCTCTGTTAGGTATGTTTAGGCATGCCCAGCATCTAGTTTAAGCTCATGACCTAAGCTCCATGAGCAGTTGGCAAATAGATATAGGAATCTTCCACAGGTTATGTCTTCCTACCCTTTAGACAGACACGAAGACAGGATGTTGTCACGGTAAATGTAGCTGTTATGGGCAAGTGTATTCTTAGATGTGTTTCTTTCCTCTGAAAATTCAGAGGAGACTGTGTCCTGTCATACTGAACAGTACTATCCTTTTCTTTTCCTCTAGTTACCAGTGTAATTGTATTCATTTGTCTTTGGTTTCTTTTTACATTTAGGTTTTTTTTAGGGAAGATCTGCCTTTTCAGTGTGTGTTTCCACAGTACCTAACACAGGAGAATGCTTCTCTGGCACTGCAGCTTCATGGTACTATGATAAGACAAATAATAACGAATTAGGTATAGGAGTAGGATCAAGCACACACAATGTAACAAACCTTCCTTGGAAAGTCATTGACCTGAATGTGCAGCCAAGGATGACTCTGGCTTGTGGGTCCTTCCTAGCACTCAATTTTCTTTTAGTCCCCTTTGGACTACCAGTGATCATTATTTTTTTTACACTAAGAAACAACTGTGGCAATATTTTTTTTTCTTTTTGAATAAAACTGTATTTTAATCAACAGGACATTTTATTATAATAGATTATAAAAAGACTTATTAAGCAACATTATTACATTGAATATAATCCCATATAGATGTATTTAAATTCTATGGTCACTTGTTCCATCATTTTCCTTATAGTTTGCTGCCCACAGCTGATTCAGTGGTTGCTTTGACTAAGCTGACATCTAATAAATGATTGCGGTTTGTTATAAAGACCTTAAAATATGTTTAACATATTTCAGTGCAAGTTCACATGGACTGCAACTGAGAAAGCTGAATTTCTCTGTATCCATCAAGTATATTTGCACCCAGAATTTGTTGTTATTGAGTGTTCCTGAAAATGTTGAAGAAGGACTACTCTTGATATCAAGACTGTAGATTAGCTGCATGCAGAAATATGAAATGGTCTCCTCGCAGCTCACACCAGGGCACTCTATGTGGCCAAGATTTCATAGCTAGGCTTTAATATGTGATTATTTTCCCTCATTGAAAAGAAAAAAAATGAAGACCCAAACTTAAAGTTAAGGGTATTGCCAAAAAGTATTGCCCAACTGGGACCTGCACCATCTTTGTGCAAGGGTAAATCTGTTGTTGTCACAATCAAGTCTCAAGGGAACAAGCAGAGGCTACTCTAATTTCTGTACTGTACCTCGGCACCCCTGAAATGTCTCTTCCGTTATTATGTATATTAAAATTCACTTCATTTTCAACAATATTCATTATTCATCCCTGAGTGGACCAGGATGCTATGTTGTCGGTGTTTTAAGAAACATTTGACACTTCAGTGTGAATACTTGACCATTCTCTTTTACGCTTATGGAACGGTAATAAGTACCCTTATTGAAAGGAAATTTCACTCGAGTTTTAAGAGAGAACAGCTCAGGTACCTCAAAAGAAGGAAATGGGGTAAGTATCCTACCACACACTTACAACCACTCAAACAAATGCTTAAAAAAGAAGGGGCTGGAGCTGCTGATTCAATAAATGTTCACTTTACAGCATGAATTATCTTTATTCACCGATAGTTAATTAATTTATAAGAGTTGACATTAACTTGCATGTCACAAATCACTTCTCACCCTGAAAGAGCAAAAAATACCTTAAATGAAAACTTAGCTTTCTTTTCTGAAGGTCATGAGTCTTCAGTTGAGTATCCAAACATGCACTTAACAGTAATTGTCTTTGATGGGACTCCAGGTTAAGCATATGATTAAATGCTTTGTGGCAGAAGTAGAAATTAAGCATATTCTTATATTCTCAGTGGAATTTGAGATGGATTGTCAGGTTATTGAATTTACCAGATATAATTCTTCCACTTTTGGAACTACTCAATGGCATAGTGGCACTAGGAATACCTAACAAGGAAAGGTGTTGGGTTTGTAATGTGATCAGTGCAGACAGATCCTGAATTTTTGCAGAGCCCTGAAGCAGGCCTGGTAGTGCTAGATCTGAAAGCTGAGAGGATCAGGATAAGGGTCATAAATTTTTATTGAGGTTTTTCTGCATTAATAGCTTCCCCACTTTGGGGAACCAGTTTGAAGCATGGCTGTGAACCAACCAGCTGGTTGGTTTCTTTGAGACCATGGAAAGCCTTACCGAATTCTTTGTTCAGTATTCATATATTTTACATTCTCCTGCGTCAATATGCGCCATATACATAATAGAATGCAGAAGAGAGAAATATGTTGTTCACTTGGAGACAATGTGAAGTGAGGGAGACGAAGCTGAAAACGAGGAGGGGGATTTAAAAGCAGGCAGACTTTGATTGCCTCTATAGGAAAGTAAACACTCAATTTGTCAGCCTAGCACTGAAAAAAACTTCCACGGGCTCTTTAACAGGACAAAAAGTAAGTTCCTGTTTATTTACTTATATATATGCACACACACACAGGAGAGTGGAGGTAATTGTATGACATTCAAATGATTCCTGTATTTGTGTCTGAGTTCATCTAGCAGTAAATGTTAAGGTCATTCCCAATTTCAAAGATTAGCGCAAGACTTATCTTGCACTGAACTCAAGGCAATTGAAAAAGTTCAACACAAATGTGCTTCGCTGACATTGAAAGAAATTCAGGCAGGGAATTGGCAGACTCAAATCTATGCCCTTATTAAAGTCTATTTCTCCCACATGGCTTAGCAAGTTCAGCTTTTTTCTTTTTTTTTTTTTTTAATCCTAAATTATGTTCTTGAGGTGTAACTTCTTCCACCTTGGTGACACTGGCCTCTGCAAGAAGCTACTTCTACAGGGGTAGTGGTTTTTCATTTTCTTAAGTAGAAACACAGATTTTAAAAAAGGAAATAATGATAAAAAAAAGCCTGGTGTTACATGGACACACACACACACAAAAGATAGTCAAGGAGCACATACTTTTCTGAGTCTGCAGGGAAAGGAAAAGAGACATAAGTGAATCTGTAGATTGAACTTTCTTACTACCTGCTGAAAGCAGGTAATGAAGAAGAGGAAAAGCAACCCAGGCTCCCTTCCTGCCTTGGTCTCTAATGTGCTTTGGATGTCTCTTTTGCAGCTTTGGCACCTTATTCCAATATTTTGTGTGTCTGTGGTGGGTTGACCTTGGCTGGATGCCAGGTACCCACAAAGCCACTCTATCAGCCCCTCCTCAGCTGGACAGGGGAGAGAAAATATAATGAAAGGCTCATGGGTTGAGATAAAGACAAGGAGAGATCACTCACCGATTACCGTAATGGGCAAACCAGATTTGAATCAGGGAAATTAATTTAATTTATTGCCAATCAAATCAGAGTATGGTAATGAGAAATAAAACCAAATCTTAAAACTCTTTCCTCCCACCCCTCCCTTCTTGGGGTGGAACAATATCTTAGAACAAAGTAGGACTGGGCATTCAGATCAGGTACTTCAGATTACTTTCTACACCCACTGTTATACCCTTCAAACTGCTTTGGATGGGTTTGACGATTAGTAACGCGGTTTCACGATTAGTAACTCAGTCTCACACACAGACTGAAAGGTTGACCTACCCCTACAATGGTCTGTACATATAGGAACTCAGGCTCTGATCTTTGGTCCCCTGAACTGCACTTAAGATAAATGGCTAGAATAGCCCAAAGTAGGCAAAGAGTGTTCCCCAACAACCATTGCTCAGGTCATTTGACTGTGGGCACTTGCAAAAGGGTCCACATTAGGAACGTCATCACCTAGAGTCAAGAGAAAGAGGACTTCTGCCAAAAACGTGGGTCATCTTCTGAGGCGCCTTATAGTCCTTGAAAATTCACAATCGTAGTGGACTACAGAGACCTATAGTTATTTTGACACCTTCTAGGAAGAGGAAAGACACTTTTTATGTATGTTGCACAGACAACATCTGAGCTGAAAGCAGAGGTAGGAAAGAAACCATTGCCTGCTTCATCTTATCCAAAACAACGCAGCACTAAACTGAAATACCATCTTAGGTCTTCCCAACAATACAAAAATTAGTGCAGTGTTGCAATAGCTACAGGAAGCCCTACTTTTCAGCTGAATTCTGATTTAGCCATATTTCTTCCAGTTGACTAGATAGACCAGCCTCTGATAGATCTGGGAGACATGTACTCCACTCCAATGTGCGATGTCGACATCCTCTAAGAAGCTAAAGAGCTGTAAGAAACCAAGAATTAAAAACCGCTGGTCCATGACAGAAGGTAAATGCAATACTGAATGAAAAAGAAATGACTAATGAATGTTGTATCTATAAGGGATGGGGATTCATTTTGTCCCCCCAGAGAAGGAACCTGTTCAAATATCCTTGTCAGGATGATAATTAGAAAGATGACTCTTATGACTGGGATGCTAATGAGCAAAGTCACACATTTTGCTGCAAAGTGTTCCCAGACTAGCATGGATAACAAGTGAGCTGAACTGTTACTTCTCACCATAGGAATCAGAGAGTGCCCGATCACAAGAAACACAAACGGTGAACAC
Source organism: Mycteria americana (assembly GCF_035582795.1). Taxonomy (NCBI): domain Eukaryota; kingdom Metazoa; phylum Chordata; class Aves; order Ciconiiformes; family Ciconiidae; genus Mycteria; species Mycteria americana. The sequence continues at coordinate 4,799,460 of NC_134368.1, forward strand.
TAGATATTTGGGTGTTTTCCTTATCTGTAAGTGCAAAAAGGTTTGGGACACTCTGGGCAAGGTCTGACATCTGAGTGCTTCATGCCACACGTCTTAACTGATCATTTGTCAGTGTTTTGTTTTATTATTTAAAAAAAAAAAAATATCTAATAATCTGAGTCTGTCAGCAGGACATTCTTGCTTATTCATACAACAAAATCCTTCACAGATGAGAGTAGAGTGTGATTCAAGTAGGATCTTCAATCAAAATGCCGGATGCTTTCCTAGAAGGTACAATCAGTGCCAGGGGCTGAGACTGTCTTCATTTACGTGAAAAGCCCTAACTATGACTGACAAAATCCAAGTTAGAAATGAGATCATGTCAGATGGGACATGACAACCACATTTAATAGACCATGTGAGAATTACTGTAAAATCTCAATGGCTGATCTTACCCTATATTCATCACAGGCAAATTCCCAGCAGTTTCTTTTTTAAGATTGCCTTTTTCAAGTTAACGCTTTCATGAGCATTGCTTCAAACACAAGATTCTTTGCGAAATTCTTTGCAGTCCTTAGATAGAAGATGCAAACAAAAATATGCTTGTGATTTATTATTACATACATCAGACCTTGTAGTGAAGCTAGAGTATAGTCAGTTGTTTTAAAGTAATTGAATACCACTATCAGAGAGGGTGAAGTCATTCACTGACTGTGGTGATTGAAAAGAGCTGATATAAACACAGAATTAACCGAGAAACTATCATCTAAGTATTCCCAGTTCTGTAGTAGTGGCCATCTGGCAAGACCTGAAACATTCTCTGCCATACCTTGTGAAGAAGAAGGCAGCCTTGTGCGAAATACTCATGTGAGGTGATGAAAGGAAAATGACCTTCTGAAAAAAAATGTGATGCAAGATTTGCACTGACAGATGTGCATGAACCTTTGACTACAGCAATCATGATTTTACATTGATAAAGCATTTCTCATCCTGGGTCCCACGGTGCCCTATGTAGGATCACACTGTTGAGGTGTTGACACTTTTGATAGTAGGATATCAGCAGGCTAAATCAAGGCATGTTAAGTGTGGCATTGAGGAAATGAGAAAATACTGTGATGAGAAAGAAAGCTTGCAAATGTAAACCGCATGCAATTGCAGGGCTAGAAACAAAATGTCTAGTTTTAGTGGGTTATTTATAAGCCAAGTTTGCTGTATCTTTGAGGCTGGCTCATGACTTTTAAACACCAATTGCTGTCAATATTGAAAGTGTGAGCTTTGATTTCAAGTGCTTAGATCCTTCTCTTTTCACAAACAGAGACTAAAAGAGAAACTATTCTCTTTTATAGATGGTCCCATACCCTAGGGTTAGTTCAGAGTATTCAGTTCTTTAGCCTGGGAAGAACAACCACAGATCCTACCTAACTTTTTATTGGTAATTGAGAAGTTCAGAAAAAAAGTCTTCTCACCTGTACACTCCTATTCAGACAAAGGAGAGAAATGAGCATCTTCTGGTCACAGCTCAGATTTTAGAAGGGTCTGTGTTCCCAACCTCATCTCCTGTTTTAGACTCATCAATGTGATGAGACTAGGACGTACTGGGTACCTTTTCCTTTAATCGGTGGCAGTGAAGGATGTAGGAGCAGTGTTGAAAGACTGACTATCTTTTGTTTACCCACTGACTGTGTTTTATCTATCCATCAAGAGGTCCTTGAACAGTGTGGACTAATCCAACCAGAGAACCTTAAATCTCCCTTTCGAGGGAATGTGTCTAAAGATCTAAAATTGTTATAATATGCTAATAAATAACCATGAGAGAAGGACTTGTGTGAGTCAAGTGAAACTTGAGATGGTTTTGAACCTGACAAGGCATCAGCCCAAATTCCAAACTCTTTTCTGCCATTTGGAGCATCCAGCAGGACTAAGGTCCTGGGACAGATTTGCTCGTAACCTGTATGCTAGCATGTCCAGTGGTTTTGCTTTCAGTAAGTAGGATGCTTAGAAAGACACCAATTCTAAAAAGCCCCCTGTTTTTCTTCAGCATTTCAAGACTTATTTTCACTCACTTTAGGTTATAGCAGAAAAAAATAAACTCTCTGAGGGTTGTATTTTGAATTCCCAGGAGGGCTGACCTCCAGCATTCTCCTCTAGCTGGTACTTAATGACAAAAGGACTTACTCTTTAAAAAAAAAAATCCAACAAAAGATGCTAAATTTTCACAGGCATTTTGGGGGTGCGGGAGCAGAGAGTTTGGGAATATGCAGAAGAAACATTTGTATTATAACTTTGCTAGGAGACAATGTGCTCTAATTAGACAGCAGCAGGCTTGCAATATCCACGCGGCCTTATTAATATTTTATGCTAACTGAGACCCATCATGCATTCTTTAACATTCATTTTTTGTGCCTCACAGGTTACAGACAGGTCTTCACTTTCTGTGTCTGTATAAGAATAAATCAAGGTCTTTAGCAAACATTTTACAAAAGAAGATGGGATTTTTTTTTTGCCATAGGAAGGTACAGATTATGATTTACCCACTGCTGGGACATTTACTTATGTTGCAAATGATAGAAAAGATAGAAAATTGCCTTGAAAATTGCTTTGAATTATATGTATACAAAAATCTTATATTTTTGTGTGTGTAGGGGAGGGTGGCTGCGATACATTTATTTTGCAGCTAGGTTTATATGCATTCTGCCATACACAGGTTTAGTTTGGAAGGTCAGTGAGTATGATTCCTCATTTCAAATTCAAAGAAGTAAAATTACCCAGCTACAGCTGGCCTACATTTTCAGGACTGTATGCCCGGCTTTCCTTCATCTGATGTTTCAAGGTGGCATTTTTAAATGGATTTTCTTGTATTGCCAAGCACCTGCTCACACGCAGGGTCACTACCAAAATGAACTCTGCCATGAAAATGCGTTTTCTGCACAGATGTTGCTGTCTAGATTTCCTTCGGTAAGAAATGGACCAAGAGCCTGGTTTCATCACTTTGGTAACAAGTGCACATGTGAGCCTTCCCTGGCATTATAACAAAAATTTTGTTCTTTCTTCAGAGTCCAACATACAGGGTTTGACAGTGTAATGGAAAGCACAACTGGAATGATCACTTTTTAGCTAGGGAAAAACTTAACATCAAAAAGTTCATCCTTACCTTGCAGTAGTAAGCTACTTGATCATAGTTTTCAAGTGCGACCATTAAGAGCTTTTAAACTTTCCACAAATGTTGCAGAGCCACAGTTTCCCTGCTTTACTTCTGACAATGAGACACAATGAGAAGCTTAATGAAGTGAAAGTTTATTAGAGCTTACAGTTTCTACAGCTTGTCCTGACACCCTTATTGTGCTGTAGGAGGCAGGTGGGTATCAGCAGACCCTTGATGGACACAAGGCAGTGGTGATGGATATTCACTTACCCCAAATTCCTGCCCTATAAATAAGAGAAGAAGGGGAAGGGGGGGGAAGTAGGGACAAAACTTGTGCTGGGAAAGAGGGCTGTCAGTTAAAATCACAGAGCAGATATGTAAAAAAACAGCTGAGACTTTCATACCAAGTTTTTCCATCAAGCTTCAAGGAAGTAGAGGTCTGTCTCTTTAAAATAATATTCTGCTCTGTGGGCTTCTCAGCCTACAAAGGCCCTTCCTTTTCTGTTAATTCCTACTAGCCCTCCTTTTCTCTTTCCTATCATTGTTTTCTGTTGACTTATAATTCCCTCTGTCTCTCCATCTTTCTTATTAAGTCTATTTAATTGTTTCTCCCCTTTACTTCTTTAGAACAAAATCATGTTGGACTTCTGTTTGGGTAGTTCTTTTTTATCTTAAAGATCATTTGCCTTTCATCTTCCATCTCCTTTGGAGGGGAGTTTTCTTTCAAATTTGGTCTTTCTTCAGCTTCTTATTTATCTTTTGAAATTTTTTTTTTCCTTTGCAGATTGATATTTTGCTCAGATTTCTTTTTATTGTTGCACAGTTAGATTGCTCTTTCTCTGTTAGGCCTCTGACCTTGTAAACCTGTATCTTCTTTATCTATCAAAAAGATCAGAGAGAAAAGGAGAAAAGGGGAACTCACTAAGCGGGAAAAAATCAATACATTATATGCACGACACTCATTTGTGGGAACTGAGGTGATTCTGCACTATCTGTATTATTGAAGCATCTATGAACTTTACCGGGATCCAGGTCCCATTGTGCTTCACAAAAAACCATCCTTGCCTTAAAGAGTTTATACTGTAAGCAAACAGGAGGCATAAACAGTAGAAGAAAGGTGGGACTGCTATCTGCCTCATACAGATGGAGGATTGAGATTAAAGACAAGGTTTTCCAAAGAACTCAGCTACCATTTAGGAAGTGAAATAAGCCCAAATTCCTCTGCTCTAGCTTTTGTCTTCATCCCTCAGCCTGATATGTCCTTTGGGCTGGCTCTAGGCCTTCAGAGACCACTAACATATGGACTTGAATGAAAGTCATGCAAGAAGAATGACTTTAAAGGCTAGAATTTTCTCGGGACGTTGGACATGAGGCAGTGAACTAAGCTGGAAAATCTGGTCATAAATGTCACAGAAAGAATTGAGCACTTCTGAATTTGTGGCTTACTGCTTGCAGAGTAAAGCAGAACAGCAGCCCCAGCGACTCGCTGGGTGCTTTCACCAGGGGCTCATCTTTCTTTCTGATCCTCGGCCGATTAGAAAGGCGGTGCTTACTTGGAGAAGTATGTTCAGCAGGGTTTGTATTTTTGCTGGTTTGCTGTGAGAAGTGTTTGTTCCTTACGTATTTATAGGATTTAAAGGGAATGGGGAGGTGGGGGGAAGGACAGCGGAAAGGAAGGAAGGAAGGAAGGAAGGAAGGAAGGAAGGAAGGAAGGAAGGAAGGAAGGTAGGTTGGTTTACCCAGATGACCAAGCAACAAAATGCAACAGCTCTGAAGTAAGTCTTCTAAATCTTCACTGCGACTATCAAAATAAATCTAAACAAGTCTCATATGAAGACTTCTTCCCTTCATACTTCTCCATGACTCCACGGTGGCATTCCTCACTCCCAGTCATGTAAACGAAATTAAGGAAAATTATAAGGAAGAGATTTTGTGAAGACAAACTTTTTTTTTAAGGGGAAAAAAAAAAAAAACAAACACCCCTCCCCCCCCCCCGACTGTCAATGCAAGTCATCTTGAAACAAGTCTTTCTACAAGTAATGTTATAGAAGCTTCAGGCTCATTGGGTAGACTTTGATAATTCCAGAGTTTAACTGACAAGGTTCCTTGAAGAAATTGTTTTCTGTTGTGTCTGTTCAAGTAATGAAAAAGCTTCAATTAGGGGGAAAAAAAAAAGCCAATTTAACACTGAGGATTTTGCAATGAATCAATGTGCTTCTGATTCAGTGTATTTATCACGATGTTTCTCTTGAGTAAACATGCTGTTGATTAGAATCCAAGCCAAATTATCAGGCAGCATGCTTGATGTCTGTTTTTATGTTGAATTCACACTATATTTTATTTAAAGACAAAAGCAATATTATGGGATTTACCAACATCTTTTTCGTGTTGCATAAGTAGTCCAAGCTTTAGCATCCCTGCAACACATACGTGCTGAGTAGGTTACTACAAGCTGTTGAAGATGGTGATTTGTTTGGCAAAGCTAGTCTTTAACGAAGCAGATTTGTACATATATTACCAGGGTTAACACATCACTGTCTGTGAATCATTCCAGTCAAAAAGCAGTTTGTAAATGCTGCTGTGTAGCTTCCAAACATATTTGGAGAAAAACACTCACTCTGTCTACCACATTACATTTCATTAGTGTAAGGGATGAACATGACAGCAGAAAAGTTCACATAATAAAGGCTAAAACACAGGGCAGCATTTTTAAATCCCCTTAGGACCAGATTTTCAAAGATCTCCAGGCTCCTACAGATGCAAACAGACACTTTCTGGGATTTTCTGGGCATGCCTACACACATTAGGTGTCTGAAGTACTGTGGCAAAAAATAACTTATAATTGGGCCATTAATTATTTTTATAACACACATAGAAGATGATTTATGAGTGATGATGTCTGTGAAGGAGGAGAAGTGGTCTGATTTATATATGTCTTCCTGTCTATGTGAATATTCTTTGTGATGTGGTTTTAGTCTGTCTTTTCAAAATGTTCACTTTGGTAGGATTTATCCAACAGCCAGACATCAAGCACAAACTAAGTCGTACCTCATTAAGTCACTCCTTCACTGGAAACAGGTAGACTCTCCTGATGGGATTGAGGCTACTGGTTTTGTTATCTATCTCAAGGCAAGATGAATAACCTTGTAAAAATATCCTTCGTTTTACTGTTCCTACAGACAACTAACTTGGATTAAACACTGAACTCTTACATGGCTAAAGTTCAGTTAGAAATCCTCAGCGTAGTGGTTTCAACTGAGGGTTAAAGCAAACTCTTCCCCCCCCACACCCTTTCAGATAACACAATTGCACTCACAACTATTATTGCAGACATAACTTAAACTGTATAAGAAATACCTTATAACATTTCATTTCTCAGTGGCAGCCAACCAGAGGCCCAACAAAGGACTGACAGATTCTTCTGTTACATTAAAGAACAAACAAACAAACAAAATTAATGGGGTTGTACATTTATGTTCTTAATTTTTGCATTTTTTAAAAATTATGATGGGTGCAAATACTTTAAAATAGAGCTATCTAAAAATAAATATTGCATCCATACAACCCAATTACTCTTTCCTTGAACATGATTTTAGACAAAAATAAATCTTTTTCTCATCATTACCAAAAAGAGTGCATTACTGTAATTCCTAGAAGCTCAACTAGAAATTAGAGCCTTGTTTCAAAGCCTTGAAAAATTAGAGCCTTGTTGCAAACTACTCTACCAACTTGGAGATCCCAACTCCTCAAAATCTTAGACCAACATAAGAAATGTAAACAATTTATTTCCTTTTAAAACCAAAGAATAAAGTCAGATGCCACTTGGGTACTGGACATTTAAAAGGTTAAGTAGGTCCTAGTGTGTTTAAGGAAGTGGGTGATGTAACAAGTTTGCAGAAAAACCACCCATTTCAGACAGAAATCGGCTTACCTACAATAGAAGAACCATCCTCCCTCCCTGGTCCTGACTAAGTCAGAATATAAAATCTTCAGTGAGTCTATAGTTCAGAATGAAATCTTACTCAAGGACTACTGAGGGGTTTTTTTGTTTGGTCTTTTTTTTTTTCCTCCTTTTTTTTTTTTTTTGCATTGATAAACACAGAGTGCTTCAAGCATTCTATGAATATGTAAAAAGAGATGTCTACTCTTTAATCTCCTCCACATTGAGATAACTGGCCTTGATTTCTTATCTTGGCCTAAGAGTTGAGGAGCTGGTCTCTCAAACAGTTACTCAATACTTTGCATTTGACTCTGCAGCTGGCATAAAATGCAGCTTGAGCACATGTGTTTATAGATGGCAAGTCAAGTCACTAAATCTGTTTTTTTTCCTCTCTAATTGGATTTTGTGCCATCAGCTATGAAAATGTGACCCACAAAAATGTAATGTTTCTGCCTGCATTACCTCACCTCCCATGTGGATACACACTCTCTGCTAACTGTCTCCTTGTCAAATCCAATGATAAACTACCACTTGTGAGAACAATATCTGCTGCCATTCCTTTATTTTCCCAGTTACATTTACCAGGAGCTTGGTTGTAACCTTCCAGGCTACCACTAGTGAGAGGCAGCACATATTTCTAGAAGAGGAGATTTGGCAGCAGAGACCTGAGCATCCTTTTCATCTTTGACAAGTGGGGATTTGAGATGAAGGTTGGATCATGTGGTTAAGGCAATGGGTTTGGATAAGCAGGTTATAATCTGTGACTTCAGGTAAATCACTCATGTTGGCATTCAGCTGTCTAAAGACATATAGGTGTCCAGTGCTACTTTAGACACCCCAGAGAGAGGCACTTGGCTTCCAGCTGTCTGTAGGACACTGTCATATATCTGCCAGTCCTACTGGGTATCTCATATACTTAGGGTCATCTTGGATAGCTGGGCTTCACTCTTAATTCCATTCCTTCTCTATACAGTTATTGGCATAGTAGTTTGTGCTGGTGTCACTGCTGTTATCAGTGATACGGTAGAAAGGGGCAGAGGCATGATGTAAGCTTGTCAAACAATAGCATCACCCTGAAAATTTTTGATTTAAGCAGCAAATAGAGAAAACAGATGTTCAGCAAATGAACAGGGACTACAAAGGAAGGAGGAGACCCTCTCTATGTATCTATATATATGTAGGCCAGATGTGCCCAGGAGAGGTTGGGGACATATAGCAGTGACGCAGGAACAGGTAACTATCCCCTCAGGCAAGATCATGCACATCAGAATGACCACTGACCTGGCTGATGAAGGGGTGAGGTTTTGCAGAATCTGTCAGTGCCCAGGCAGTAACTTACAACTTACATAAATTAAATCATGAGAAAAAAGAGTCTTGCTACGATTTCTACTGTTATAATGAGCACGTCAGAAAAGACACAGTGTGACCGTTCCTTTTAATGACTACAAAGCATATCTACTTTCACACCACAAACAGGAAGAAGTGAGTGTTTGCTGCATTATTTTAATGCTTTCTTGAGGCTCTTGCTTTGCACAAGGGAATCTACCCAACAGGCTAAGGAGACTCCAGGTTTCTCATTTTCCAGATTGCATTCCAGTTGCGTACAAGATTATTCACCATGTGGCTAAAGAGTCCTCTGCACGCCCCATAACAGCCACAACCTGCCCTGAGTCCTCCAAGCCACTGGTCCAAAATTGTTTCTAGCATTTTAGCTCTTCTGTGTACCAGAAAGAAGATTGAATGAATCAGCATATGAAGAAAAATCCCTATTGTTTTAATAAAACACAAGTGTATGACCTGTCCACAGTACTTAAATCTCGCATGAGAAAGAAATTCTTTGTATTATTCCACATTGCACAAGGTCGATGTAGGAATGCTGATACTGGCGTTTTAAAAAAACTAAAATAAATCTGTCTTTGGAGGGCCCCAAGGGACTGTTATTAGTTGCTTTTACTGCAGCCAGAATTATTCTTTAATATCACTGAAAATGTGTCGCCTCATAGACATGCAGGCTAGGTCTAAAGCATTATCAAACAGCCTTGACAGAGATAATTGCTTATCCAGTTGGGAAAGAGCTGACTGAGGGCAGGGTTGTAGCAGGTTTACAGTAGTACTGAACATTTACTGTAGGCAGTGCGTCCGGTCCGTGAATTGCTCACCCGTGATGGAGAAACTTTGCCTCTGGCCATTTCAAATGGACTATCATAGCCAACATTTCAACTCCACTGCCACTAAAGAATCAGATGGTAGGCAGGCAAACAGACTGCACCCAAGATAAACTGGGCTTGTTAGGGCTTTTTGATATGTCTCCTGCCCAGGCATTCATATTTATACATCAGCTTGAAGCACACTTGTTAAATCCGCCAGTGTTGGACATCACTAGTTTGTGGGAAAGGTCCTGGAGAAGTCACACTTTTTTTCCTCTGTAGCCACAGCAACCTCCTGTGCTCCAACAGTCATGAGACTGGCATATGCTGGCTGGATCAGAGTATGCTCTCCCAGCCCCTGGGCTGGCTGCTCCTGATTTTCACCAGCCTGGGGCTGTCTCTTCAGGGAGGCTTTAATTTAAGTTGGTAACCTGTGCAAAAGTGCCAAACTGCCTTGTCTTTGCTAGGGTTTTATCTCAAAGTAATGATGCCAAGTTAATTCAAGTTAAGAACAAGTCTCTCTTTTTTTCTTTCCTAAGTGAAAAGGAAAGTCAGATCGCAACAATGACTTTTAAAGCAGCATTGTTTTCAAAGCAAGCTGGAAGTGAACTGGAGCAATCTATCAGCCAGACTTTACTGTGCAGTACACTAATTTCCCATTTCCACTTCATTTTGTGTTTAGCACTGTAATTTGTACATCTCAGAACTGCTACTGTAAAACCTCAGACAACCTCAAAAAAAAAAAAAAAAAAAAAAAAGGAAAGAAAGAAAGAAGAAAAACCCTAAAGCAAACCAGGAATAAAAAGCCATGACAAAAAAACAGAAGTGTTGGGACTTATCTGGAATATCAATGTGTCCACAACAAAGGCTCTTTGTGAGTTAGCCTGATCTGCATTGCCAGTGCTCTTGATTCTGCAAACTTTTCACATCTACTTAATTGTTCTTTGTGTTAAATCGTGTTTTTATATTTTTTAAAAAAATAAATTAATTAATTATCTGCCTTATCCCTTAAAAGTGATCCATCGAGATGCAGAAATGGTGGCTCTTGTATAGCCATGAAGAATTTGCATACACAAGCCGTAGGAGTCCCTGACATGTTGTTCAAAAATTAAATAACATGTATTCATCAGACAATGGACTACTCTTATACAGTAAGAGAATAATCAAGCAGCTGAAACAGATGCTTAGAGGAAATCTCATTCTTGAGGCAACATTATGTTACTGACAGGTGCACAAGAGTCTTAACTGTACAGACCAGAGATGCAAAATCAAATGCAAAATCCTTTATACTTTTTTTTTTTTTTAACGGAGATGAAAAACAATCACTTTTAATAGGAAACCATAGCGATTTTTGCGGCTGATGTAATTTTTAATTGTTTCAATGTGTGATCTAAAAATCAGCCGTGAGGAGAGCCATGCTGGGGAACCGCTCACATCCCATGGAGTAAGACATTCCCCCCTCGGGGTGTCTTATACCCAGCCAGGGCTTGAAAGGGGACCTCAAAAGTAACTATATGGGAGGAATAACTCAAAAGAGAAGAAAATTCCCATATGCTATTCCATAGGCTTCCCCACACAGGAATAGAGCGGCTGTGCTCCCCACATGGCATGTATGGCTCATTTGCTAAGTGCTGTAGAGGAAAGGCTTAAAATCTACCTGTATTTCATATGATAAGAGAAAGGATTTCAAAGATAGGATGTCCTCTTTTTGACAGCTTTAGGAGGCAGGGAAAAACATCTGATGACTGAAGTGTGTACTGGGCAAGTGAATTACTCAGGTTTTAACTTACTCCTGAATTTTCAAAGTAATAAACTACCTGAAGCAACTGAGGCAAGTGCATTACTGATTTCTGCTGTTGCTTTTAAAAGATGGCTACAGGTCTTCTGCATGCATTGGCACTCCCACGCAAGCATCACACATTTCTAGGCCACTTTCACAGCTGAACAATTAATCTGGGTGGTACCTATAAGGTAAAACTCTGGACATTAAAAAATATGAATAAATCAGACAGATCAGGCTTCAGAAACGAGACAAGAAACTTCCAGCAAAATAATTAATATTAGGCAAAACAGCATTTTCAAGGAGGAAAACATTCTGTCAGTAAATATCTGACCAGTTTTACACAGCAACTGCATAAATTAATACCAACGCTTTTGCCAAGGGGTAGGGAAGGGGAGAAGGCTGTTAGTGAAGTTCACTTGCTTTCAATTTTTTTTTCTAATTCCCTCCAGAATATCAAAGACTTTTTTCCAGGGCATGAGGAAAGAAAAATTCACACTTGTGTCTTCTCTGATTGTAAGAACTCTCAGTTGCAGGGAGTCGACTTTACTGTCTGTCTTCAGAGGGCTCCTTTTGCTTCACAACTGCGGGGTTTGGATTGGGGGAGGTTAGTGAAGTTTTTGCCTTTTCTTCTCTTTTTGTTTTTTCTTTTCTTATCTTTTTTTTTTTTTTCCTTTCACACTGCGTTTTACATTTTAAGAATTTCTTGGGTTTAGTCAAAAACGCCTGCTGGTGCTTTCAGTGCCTCTCAGTGTCTCCAGCAACAATTATCCCAGACCAGCTCCATTCCAGAACCTCATAAAAATATGCTTTGAGATACAGAGACAGTCTCTTTCTCACACAAGGGTTGCAACTGTCATTCTCTGTCAATTATTTTCTGTGGGAAATTAACTTGCAGCAGGAGACGGGGCAAGTCTCATTGAAGTCATCTGTGCTGAATGGTTTCTTAGGGTGGTTTTTTTGGTTCTTTTTGGTAATAGATTCAACAGATCAGTGGCCAAGACTGTATTGTCTTAATTTTTGCATGCCATTGGTGAACTTAAAAATTGTACACTGGTACTTAGAGATATGTGCCTTTTATAAACACGGACTAAGGATGTTGATGCAGATGTCTTTACCGTCTGAACAGCCCAAAATGTTTTTCGAGCTCTCATTTAAATGCAATGCAGCTCTCCCCACTGTTCTGGCACAGCTTTGCTCAGAGCTGGGCAATGCTCATACCAAATGTAAATCATTACACTGACCAACTCCATGGGTCTTGTCTTCAGCTGTACTGTAGTTGTTTTACAGCATGTTGCCAGTACAAAATAGCCCCAAAGTCACTGTGATCACAGGAGGACTGTGGCCACAATCCTAAAAATCTGCATGGCCAGAGTAATGGTTTCACCCTGACCACGACAAGCGATGTGGCTGATCATCAAGGGCTGTTGCTGGAAATGCACGTGTCCAGATTTGGCTTCCTGCTACCCAGCTGCCAGAACAGATTTAGGGGCAGTTGGCATAAGTTAAAAGCAGGAACAAAAAAGCAGAAGACTGTTTTTCACTCTCTGCTTAACTGGGGTATTGTCCATTCTTTTTAAGCTCTTTTGGTGTTATTCTTGATATTCTACATTCGAAATCTCCATGCTGAAAACTACTCACTTTTAATGGAGGAAAAGAAGACTCTCATTTGGGTACAGGAGGTGAGGATTTGGTCTTGCTAGGTGAAATCTTTCAAATCGTTTCTTGTCCAAAGGACAGCTGAATACACACAGATGAGTGCCTCTCTTATGGTACTCTATAAATGCTCACATTTAAGCAAACACGTAAGTACTAAAAAAGATATTCTGCTAGGTAAGAGCCACAATTTGCCAGCTTCCACCTGCTTTGACTTATTAAAAAGTAAAATTTTACTCTTTGGGATGGATCAACACCTAACTCTGGGGGGGTCTTGGACCATGATCACGGCCTCTGGGTGCTTCAAGAGAGAAATGATAATTATCAGTCCTCTGGGCTGAACACATGTTTGGGGCTGGCAGCTTGTTCTCTCTGCAAGCGTGTGCCAGTCGGCAGGGCTAGGGCTTTAGAGACCTTTTTTATACAGTCACTAAGTGATAGCACCAGAGTGTTGTCAGAAAGCTGCAGCAGGATGCACTCAATTGGGCAAAAGCACAGAATCTATGTTTCTTTTATCCCTATTCAGCACAGTTTTGTGCATATTGTCTCCAATGCTTTGAATCTGTTAGCCGAAGGAACGCTCCAAGTAGTTCAAAAGCACACAGAAATTCTTTTCTATTTTTTTTGGTCCCCTTCATGTTGGTACAGAAATGCTCTGAGCACCCCATTGCTTGACTGGGGATAGCATCTAAATGCATGCTCAGGAAATGGCAGCAGCATCCTGCAAAAATTGCTGGTTTGCTCTTTGAAAAATGCCACTGACCTTATGAAAAACAATCTTCTGACACAGGCTAAAGGAGTAAATTATAGTACAAAGTTCATGTATGATATTAGTAGTAGAAACTGAATGATAGAGTTGCAAGGCCAGCCTCTCAGCTTACCAGCACCCGTATCAGCCCACCGTAGGGTCGTGGGGTGAAATCTTCCCTCTGTTGATTCACCGGCATGGCGAGGTTGCCATGCAAAATGGGTAACCTCAGCTGCATACAGCAATTTGAATTTTAGCACTGCCTCTGCCATCAAAAATGATGGCGATGGGGGCCACGTAACTACCTGACTGTATAGATCACAGCAAATAATATTCCTGCTAAAAGGGCTCAATTGTCCTGTCAAGACACAGTCCTCTTGTACCGCGATGGCAGCCGAGCACATGCGGTGATGGGAACAAATACCTCTAAGTGGTTTTTACTCTCCTAATCACTGAGCTGCTCCTTTCATTCCTCTTGTCTTCTGCTGACTCTGTTCCTGTTGCTTCTTTGCTCACTGTCTCTGCCTTATCTCCCTCCATGTACTAGTGCCATAACCACTAAATCCTCTCTCAGCCTCCTTGGCATTAACTGCTGTTGTCACCAACTACTTCTTGTCAACATTACTTGATCTCCTTTGTGCTTCACCCTGTCTTGATTCATTCTACCTGAAATTCATCAGTATATACAGGAACAAAGATATAAGGAGAGAGAATTCTGCCTTTCAATCCTTCTTTATTTGGAAAAAAATCTCTCTCCCTACATGCACAGCTGAAAAAGGAGTTGATTTATGTTGCTGCAACTCTACTGATTCTAACTGAACTTTCTCTAATTTCCACTGGTGTGAGGGAGATTAAAATCCATCTCAGAGTACAGTACCTCACTGCTGTAGAATTGCTTTTGACTGGGTAAGAGATACGAGGCATATTTCCAGACTGAAATACATTTTCGTTATCTCATGCACAGGGCTCAGTGAAAGACTGTTCACTGGAGTTCTCTGCAAATCACCTGAATTACCGATAATCCTTTAGCAGCCCATGAGCAATAAAATGCCGTATGGCATGGGAAGTAATGTTTCTGCGTGCCTTGGATACAGTGGAAGCACAAAAACTGGCTGCCAGATGCATACCCAGTGTAGGAGTGCAAAAGAGTTGCCCTAGCTTGCACAGGGGCTGAATCTGGACCCAAACGGGCAACCCTGCCATGTGATTATCTCCCTGATTTGCAGCCACAGTCTGGCTCTGGGTTACCTTCTTAAAATGGTTCTTTTAGTAGCAAATGTTTTATTTGAGGCCAGGAATACATTTGCAAAGTATAATGCAGTGTCCCGATTTGTCTTGCCACATATGCTACATATATCTTGGAATATGTTTTCTTTGCTCTACCACTGACTTATCTGATAACTGTGCAGATATATTTCTATTCACAGACCTGGGCAGGGGCAACACCGCTTTTTTCTCAACCACTTCACTCAAAGGAGAGACAGGAAGAGCGCAATAGGTCCAATCCCCGATTCACTGCTCCATTAGCTTCTGGTTTGCACCAGCTAAAGTTACAGCCCAAATCGTATTGGTTTCCTAGAATATTCATTTATACCTCCTTCATCACAGATTCTCCAGCATTTCTCTCTTTGAGAGGAAAAAGTTCTAGTTCGGGCAAAGTTGTCCATCTGTTTCATTGCCTTGCCAGGAGCCTCTGCACTCCTCTCTTCTAACCAGTCAATGGCTAAACAGGTCACACCACTCTGAGCCTTTACCTTACCTGGAGCCAACAGCTTTTTTCTCCACTTCATACGTTTGCTCACCATCATGACATCAGCCGATCAGAGGTGAAGCAGCCACTTATTTGGTCTGCTTCCAAATCGGGAAAAAAAATATTTAGTCACATTCACATTGCAAAATAAATGTGTGATATCCTTATAAGTGTGAGAATTGGTTTGCAATAAAGACAGCAGGATGCCTCAAGCAATATGGCTACGCAGAAGTAATCACATATCTTGGGTGGCTGAATTCATTTTATTCATGGTTTCAGACATGCTGAAGGTATGCAGTCTCCAGTAGATAATGTGTTGTCCCAGCTTCTGAGAAGTTTAGAACTGAATTTCTGGAGAGTGTGATTCCTCACTAGGAGACAAATGAGTCAGCAAAGACTCTGGATATTCTATAATTGATCTCAGCATTTATATTTATGTGAATCAGAGCAGGAAGGTGAATTCTGCTCCCAGGTCTCATGCTCAGTACAGAGCCGAAGTTCTTTGTGCCCTAACAGACATGGTGATGGGAATTAACACTAATAATCAACCCAAATAGGGCTGCATAAGGCCCAGACTCCAGACTTGTGTCTGATTGCGTTGTTTGTGGATATATTTACAAGTCTTTACCTATCAAAAGGAATGTGTTAATGTCCAGTTCTTGCATTCAGATATTGCTAGCAGGGTTTTCTTTTTATACAGTAAATATTTCAGTGTTAAATGGACTTACCAAACACCACAGACACTTTTTCTGCAGCCTTGACTACCAGTGTTTGATGGAGAAATTTAGTTCCTAGATTCATTTTGTTAATCTATGTCATTTCTGTTCCTTTATGCAATACACGCACATTCTTTGATTGGTTTAGTGACTCATTATAAACCACAAAAGTTCAGTAAGTGAGAAATTCTCAGTGCTGGAAAGGACAGAATTTTACCTTTTTCTTTTACCTTTGCTTATAATTGGTGTGAAGCCTCAAACTGTGTCCATTCAGAACTATTATCTTTACCTTTTTATCTTTACCTAGTGGTATAAGGGAGCCAGGGCATCATTGCACTGGGTACTGTGCAAATATCTGACCAAGAGGGAATCACTGAAACAGAGAGTTCAGGCATGAGACTTTGTAGAAGGTAGGAGATGCAGAGAGAACCATCAAACAATCTGATCAGCCTGAAAAGCAGCAGCCTCATTAAACTATCTGCCTAATCATTGCCAAGGTTGGCTCCTTTCTCATTGGCAGCGCCACAAATGGTTTTCAAGCAAAATGTGCAGGTGAGTAGTGAATTGGCTCTGTGAATAGACTGCAGGTTTTACCTACAGAATTACAGAAAATAGGATTGGAAAGGAGTTGAGGAGGTCATCTAATCTACTCCCCTTCTCTAGTTAAGGGATTGAGGAGAAGAAAGGAAGAAAACAAGCAGCTAATATTTTTAACAAACAGTCATGAAGTCTGTAGACTGTGCCTGTGTGGCAACACCTCAGTAGGTGTAGGAGACCATCAGCAGGGTTGGGAAAGGCTGCGGAGGTCTGTGAAAGTGCACAAGTGCTTCGTGCTGAACGCTGTGCAGGAGATTTCTGTGGAGGAATGCAAAAAAGGGACGAGGTGCCTTAAATGACAAACTACAGGAACAGACACTTCACCTCTATTTTAAAAGGATATACATGTATGAAGAAGAGGTTGTCAGGGGTAAGAGGAAGAAATGAGGTTGTGAGATGAGAATGACCTGAACAAGAGACTTCCCCTGCAGACAAGCCCAACCCTAAAGACATTGCATCCCCCAAAATGGTATCGCTTATATCTGGCTGTGCTGGGGGAGCTGAGAGACAAGTCAGAGTCAAGCCAAACCTATCCAGCAGAGCAACAGAGAAGAACACGCAAGTTCCCCATGGCTGAAGAAATAGAGTGAGTGGATATTTGTTAGGGGAAGGAATAAAAATTCAGTTTTGACTATACCACTTTAAGTCCACTAGGAACTTTCAGGTGGACAATGCCACAGATCAAGCTAGGAAATGTTGAAGATGAGCTGCTGCTGGCTAGACTGACCTTAGAACAAGAGAGGGTCAAAGAGTTGAAGGCAGAAGAGACCTCCAAGCCATGCTGCAATTCAGGCATCTTAGTAGCTTTCTTGAGCTTTTCAGAAGCTTAAGGAAAACAGACCAACTTACACAATTAAGTAAAAAGCTGAGGTTTAAATACTGGTGAAGCTGATTCATTCCCTGTTGCCCTACTATTTTAAAGGGCAGGCTGTCGGCTACTGAAACACTGTCCCTAACATTTTTTTCAGCAAGTGGGGCTCCCATTCCCTTAGAAACCCTGCCTGATCTTGTTTAGTTTGAAACCGCTGCAAGAGTAAATGTACAAGACTACGCGACTTGCATAATTCTGAAATACAGCAAATTCATAAGCCCATAACTTACTGTTTACAAACACATTTACAACTCTGAATTTGGTAATGTGAGTGAATGAGCAAACAGGCTTAGCATGCACTTACCTGATTTCCCTAGCATATTTAAGACATTTAGTTTATCCCAAAAAGCTATAGAGGATGAGACGGAAGGAGAAGCTCTTCCTGGTTCTAATTTCTAAACATATTAACTGCAAACACTTCACTTTTATGAGAAAGTTTAACATTTAACTCCATGAATATGAATCTTTGGTAGCAGTTAAGATGAAGATTATCATCTTTCAATCTCATCACTTCTGTCACATCTATTAGATAAGGTCCTTTTCTGTCATTCTTCCATCCAGCTCAGGATCTGAGATTACAAAATTAGCATAGGGCTATAAATTCTCCCTCCTGTCTGATTCTGTCCTCAGCAAATGTATTTTTCTCTCTCAATTCCATTTCTTATTTTGTTGGTAGATTTTATTTCAGAAATAACTTGCTGCTTTTTTGTTGGGTTTTTTTGTTGTTGTTCTTCAAACAATTATCATGCTACAGCTAAAAAAAGTCATTTGCCTTCACGCAAGAAGCCTTCTTCCTAAGTGCCAATATGTATTACTGTAATACACTGCAAATCCTTCATTTCTGTTTAGGTTTGGAGTGTGCCTATTAGTTTCTAGGGAATAAATCATGACTGTCTGGTGACTGAAATGACCTTCAGTCCCTACAGTAATTTAAAATGAAGCTGAGTTGATTCTACTTAAAAACCTGTAAGTTTGCTAAGCATTTCTTATTTTCTTTGTTGATACTGTATATAATCTCAAATCCTGTTCTGCAGCTAATTATCAATCTATATTTAGTTTTAAGTCTGAGTGATACTGCCATGCATTTTTAGAAACTGTAGTTATGGTAGTAAAGTGTGCTCTTGTCAAAGGACCAAGAATTTCCTGGGAATTTAATTTCACCTTGAATCACTCCAGGTTAGCCACATTATCTGTTTTATTAGCGTTACCTTAAAGCCTCTTTCTCCAAAGTTTTTTATGTGATATTTCTCAAAACTCTCTCTCTACCATTAGCTGGTATCATTGCTTATGGTATTTAACCTCTCACTGCTATCCAGACAACACATAGATTTACTATACTACCCATGCTGATTTCCTGTCGTCAATGACCATTTAGGCTAGTTTAAGCACCTTCAGCAATAAGACACCTGAAATACCCACACTGCAGAAATTTTATGGTTTGAGAGCCAAGATTTTTTATAACTCTTAAGTGCACTTTCACTTTGTTTATGGCACCAAGTATGAAGTAAATTTACCAAGTAGCATAAATGTCTTCCACCCGTGTGCACCATGGAAAAGAAATCATTAAAGGGGCACCATCATATCATACAGTAAAAGTGGTGAAAGGAAGAATAAAGATTGAAGTAAAATGCTCACAGGTTGGTGCTTGGATTTTAGTATCCAGGACAAGATGTATCTCTTCAAATTTCAGACATCTGTGGTGTTGACACCCATCCTACACTCCTTTTAGAGGCTTGGAGAGATATGTGCCCTCGTAGGGGAAGATTCATGTGACCAGCTTTAGATACCTACTCAAGGATGAGATAATTCATTCTCTGTCATGCCTCTTCTCTCCATTGACTGAAGGTGAAGTGGACAACCAAGTCAAACAGAAACATCCACATTGTGTATCTGAAGTCGGGCAAGATGAATTCCACAATTACAGCTGGATTTAAAAATATGACATTGAGCCCAACCCAAGCGTGTCCCATCTTGCCCGTCTAGGTTTATGCCATCAAAATTTTTAAAATGCCTGTTTTTCAGAAGGTCTGAGTGCTCCTGCTTCCCATCAAAATAAACACAGGGACATACAGTCTCCTTGAGAAACAGTATCTTGGCTCTTGAAATCAATCTAGTTCTGCCTCCACTCAGGCCAACTTTTAAATACAGTTTTAACAGAAAAATTTTCCTGACTCCAAGCTTTAAATAGTCACTTCTGTATGCTTTCCTAAATCCATATTTTTAGGCACCAGCCTTAAAATGTCCCCACTTTAAAAATCTCTGTTGGCATCAGTCAGAAGCCTTTGTAACAACTGCTTTTGGTTATGATGATTATGCTTCTTCTTGTAACTTTTTCGTTACTTTTCTCATTTTTCTCTGTTTAAAAATTAAATAGACCTGCCTCAGTTATAACTCTTCCTGAATTACCAGGCTTATGGGCTGTTTTGGGATTCTAATACTGCAAAGAATGTTTAAAGTAACAAGAATACCGTGAAACCAGATGTAAGCATAACAAATTGGCAAAGCCTAATTCTTTTTTTTTTCAGGCTCCATTTTGGTGACCTACCTACTTGGCAAAGTTCTTCTAATAGTTAAGTCATTTTATCCTCAGAGGAATTTTTAATTTAAATACAAGTCCATACATTTTGGCCAAAATGAGCCTGTGAAATTAACACTACTTTGGATAGCAGCAAAAAACCTGGAATCATCATCTAAAGGCATTTGCAAACGTTCCAGGAACATCATTACATATGTATTTTTGTCTTCCTACTGGCAGCAAGAGCAGTGTAAGACAAATTTGCATTTCAAGGCTGGAACCAACTGCATTTTGCATGGATCTGATAAAAACATCAGAAGAACAACGAGATACTTTGGCACACACATACATTTCCTAAAATGACAGAAAAATGAGAATTTCAAGGATGCATTTCTACACCGCCCACTTCAAAGTCTTGCTACTTAATCTCCCTTGAATAAGCTGCAAATATATCTGACCTCTTAGTAAAATTCATTCATTTCTATGCTTTTTTCCATGTAAATCCCACAAAACGACTGTCTCAGTAAGTTTACAGATATTGTACAGATACTCAGTAAGAGTACAGATAACTTTAAATTTATCAAACACAGATTTTTTTCAATGGTAGCCAATGGGACTTTTTCATGGAAATCTGCTCGCACTGGAGCCCCACAATACCTGCTTCTCGAAACTTATCGCAGCACCCAATCTATTACTGGCTCCCTACAGTAAAGGCAGATCAAGAAGATACAACATGGTTTGCAGACTCAGCTCCTTAAGGTTGTTTCACAGTAGGCTTACGGAGCACTAATGGAAAAGTTTTCTGTGCAAACTAGAGGATGCAGAGGGCTCTAGATCAAAATGTACCACCTAAATCTTTTAACACTACTCTCTGAAAGTAATAGTAGGGTGAAGATAAAAACTATGTTATTTGCACAAGATGCTCCACAGCTCAGAAAACTTTGCTTTTTGTTGCACTTTCTGATTTTGAAGAATCTCGACCTGTGTGTGATGGCAGAAGACATTTTATTTTCCAAACTGTTCCACGTTTGTACAGAAGAGATGTATAGAGACAATAAAATGTCTCTTGTAGGCATTTTATTCTTGCACATAGTTTTGTTTGATCCCAAGTAAGTGATATTGAACTGAAAGTACACGCTCTTCACTCTCTTGAAACAGCATATGCTCTTTTAGTATTGCAAGCGCTTAAAAAGGAGTATAAGAAACAAAACATCCTTATTTCTCAGAGAAAAGGTCAGAGAAAATAAAACGATTATCTGAATATAAAGTAAATATTCACAACTACTGGAGAATATAACTCTTGCGGTTAGGAAGGAGTTAGCAAGCTTAGCTTGACACACGATCTTCCCAACAAACAGAAATACATTGGCAAAATTTCCTAACCTAGCTGCTCTGCAACTTTTTCAAGTTCTCATATGTCAAATTTGGGCTTCAGCCCTGGCTTTCTGCCAGCAAACCCACTGATCTTCCGCTTCTGCGTTCAGTCGGGCACGGCCCTCCATCTCTCACAGTGCCCCTCCAGCTGGCTTTGAAGCCAGGCAGGGGGCAAGAGCAGAGCCATCCCCACTGGTGGCATATTCCTGGCTCCCCGTCCAGCCGATGCTGCAGCGCTGTGTGACTTCAATGCTCAGCCAATACTGGCAACACTCAAAAAATCTTTTGCAATATCCCGGACCCGGTGGCTTTCTGGGATCAGTCTCCTTAGAAGCTACTCCCGGATGAAAACTGAACTGCAGCCTAGAGCAAATTATATTTCTCTAGGGACAAGCAGGACTCTCTTATGCTCATTTCTTCAATCTGATAACCTATCTATCTGTTTCTCTTTTGAACATCTTGCTCAGTTTCAACCAGAGAAGTCTCCAAGCTGTCAAGCTCCACCAGCCTTTTAGAAAGAAAGAAGAAAGAAGGAAGGTTTTGTTAACATCTTAATCTCATCCCTTGAGGAAATACCTATGAACTAATCAGTATGTGTGTCCTGGACACAAGCCACTTTCTTAATCCATGTTGTGGTTTAGTCCCAGTTCGGCAATTAAGCACCGCACAGCTGCTCGCTCGCCCTCCTGCCCTAGTTGGATAGGGGAGAGAATCAAAAGAGCAACAGTAAGAAAACTTGTGGGTTGAGATAAGAACAGTTTAATAATTGGAACATAATAATAATAATAATAATAATAATAATAATAATAATAAATTGTAATGAGAAGGAAAACAACAAGAGAGCGAGAGAAGAACAAAATCCAGGAAAAAACAAGTGATGCAACCGCTCACCACCCACCGACTGACACCCAGCCAGTCCCCGAGCAGCGATCGCTGCCCCCGGCCAACTCCCCCCAGTTTCTATACTGAGCATGACGCCATATGGTATGGAATAGCCCTTTGGCCAGTTGGGGTCAGCTGTCCCAGCTGTGCCCCCTCCAAGCTTCTTGTGCACCCGGCAGAGCATGGGAAGCTGAAAAGTCCTTGACCAGTGTAAATATTACTGAGCAACAACTGAAACGTCAGTGTGTTATCAACATTATTCTCATCCTAAATCCAAAACACAGCACTATACCAGCTACTAGGAAGAAAATTAACTCTATCCCACATGAAACCAGGACAATCCAGCAGGTAGGAGAGGTGGAAATGAGACAAGGGAAGAGGAAGGATTTAGGATACGAATCTGTAGGAATCCAAGGTTTGTTAGCTCTACTAAACAATATCTTTAAGCTTATTAACTTTATGATCACCACGATATCACGCAGCAATACATTGCAAAGGCTAACTACGATTTTATTCCAAAACATATTTTGCTTTCCAGTTTAAAATTTGTTGCCTTTCAATTTCAGGAAATACTGCTTGTTCCGACATTTTATGAAAGTGCTAACCAGAGTTCTCCAGCTGCTTCATTTGTATAGCTTATTTATTTATACACAGTTATCATGGTCTGGCTATTTATTTTTCCTCTCTAAGGTGAATGATCTCACATTTTAATAGTTGTTGCTACAAATTACAAAATCATTTCCATGTGTCCACTTTTGATTTTAGGTGCCTGGAACTGCATGTGACATTCAAGGAGAAAGGGTATTTTGATTTATACAGGTTTGTATGATTTTCTTTATTATTTTCCATTATGGAGAATTTTGTTCAATTGACCTTGTCTCCACAGTAAGTATTTTCATTAAGTTATTTATAATGATTCACAGATCTTCTACTAGAGCTGAAAGAGTTAATGTAGAATTTGCATAGCCAGCTGTATAAAATAAACATGCGTATTTCAAGATATTGTCCATTATTTTTGTATTTCAACACTGAATTTCCTCTGCTGTTTATCCAGTTTGGAAGGCTCTTTCTGCCTACATTTCTCCTACCTTGGAAACCATAGTAGTTGTTACTTGCAAGTTCCCCTCTTTCCCTGCTCACCATCTCTTGTAGATTATTAAAGCATTCTTTAAACACCATTTTTGGAGGTGCATCTTTCAGCTTCCCCACTGATAGCATCTTGACATGTGGTAAATGAATGTGTCCCTACTCCTTAATGAAATACTGCAGGGTTTCAGCAAATTGCTATCTTTATGCCAACACTTCTACTTGCAGCAGTATAGCTGGAAGCCGCAATACGTTCGCAGACCACGACAGACACGTTGGTATTCTGTGACTGCTTTGCATTGCTCTGGTGATGCAAGGTAGACGTAAATCCAGCTCAGCTGGCTGGCTAGCTCAGGTCAGGGTAGGAGAGCAATGAGATGATTGCTACAGAGGCCATGTCTTTGGAAAATCCAGAACAGACCAGCACTGAGCTACTTTCAGAGTATATGCCACAGAATTTAGGTATTACTCTTCTAACGTAAACTGTGGGCTTAAGCTAAATATTCATCCTGGTGTGATGACCTATTCATCTATGATCTCCTGAGCTGAAATTTCATATCAGCAAGTTAGCATATCAGCAAGTTAGCATATCAGCAAGTGAGCATATCAGCATATCCGCAATAGTCTGAATCACTCCACAGCACTTTTTTTTAAACTGATCTCCATGCTCCTTAACCAGACCCACCAAAATCCCACCCACAAACTAGCGCCTGTAGTAATGCAGTGTCCACCCTAACTTCCAGGCAAAAATATAATATCTTTCTCCTCACCCAACCCTCCAAACTCTCTCGATGTTTAGAATGGAGAGGTCTGCAGAGCCCATGTTGATTCAGAAGTGAGGCAAGGGCTGAATAGAGTTGTATTCACAATTCACACAGAGGAACTGTTATATTAGCTGCATGCAGATGAGCACCCTGTGCCAGCAGTTGCTCAGCTTTCCAAAATCTGACAACTGCAGACCAAAACCATGACAGTGTCAGGAGGTGACCCAGCCAGAGTTTGATTTGTTTCCAGTATAGAATCATAGAATCATTTAGTTTGGAAAAGACCTTAAGATCACCGAGTCCAACCTAGCACTGCCAAGGCCACCACTACACCATGTCCCTAAGCACCACATCTACACGGCTTTTAAATACCTCCAGGGATGGTGACTACACCACTTCCCTGGGCAGCCTCTTCCAATGCTTGACAACCCTTTCAGTGAAGTAAAATTTCCTAATATCCAGTCTAAACCTCCCCTGGCGCAACTTGAGGCCATTTCCTCTGGTCCTATTACTTGTTACCTGGGAGAAGAGACCGACCCCCACCTCTCTACAACCTCCTTTGTAGAGAGCGATGAGGTCTCCCCTCAGCCTCCTTTTCTCCAGGCTGAACAACCCCAGGTCCCTCAGCCGCTCCCCATCAGCCTTGTGCTCCAGACCCTTCCCCAGCTCCGTTGCCCTTCTCTGGACACGCTCCAGCCCCTCAATGTCTCTCTTGGAGTGGGGGGCCCAACACTGAACACAGCATTCGAGGTGCGGCCTCACCAGTGCCCAGTACAGGGGCACGATCACTGCCCTAGTCCTGCTGGCCACACTATTGCTGATACAAAGCATGCTGTTTCAAAGCATGCAGTTGGTTTTTTTCCTTTAAAGTTACTATCCAGGATAGCCAAAAAGCCTAAAGAATGTATTGGTTTTTAGTCTATGTAAAATAATGTTAAATTTAGCTACAACTGTGTTTGTATTTGGGGGGTATTTACTTAACTTAATGAGGAATGTGATCAGTACTAATGGGTAAAGCGTTCTGTTTTCATATGTGTATGCAAATGTAAGTAATTAACATGTGCAAATGAGGAGTAGGTGTCCAGGGGAAGGTTGCTGTTTGCTTTCTATCACTTGTGCATGTTAATTATGAAAATAAGATTTGCAAATGGTCCTGTATTTTTTTTATTCCAAGGTTAATAATACAATTCCGTGAGCTTTAAAAAGGCCAGGCTTACACTACAGCTTTGGCAAGCTTCCTGAAATATTATACAAACTCATAAGCTTTCCTGATTCAGGACCTTTAAATTCTTCACTTGACAAGAAACTGTCCTTTTTCAAGAAAGGGGCAGCTGATCGGGACATGTATGTATCTGATATGGACACTATCATCAAACGCAGGTTTAAATTTAAGGTTTAAGTAAAATCAGCCCCAGTTTTCAAACAAAGGATTTAACTGTAGGCAACTTATTCATATTTATATACCTGATATTAACTGTCCACGAATCGGTAATTTGTGAGTGAGGGGTTTGTAGAGCGCTTCTAGAAAAACAGTCCCCACGTGAGTCATTGTTCTTGAAATCAAGGACATTTTCTTAAATGCTTGCATATAATTGCCTAACTTGAAGCTCCCAGACTAGAAAATCTTGGTCATGTAAAGTTAAGAAGTTTTATCTGTGAACAGGCATTTGCCTCCTATGAACTGTCTTTGATTACATCAGTTGTGAGCACACATATCCTATAAAGAAACCGAAACTATTAGACATGATTCAGCTTAGAGCCTGCAGCCTGCTATACACACTAGAGATGCAAGATAAGTGTCTATCACAAAGAGGCTGTATTTCAAATATTGCAGGAAAATTCAAGGAAAACCCCACAAAAACCTATTAATTTCTCTCTAAACCCCTCTTTTTTGTTTTTGTTTTTTTTTTTTTTTTTTTAATCTTTTTTTTTTCCTCTATTTAGGCATTAACTCTTAAAATTATGACTAACTATAGTATTTTTTTTAGCAAGACTGAATTCTAGTCAGAGCTTATGATTACGAAACTTTACGACTGTGAATGACAAATAAGCAACCAAGTAAAAAAAGAGCTGAGGGTGGATAGAGAAACATTCATAAACCTCTGTGAAGCTGCTGTCAGCCAGCTGCAAGGAACTGTTTCAAACCAAATCCTTCAATGGCTCCTAAAGTTATCAGTACAAATATAACCTTATGATCTTCTGACGTGATGGGCCCATGTCTGAGTGGCAGCTTCGTATTTCGCACCTCAGCATGTTAAAGCTCCTTACATCAAGGGAGGATAACACATCCTTGTACCTACCAGAAGAAAGAAGGCAGAGACGGAGCCAGGTTTGCAGTGGCTGAGTGGACAGAGGAGTCTACTCTGATTCATACTAGGTTAAGTGACCCCTCTATGCAGTTGTCCTGGATATCCCTAGCCGCTGAAAACTTCAAAACCTTAAGATACACATTTTCCTTGATCTGAAGCAAGGATTTGCCACACATTTGCATCCTGCTGTTTCCTAAGCAAACACTTTGTCTGTTGGCTGGAACCCCAGAATTAGTGAAGGACTTAGAAATGAGAAAGGCACTTGCAGAGACAAACACCCTCTGGGAGGCATAAACAGGCCTTTCTGCTCCACTGAACACTGTGTCCACTTATGGACACCATAGCTGAAGAAAAATCATCCAGCTGGAGGGAATCCAGACAGGAGAACTGAGAGTGATCAAGTTATTGACTGAATTGTTAAGCTGAAGGAAGAGGAGACTGAGACCAAGAGCAATCATAGGACACTAGCATTTAGGGACACAGTGAAACCACCACTGCAGGATACTTTTTTAGAACAAGGTAGATCAAATCTGTGAGAAATGGTACAAAAATAGTTGTCCTGGTCTGGGGAAAGAGGGAGGGACAAGTCCTCCTGTTTAGAGCCCTACCAGCAATCCCTCTCTTTTTATATATTCATGCGGCATCCTATAGCCTGGTGAACATCTATCATATACGATAGTCAAGGAGAGAATGAGGGAATTGGGTTTGCTCAGTTTTCAGAATCACAGAATCACAGAATCACAGAATCATATAGGTTGGAAAAGACCTTTAAGATCATCGAGTCCAACCACAAACCTAACACTGCCAAAAACCACCACTACACCATGTCCCTAAGCACCTCATCCAAACGTCCTTTAAATACCTCCAGGGATGGCGACTCAACCACTTCCCTGGGCAGCCTGTTCCAATGCTTGATAACCCTCTCGGTGAAGAAAAATTTCCTAATATCCAGTCTAAACCTCCCCTGGCGCAACTTGAGGCCATAAAAGTCTTAGGGTAGAAAAGTCTTAGGGTAGATGATAATGTTGTCCACAACTACACAGTGGGATGATTTAGGTAAGACAGAGCCAGATATTTCTTAAGGGTGCACAGTGTGAAGACAAATGGTAACAGACACAAGTTGTTACCCAATTAGATAGAAGGAAACTTTTCCTACCATGAAGGTTGACAAGCATTGGCACAGGGGCCCAGAGATGTGGAGTAAATTCCTTGAAGATATGCAAAATTCAACTGGGCAAGGCCCTGAGCAACCTGATCTAATTTGGCCAGTTCCTCACGAGATGCCATCAGCCTCACAAGATGTCAAGGCAACGAAACAATACCTTCCCTTGTTAGAGAGCAGACACTGAATTACAAGAGGAATTTGGCACTGCAACCATCAGCACTGGCTACTGTTTAAAGTTAGATTACCATCTCAGGGACTAAATATCACACAACAGAGCAAAGCACCTGTGCAGCTACATGAGCTCTGGGGGAGCACTAACATCCTGATTGAGAGTCATGGCATTAACATGACAAGCCAAGAAGAAATATCAACAGGAGGTGTTTTGTCTGCATTTCAGCCTGCCTCTTGCATGGCTGAGGACATGTCCCCAAGGGCTGCAGCTACAGAGCTGTGCATTATTGTAATTGAGACCTAAAGAGCAGGAAACCATTTCAGTCGCTTAAGTCACTATTTTCTCCAACAACTGATTACATACTTTACCTTAGATAATTATTGGGTTAAAGAAACAGAAAGGAAAAGCAGAAGGAGATCAAAGGAAACAAACCTCCTTTCCTTACCCCTACCTAAATGTCTTAGTCAGCAGGCTACAAAGTCACAGCTCCTGTCCATGGGAATCACGCAAGCCTTGCTGACTGCAAGGGGGCTCTGGTTGAGTACACTTACCACTAAGGTCATCTATGCAAAAAGTGCACATCAGCAGCCTTCAAACAGCGGCAGTGTTTAGATCAATATCCCAGGAGACAGCTAACATAACTTTAATTTCCACCTCAGTCCAAGGAAATAAAAAGCTGTGTCTTTCCACAGCCAGGCTTTAAGCACCAGTTTATAGGATATTTTGCAAGGAAGCAAGTCCCCCCTTCCTCTTAGTGTTAATGCCACGAGGATGAAGGGAGACCCTTTAATCTGAAGAAAAACCTTTTTGCCTACTGCTTAGGACAGGTGGAAAAAGGGGGAAGAACAAGCAGTTGTCTGAATTACCTGACTCTGGTGAAGAAGAAATACATCCTGGAGGCCAAACAGGAACATATGATATTTGAAAAACATGAGTCGCCCTTTCTGGCTCAATATTAAAAGTGAGTCAATGTACTGCATTACACCAATCTGCCTCAAAGGTAACAAATGTTTACCAGGAGCTCAGGCCTCGTGTGACATTTCTGTGTCCCTCAACTCCAGCTTAGTCAGTAAAAGAATAAGGTAAGTTAGCTCTGTAAAACAGGAGCTTAGCTTAACTGTCATCATCAACAATTTAGCCATATAACTTAAGTATAAAGTTTGCGCATTGTACCTAAGCCACCAGATCCTTGAGAGGCAACCCAAACTGTCTGCAAAACAGGGATCACATCCCAGGCAAGTGATTTGCAGGCAAAGGCACTTTAGCCAAGCTTCTTCGGTAGTGCCAGATCTTTTTCCCCTTGAAGTGAGTGGACTTTTGCCATTGCCTTCAGTAGAACGAGGATCCAGGCAAAAAGCCTCATCCCAGGCTGTCTGAATTAAAAAATGCAGCAGGGCTCAAGTCAGCAGAAGGATGGCTTTGAAAGAATGTATTACATATGTTAAAAATGTGCTTGTCTAACTAAATTGTCCTTCAACAATTGTTTCAACAATTAACACGATGAAAACATATTGCAAATCTATATGAACAAATTTACATTTTTTCTTAATGGATCTAAAGGAATTTACAGTTGTGACGTGGCCAGGAAGAGTAACCCTGGCCATGCCATACTCAAGTCTCTTTTACTTGCGCAATAAAATGGGTTAGGTAAATCACACTCGGGATTATTTTTTAAAACTGTGATTTTCAGCCCGTGATCTGCAGGCACTGGGTAGTCTGCAGAGAGCTTCTAGAGGCCTCTCGCCAGCACAGATTCAGTAGAGGTGTATTAACTTCACAGGATTCACAACTCCACTGGGAAACCTTTAGGAGCCTACCAATAACATAAAGAATAAAAATTGTTAATTCCTGTGTCAGGCATTAACTTGTGTTACAGCTCAAATAGCTGTTTCCACACCCCACTGTTTAACTATGAAGTAGTAGAGCACTATGCAATCATTTTGGGGAGATGAAGCTATTTTAGTTTCCTATTATACGACACAGTCTTCATTCACCCAGTCGTACTCCTAGTCATTCCCTCCACTTGCAGAATAATTTTGAGGTGGCAACCCTTTACATCGTGTAGCGAGACCGGTTTATCCTGACTAGGTGTGATCAATAGTGCTGCTAACTGTCTGATAACATCACTTACTGCAGTGTCTGAGTTTTCCTTGGGGAACACTCTCACACAAATATTACTTGGGTTCAGCACTTAAATCCTCGTGAATATGGTTTATAAAGCACAAGCTGCAGGTACTGTAGCAGAATGCAATGAAGCATTTCAGGTCATATCGGTATTTGACTGCATCTTTTAATAATTATTGGTTGGGTGCACAGCAACTATTAAACACACTACAGCCAGATATTTTTTTTCTCCTCTGCAATAAAAAAAAAGGCCATAAAATGCTCACGTCTAGCAATTCATGACTTTGACTTTGTTATGGTTTAGGGCAAAAAAGCCCAATAGTGTTTAGAACAAAAGCAAATAGACTTAAACCAGTATTGTCACTGCCATGTAAAATCTCTTCACTATGCTCTGACTAAATGCAACCAGCATAATACCTGACAACGTCTACCTAAAACTCTCACAGAGAGGTTTAGAAATGCTGATGTGTTAAAGGGCTCTTTTTTTTTCAAAAGCAACATGAGTTTGTGCTCTTAAATAAGAAACCAAGTCCATGGCAACAAGCTTGTACACGTGTTCATCTTTAGGAACATGTTTCGTAGAACTGGTCTAAACCAATTTTCAACTAATGAGAATTTCTGATGAAAAATGGGTTTCTTGAGTTTTATATATACTCTCTGGATATTTATCAGAGAAAAGAAGTCCCTGAAGTAAAATATAATTTCTCAGAAGAATAAAGCATTTCAGGTGGGTTAAAGAGCTCCTTTTTTGTTTTAAGATTGTATTCAACTGCTGATTTTGATTATGGTGACCGGTTTCAAAATATGAAACATTTTCTCTGGGGATCTTAAAGGAGGTTTGGTGGCTATTTCTCCTCAAAGGGAAATAAAACTTAAAAAAACCCCCAACCTTCAAACCTTAACAGGAAATTGGTATTTTTGAAGACAATTCTTCATTTTAAGAAAAAGCAGAATCTCCAGAATGAAAATTCACTATCTCTGAAGATTAAATTCATGAACCCGGCTACTCTTAGCGCATTAAGTTAAGCAGGTGATAACTCCTCACAGATAAAGTACTGTAGTGATATAGTCCTACTTCAGTCCTCTCAAGCATGACAGACTGTAGCGGGGCGTTTTAACAAAGTCAGACCTCCAAAATCACAGCAGGGATTTTGATGTTCCCGTATTTGACACCACACTTAATCCAAATCTTCAGATATTGTTGTTATACATCATAACTATTAAAAAAAGATTTTAAAAGAATAAGTGAGGAATGGTTAGAAAGATAAACACCTTCTAAAGGTATCACAAACCTTACTGCATGAAGTTTCTAGAACAGATAAGTTCGATATTCTTTTTATTTATTTTCTGAGCATTCATGTTATTGCAAGGTTGTCTCTTCAGGCTTTTCTTCAGTTACTATGAGAACAGCAGTTCCTTTCCAGATAAAAGCAGAGATTTTTCAAAAACTTCATTACATTACACAATTTTATGCTCTAAAAAAACCCAATAACCTGATGTTATAAATCATGGAATGGGACTCAAGAAATAACTCATAACCTGGTCTCAGTGAGGCACTTGCTCCAATAAAGAAACTCTTGAAGAACCTATGCTATGGGACAAGAATTTCTTGTTAATACATTGTGAAAACCAGGCAAACTGCTGCAAACAATTAATTCTCTTTACCTGTCATCTTTTCAGCTTTGGGTTGACTAAAGTTAATGCGTACACCATAGAGCAATAATAAGCTGTGTAGTTGTAGCTATAATGCTTACAGAACTCCCACCACTTCTGAGTTTCTCCTTTTATAGGGACTTTCTTTTTCCTGATATGCCGTCCCAAAGCTAGTCATGTATGTTTGACGAAGTTAAACAGCTTCAACCCTTTAAAAAAAAAGACTTATGATGAGTTCTATGTCTTGCTATTTTACCTGGTGATTTCAAGTGTATTTTTGCCCTTTCTGGCTAATTTTTAGCAGCATTTTTTTGGAAACAACTAGAGTTTAAGGTAGGCTTTATCTCTGCTATCTCCAACTTTCTGAAAGTTAGGGGTCTAGCTGAAATCTAGCATAGTCACTCTGCACAGAAAGAAAGCACCTCCAGCAGCCTCACAAGGTAGAGTCTGTAAGGATTCACTGACTTCATGATTTCATTGACTATTGAGGAAACCTAGACTGAGCACCCCATTTCTAGCTGTTCAGCAATTGGCAGGATGAATTTCATCCTTACATTTCTTCTTCTTAAGTGCCAACTGAGATTCCCCCATAATGACATGACTTTTGGAGTCGTGGCATTAAGAATGATAACATCTCAAGAGCTGGGAAAACCAATTTAGTACCTTGTCATACCTGATAAATAAACTGGTTATGTTTTTCAGGAGCAACAATTGGTTATGAAATGTGTGACTGTTGGTCCCATCCTGCTTCCAAAGTCGATGTAAATATCTATATGGCTTTACTTTGTAACAGGAATACACCAACTGTTCACATTCATTGTCCTGACCATCCAATGGCAAGGATGGTTGCAGATTTCAGTGTGGATGTAGAAGCTGCCTACAAAAATGCAGGATGAGGGCTAAGTGAATGAACAACTGGATGCATCCAATTACAATTATTGCTCAAAATTGACCCTCCCCGTCTCTATAGTCTCTCCAAGCTGAACATTCCTTGGTAGATTTATGTGTGTTTTTAAGCTTTTTGGAACAGACTTCCTTTCCCACAGGCTAAAAACCTTAATTAATCAAACATATTTTTCCAGTGCTGGAATTCATAAACCCAAAAATAAAATAAGAAAAGAACTTAAAACCAGCTGTATAGAGCTAGATACAAAACTCGTCTAGGCTAATTCTTTATCTCTGATACTAGCCAGTGGCAGATCTTTAGGGAAAGTGTATAACTAAGAAGACGTTTATAGTGAAATCTTTCCCCTGGCAAATTCTTCAGGCAGTCAGTGGTATAAGGACTTGCCACCGCAGTTAATAGCTCCTAACTGGTATATTCTCATTCAAAAAGTCTAGCCAGTTTTTGAGCACATTCATTCAAATTTCCGCAACTTTCTGGGGCAGTTTAATTACACTCCACATGAAAAAGTAGTTTACTTTTTTGTTTTGAACTGCTTGCCTGGTAATTGAATTGTGTGTCCCCTATTCTGTGTATTTCAAGAAAGGAAGAATAATGATTCTTTGCTCATTTTTTCAATGTCATTCATTGTTTTCTACATCTCTGATCATGTCCATCCCAGTCATTGCCAAGCTAAAGAGACTATTTTATAGGCTTCTTCCTTATTGCAGAAGTCGTTACACACCTCTCGCCATCTTTGCATCCTTGTGTGTTTTTTTCCCCCTACTTCTGAGGGAAATTATCCATTCTGAGATAACATAATTCTCAGGAGACACTATAGATGTGGATTTACACAGAGTTGTGGTGCTGGTTTGGATCTCCATTCCCATCCTAACGATCCCTAAGATCTCTTCTGCCTCTAAACACCTTCTACGTCCTACACCAGTCTGCAGCATCTCCAAGATCCCTGCTCTGAGCAGCAATAATTAAGGTAAAGCCTTTCACTGAGAATGGTATTTATGGTTGCTTCTTTCCACTTGGGTTACTTTGTGTTTAGCAATGCTTAATTTCATCTGCCATTCCCTCTTCCAGCCGCGCATATCATAATTTAAATAAAAAATTATCTAAAGAAGTGACATTTGGTTCTTACACGGCTTCTTCCAGTGTCCACTGAGGTCAGCAGAGAGAATTAGATGGCCTTTCACTCGGACCCAGATGGTATTAGCTTACCATAGATTTTACAACATTTTCAAAGCGGAAAGCCACTTCTGAAATAGAAATGTTTTCCAACCATGTTCAGCAGCTGAGCTGCACATTCTGGAGATTAGAAAGGGGCTGTCTTGCCCACAGAAAGACTGGATGGCAACACCACAAAAAAAGAAAGTGGTACCACAACACAGTTATTCAGATGCATTTTAATTCAAATTGGATGGGACTGCGGGGGAGGAAATGCTGAAAGCCACAGAAATAGAATTTTTCCTCTCTTGCTCCAGTGTAATTTAAAACATCAAACCATTTGTAATGAGTTTTAGTGAAACCAAGTCTTGGCTGTGACCTTCTATGCCAAAATTTAGCCTGGAGAAAATTTTCAAAGCTGATTTATAAATCCTATAAAACAGGGAGGTTGATGGTGGAAACAGTGAGCTGTGGACACCAATAGGATATACAGTTAAAGCCTTATTTTTAACTTTTAATCTGCAGAGAGGCAGTAAGGTATATTTACCTTGTATCCCAGTGCTAAACAGCAAATCTGTTTACTACTGCATCCCAGTAATATACAGCAAAAAGGCCACCAAACTGCTTGTGTGGAAGGACAGCTTCTAGTCTTCCATTGGACAAGTGGTTTCTGCACCCATTTCTCATTCTAATATAAGGCTGAATAAAGTCTTCAAGGTACAGACTTTCTTACTGTCAATATGGACAGGGCCTGCCCCTGTGAACACTGTGTAGGATCTCTAGGAGATAACCATCATGCAAACAATTAGTAATGACTAAGTTGCATCGGTCATTTTTTCCTTGAGACTTAGTAATAATAAGAGTTTGCAATCATCAGGTCTCCTGTGTAATGCTGCCTTATTGATTTCCTTGTCGAACATTTCACACGACGCTTGGGACCTTTTGCGTCAAAATGTAATTTGAGTTAAAGGTAAGGTCCATCTATCATCTCACAGCCTCTGGCATTCTGCCTTGTAGAGGTCAAGGGCACAGGTACATCATATCACACCACCCATGGATTACCCATCTGATCTATTCACTATCCTTCACTATTCCCCACCAGCTTTCCCAGCACCTTCATGTCCCCTCAGTGGCGTGGTCTCCTATGAGCTACCTACCTGCACATGCTTATTTTCTCATCCAAGTAATTTTCCAGTTTTACCATTGTCCTCTTGGTTCCTGCAGATCACACTAGTCTCCAGAGCTTATAATTCCTTGAGAAATTTCATCCACTACCTTCTCAGCACATACATTTCCTCACCTCAGCCTTTGTTTTATTGTAATTATTTCTCCGTCCAAATCTATAGACATCTGTAGAATTTACATAAACTCAGGCAAAAGAAAATATTTATAACAAGCCAAGAAATAAAATTAGGGGAAAAAGTTGTGTAGATAAAGGAATTTTGGTTGGGATTCGCTTTCCTTCTAAATATTGACTTCAGGTAGTGTTGGCGTCCACTTCTGAGTTGGTCATTTAAATGGTTCTCACAGGAGTCACAGTACAGACCATCACAGTACGTATTTTAGGTATTTACTTGTGGTGAGATAAATTGTATGCTGTAGGAGCATTTCTTTCTCTCTGTTGACTGTAAAGGGATGCTCAACAGCTAGCTCAGAGGTCAACTGCTTTGTACTACCTGCCTTGTAAATGCCTCAAGTCAGACGAGCTGTCTCTGTCCTTCATTTCCTGTCCCCACACACAGTACATGAACAGAAGGACATGACGCTATGACTCTATCCTGCACTGACCTTGACGAAGGCAGATTTCTTGACTAATAACTGAAGACTTGCCTAATTAGTCAATAACAAGTTGCATTTATCAGCTTGCCTTGTAAGAATTGCACTGACTTCAAGCAAATGCTGTATGCACAAACCTCCTGGCAAAGCACAGACTTCAGCCCTTCAAATCCAGTTTAAAGCAACAACCATTGTGATCACACTGAGCAAAACAGAGAGAAAAGTTCAGCAATGCTGATGACGAACAGCACTCCAGGGAACAATAAAAAAAAAATGTTTT
The DNA here is from genome assembly GCF_035582795.1 of Mycteria americana. Lineage (NCBI taxonomy): Eukaryota > Metazoa > Chordata > Aves > Ciconiiformes > Ciconiidae > Mycteria > Mycteria americana. The sequence goes on from NC_134368.1 coordinate 4,834,945, forward strand.
TCTTCTGCGCAGAGTAGGACCAGTGGAAGTTGCTCCAGCTCCTAAAGCAAACTTGTACTTTGTTTAACATGTTAGTAATGGAGGTGGTGGTGGCAGAGCTATTTTATGATTCTATTGTTTTCTTTGTGTACTTTCTACTTTTGTACTTCATTTCCAAAATAAGTGGATGGGAGCCTGGAGACTTGGTGAATATTCCTAGCTCCATTACTGACTTGCTGCAGTAAATGAAGAGGTCTCTTAACCTCCCTGTACCTCAAATATCCCATTTGTGAAATGGGGCTTGTCCTTTTACCTCTGTAAAGCACTTTGGGACTTAAGGGACTATTATCACTATATTCAGCACAAAACCAACAGCTCAAAACAAACAGTCCTGATGCTGTGGTCACAACCCAAACCGCAAGGACTATCCCTACCCAGAGATCAGTTACAGACGGTGAAAAAATCTAGGCTGTTTCAATATATTCTCTGGTTTTCCTGTCCACCCAAGAAAAAAAGGAGAGTGAGAGGAAAAAAAAAAAAAGCACTTCAAAGGGCTGGTCCCCTTGCCCGGAGCACTGACATCTTAAAGCATGCTGTACAACATAGCTACAGTTCCCAAGCTAGAGAGATCAAAACCGCAGCTTCACCAGCTCTTCTTTACAATAAAGCTAATCACATTAGCCACTTCACAAGAATAAATCTTTCATTTCCATTTCACTTTGATTTTCCCTTTTCATTTTTATCTTTAATGGGTAATGGTTTGAATAAAAATCTTTAGGTACAAGGAGGACAAGCCGGTTGCAGAAGGCATGTCTGGGGTAAGACTGCAAGGTGGAGGCCCTGGAAAGGTCACCACCTTATAAGGTAGGCTTAAAATCTGACCCAGTGGTTCATTAATCTGCTTAAGGATGTATGCCAGCTTCTACAGTGTCCTGGCTTGGAGGAAGTTTGTTTCATTTCAAAGCTTCCCTCTTCATCACTTAGAGGGAAATACAAAAAGAGAAAGAAAAATAAATTGTAAGCAGGAAAATACTTCATTTTTCACTTCTATGAGTTTGGTCATTGCAGAGAAGGAATAAGTCTGGTCTGATATTGCCTGAACCCCTCAATAGAAGCTGATGACAATATGTCAAGGAAGAAACAAGAAAACAAGGCCAAGAAGCCGAAGAAACTAAGGGTGCTATCCTATCCTTAACATTTTAATTCAGCTATCTGGGCCTGATTCTGTACAAGCTTGTACACTGGGACCTCTGATGAAGGAGTTCAGATGTCTCCAAAGTAGGATCATCTACTGACTGAGCCTCATGTTTAGTCCCTGCCACTTCATCTGCAATACTTTGCATGGGTGTACGTTATTTTCTTGTTTTGTATGTTGTACAGAATCAGCCCCCTGATTTTTGGTAGACTAACTGTGAAGAAACAGATTAAGATAAATGTAAATATGCAGAGATGTGCTTGGCATTTAAGGCAAGGTTTTTTTTTTCTCCATATCAAAAATTTAACAGATATTACTGTATAAATTACTTCAGCAGGTAGCATTTCAGTTTCCAAACCCCTGAACTAGCTTGTTTCCCTGACTAGGGGTGGGAAAGCGGAAGGAAATAAAAATTACTCTAGAAAAAGCAGCAAACGAATTCGCAAGCTCTGAAAACCTTTTCAGCTTCTGGTGTGCACAGTACATCAACCCCGTTTGTTGTCCCCTGAAGGGAGCTATTTATTCATGACAATATTAATCAGTTTTTTCCATTGTTTTCTCACCCCTTCCCTTCCAAAACCCTTCTTTCCCTACCTCCTTCATTTTACAGACATTAAACAAAATTTAACCTAAATAGTCAAATTATAGCATGAGTTTCTTACTGCAGTATCATGCAAATTAATACCCAAGGAAAATTGTGTTGATTTAAGAGGACTCTCTTATGCTATAATTTTTTAGCTTGGGTAGAGCTCTATAAGCCTGCATGAAAATGACAATGGTCTTTCTTTTTCTCTTTTTTTTGGGGGGGGTGGTGGTTTGGGTTTTTTTGTGTTGTTGTTGCGATTGTTTCTGCATCTGCAATTGCAGTTCAGGGCCAGAAACTTGCTGTTCATGAAAAATTAAAATGTGCAGCTTGTGTCGAAGGAGCTGAAGTTTGCAGAGAGATGTGAAGATCTCATGTTCTGTGATTTGTGTGGGTGTGTGCCCACAGCTTTTTCTGTCCTCGTTATAAATACAAAGGTTTAAGGAAGTGTGTGCTGTCTGGCTCCCTAGTACAAAGGCAGGGGGATTTGCAAAGCTCTTGTCACTGCCTAAGTCAAGGAGTGATTTCAATGAGGACTATTAGACTAGAAAAAAATCCTGCCATCAGAGACTTCAGGCATGTCATGGCATGAGGGGAGGAGAAGGGGTTCCCAGATGGACTTCACCTGCACTGATCAAGGAAATTAGAAATGCTCTGGGCAAAATCAAGTGCAAAACTGGTAACGTAGGAGTGCACTTTGTTCAGTGTGCTGCACCCTTCCTAAGCTGCGGAGGGAAGGCTACCCCTCTCTTCACCGCTTCCCTAAGGATATTTGGTCAGATTTGGAGTTACGCAAGTCTCCTCTCCTGTATTCATAGAAATTTGGGCATCACTTTAATATAGGCCATGTCTCCAAACCAATATCATTAGTATTTCTGCTTTGCAAATGAAGAAACTGAGGCACAAAACACTTAAGTGATATGATCTGATTCTCATCATGGGACAGAATTTGGAGTCTGCTCCATTTCTACCCCTATTTCCTACCAGAAAGAAAATAAAGGCTATATTAACTGTGATTTAAAAGAATGGAGAACCAAATACGGTACTTAAAAAAAGCATAACTTTTCTTTCTTTGGTTATTTAAAGAATTAATTTTAAAAACTGCAAATATTTATATGTTTTAGGTATCCAAAAATTACTGGTAGGCATTAATATGAACAGTTGGAACGGGCCTACAGTCCATTCTAAGGAACTGAACGTGGAAATAGCTCTAAAATTACATAAACAAAATACAGGCAGCACAAATTCCTAAACATATTAGAGCAACAACGTGCTATACAATGTGGCCACATGTGTTCGAAAATGTAAGAATAATAACAGGTCTCTCCGCCTGGAGAAATGACTCAGGCATCAGGCAAAGGTTCTCTGCTATGATATGATAGAGTTGTCACCTTTTAATATGTGGTGTCAAAAAAAAAAAAAGAAAGATTCATAGCTCCCTTCTCAGTCAATTTTAATTAGGTTGGGGGAGGAGAAGGTTGGCTGTGGGGGTGGAGCCACCATATGCTGGTGCTATCTGAACATACACAGACAAATACAATAAAACATTGCTATTTCTGTGTCTAGGTCTATCTGCCGCCCTTTTTCCCGTATACATTTAATAAGGAGGTCAGTGGGGAAAAAAAACCAGAGCAAGCAGTACCTCTAGGACTGTTCCTGGACCAGCTGTCTTAACTGGAAATCTTGGACATTTATCCAGTACATGCATTATTTTTAACTAAGAGGTCCCCATTCCTGCAAATGCGGGCAGGTTTGTTTAGCCTCCCACATAGAAATAATTTAATTGATTTCAGGGGGGCTGCCTTCACCGCTAGCATTAAACATCTGCTTAATGCTTGAAGGAGCAGCACCCTGATTTTCTTTTCCAAATAAATCTCATGACACATAAAGCAATAACTGACAGACAATAACTGTGTAAAATTAATCCACTCCATTTGTGTTCACAAGGCTAAGAAAGAAAACTAATAGAGAGAGAAATGTAGTTTCCAAAATCTATGAGAGGTAGTTTCACAAGAGATTCATAAACCATCTTACGAGCAGTGTAAGATGTTTTTGTCAGGGCATTTGTACCATGCTCATCCCTAGGGTAATCCTAGTGTTTGATGTAGGAATTAAGAAGGAAAAGAGTATGGGAAAATTGGCAGAATGGCCCTGCAATTAAGATGCTGACCTGTGATTCAATGCCTTGTTCCTTTCCTATCTCTACAATGGCAAACACCCTCGGTAACCTTGGGAGTTACTTTTCTATAGACTGTAAAAACAGCACTCATTACTGGGGCTCTGAGTACCTCAAAGCAGCGCCAGCCCCCACTAATCCAATGGAAAACACTGCTCTTTTCAAGGGTGGAAGGATGTAAAGATTTCTACTGCCACCTTCCACTTAATTTTAAGCAGAGCTTTCTCACATAAAGGCCAAAATAATGCTGAGGTAAGCAATACCCCTGGCTCTCCTAATTTCACGGTAAAAAATTTTGTAAGGCATACTTTAGCCCTACTTTCATTGCTTGGTTTATTTATTTATTTTGTTTTATATTATTTTTTCAGGAAGGGCAGAAGTTGAGGACAAGGGGGACAGAAGGCTTGAAGACTCAAAGTGAAAATAAGCAGACTGCGGAGTAGGAGCTTTTTGGAAATGTGATACTTTTTAGTGGGGGCACAAAGAAGCAGATTGAAATAGCATAATTGCAACATGTGCCTTTAGAAAATAACATGCAATAACTGCAACCCAGGGCAGAGCCACAGGAGAGTCAAGGTCAAGTTGCATGAACAACCTTAATTGTGGCATTTCCTGAGTTTTACTTATTTGACTTTACAGCCTGAGCTTTTTGTTCTTCTAGTTATTTTCTATTACATATATGAAACACGTTCAACCTGCACATTACTCATTAATAGCTGGTGTTTAAAAGAAAATGGACTAAAACCATGTGGGCTATACATGTTTGTGTTGCAAAAAAAACGCAAGAGGAATCTTTGTAATATTTCTTTGGCCTTTTGTTTCGAGGAATTGCAGAGCGAAATATTGCCCTCAGGACAGAAAAAAAGCTGCCTCAGTGTTACATGAAGAAATTTCAGCCTTTAGCTCCAGGCATTGCATCGTAATCTCAGTAACCCTCTATCCCTAGGTGATATTTTACCACATTTTCCCTCCACAGTCACTATTTATAGGCTGGGAGAGAGTGCAGACAGTGTGGTATGTTATATGCACATGGTGGTTTGGTTTGTGCGTATGTGAGGAACATGAGGGTTATTTCTAACAATTCAAGCAGCTTTATTTTATGTTCTCTGAACATGTAGATGCAGAAAGCCTTTTCATAACAATTCTAAACAGAGTGGTGAAAGAGAGTTTCTCATATCAAATGATATTGGGGAAAAAAGGAAAAAACACCAAACAAACCTCCCAAAAAAGAAGATATTCAGAGACCTTTCCCTTTGTTCACATTCTCAGTTCTGGAAGTAAAAAACCATATCCATCCACAAAAAGTCAGTCGAGGCACCCTAGTGAAGGTTTACACGGATGTAATTGTAATCCGAACTCAGTCTTTTGCATCGTGTTTAACTTAGCAACTTGTGAAATATATGTTACAGTGGACTACACTGAGGCAGGATTCATTTGACCAACCTTAACCATGTAAAGCCACAGCTAATCTAAGCTGGGCTCTTATAAGCTTCTTCTGTGGAGTTAGTGAAGAGTGATAGACAATTCATTCCAACTAAGAATATATATATATACTAAGCTTTGTCTTTGGAGAAATGTCTTTCTCTCTGTCAATGATATGGGTAACCTGGAGCCTAGGTATATCATTTTTGGGCAGATGAAGTAAAGTAAAATGTGGGTTCAGAGGATCATAGGAAAATTCAGGTTGGAAGGACCATCATGAGTCTCTGCTCAAAGCAGGATCAGCTCTGAGGCCAGACCAAGTTACACAGGGCTTTGTCTAGCCTGGAGAAAGACTGGAGCCTGTGCAGCCCATCTGGGAAGCCTGTTGCCATGGCCAAGCAGTAGAGCTATCCTACTTTCCTTGTCTCTCAAGTCTGATTTTTTATCACGGAAACAGTTCCTTTTGAAGGGGACCTCAGGGATTTATGTAGTCCAACCTCGTACTCAAAGCATATGTCGTCTTTCCAAGGGGATAGAGCACTGCATGGCTTCTGTCATTAGTTATGAACCTTGATATCAGAAAGGAAAAAGCATTTTCTCCTTTGTCACTGATACGGAAAAGAGTTTTTTGTTGTCACATACATTCATCCTCTGGAAACTGCTGATTTAGATGTTAGATTAGCTTATTTAAATATAAGTGAAATTTTTACTAAGATGTTCCAAATAAAGTGTTTATTTTAGTGGAAGAACAAGGGAAGGATAGTAGCTACAAGGAAAGTAAGAGGATGAGAGGTAATTAGAGGTTGTCAGTGGACTAGGCTGAAGGAGAAGGACAGAGGTTTTCTGAGGAGACTTTCAATTATTGGGTGCTGGCAATGATCTCGTTTAATGCTTTCACTAATAAACTTGGCAAAATTAGGAGTATGCAAATTAAACTGATGACAAAAACTGGGAGACATCACTGACACAGAGGAGTGCAAGCTATTGAAATAATTGAATGGGAACTAAAAGAATAAAAATGGGATGAGATTTAACAGTTTTAAGTTATAAGGTCACACACTTGGAGACTAGGAAAAATTTATCTAGTAAAGCTTCAAGCTTTACAGTGCAAACAGCTGATAGGAAAATATAACATGGTATATTAGTCAATCAGAGTATGGCTGTGGGCCACCAACATAGCATGGCCATGGAAAAGACAAATGTGAATCTAAGGGGTATCAGGTTGAATACTTCAAATAGACACAAGGAAGTATTATTATGCTTTCCAAAGCAACAGTCTTTTCTCATCTGGTGCTGTGCATACACTTCTTGCCACTCCCGATCAATAAAGATATTAAACATTTCATATTGCATTCTTTCTTGGTAGAAGAAGGAAATTAAAATGAGATGCAAGAGAGAAAGAGAGATTCCACTTAGACTCATGATATAGTATGAGACTAAAGAAGATTCAGACTAGGGGGAAGCAGACAGCCAGGCTTCAAATTTCTGATGTATTAGAGCAGCTAAGAAAGCATGATCTAAAATTGCACTTTATTGGTGCTTCCTTCTTTAACATTGTTATAACTGTTATGTATGCAACCAATATGCTAACGGAAAAACAAAACTTTATTTTCTTAGAATAAAATGTTTTTTTTTACTTTAAGTTCATCCGATGTTAAGAGAGAGCTCAGGTCAGTATGACAAGCAGGGACATATTCTTTCCTCAGCAGCAATAGGTTTAAATGAACCCAATTCACCACCAAAACCATGGGGTTGGCGACCTGACACATGCTGGGGATGCAAGGAGCTGGAACATGCTTCCAGCTAGCCTGCAAGAGCCAGTGTGGGACCAGTCAAACAGTGAATAGAGAATAATTTCTCCTGATAGGGTGTCAACTAATGTGCCATTTGCCAAAAACATACTGGTGGGCTAAAGGAGACACATCCCACAATGCTGAATAGCTTCAGATCATCAAAACAACATACTCTGCTGAGACTTGTGTCTTTTTCCCAGTTAACCCAAGTTATACTTTTTTCCTAACAAGACAAGATGGTTTGTGAAATCTTGGAAATAAATTTCTCTTCCGTTTTCCCACAGTGTTTTCTGTCCTTTCTGGGTAAATGATAACTGAGAATACAAAAAGATTAGGAAAAAGACCTGTTCTAAGTTGCTGGTGGTGTCGCTGTGCTCAAGATGAGGGTTGGACTGGTAGAACAAGTGATAAAAGTGGCATAATCCTTGTGGCTTGAATTGCATATTTTTAAAATCAAGTTTTATGCACAGAAGACTCCAGGTAAATAATGAGGAAGCTGGAGATTAAGGCATGGACTGAAAGCAAATAAGTGACCTGACCCAAAGCTTGCCAGATGGGATTTTGATAAATTAAAGAAGAATCTACCTGGCCATTCTGGGTTTTATTAGATTGCATTTAAACAAAGCCAAGACTAGTGAACGGAAAAAATATCTATCAAAGTAAAAAAAACCAGCTCTGGCATAGGTTTAAATGGAAATAATACTTTTAATTTGCTTGGGGGGAGATGAGGGAAGGTAAGTTTTGACTGATTGTTGCAGTAGTTACAGATACCAGGTCAAGAATACCTTCCCAACAGGAGCAGTCTGTGCTGATATGCTGTGCTTTTTATAACTCAGGTCTTTCCTTGACCATTTTCCATTGCAACAAGTTCCACATTCTAATTTTTGCCTTTTTAAAAACAGCTCGTTCCAATGGTAGGACACCAGAGACCAGCTAATTTATCAAAAAGCCATATTTTTCTAATCTACATCATATTGTGTGCAAAATTTTGAGACATATACCATGAACATATTAGCAGATATCCACCGAAGAGTCCTCAAGTATAAGTTTCTTGAGAAAACATCCAGAGGGGAGCCTAGGAAAAAGAGCCAAGGCTGAAGAGCTACAATTCCCTCTTCACTGTGGCCTTACACAGGGGTAATTACACTAAATTCAGGATCCTGACTCCAGGACCAAATGAAAGCAAGCTCAGCAAGCAGGAATTGAACAGTGCTATAATGTTGATATGAATTCTGGAGCAAAGCGAAGCGAAAAGAAAAATAAAAATTAAGTTGTACTGAAGTCACATTTAAGATTGAAAATTACAAGGACTCACTGCTGTGGTGTATAGCCCATCCTATCCATATCCTAATTTTTCTGAATGATAAATTTTGAACGTGTTGCTGAAAGAGATTATCACATTGTAAAGTGTCTGGAGATCAAAACAATATTGCTCCCTCTCTCTTGAGGAGCGAAGCCTGTATACAGTCCACACAGTAGTATACGAGCGAATGCACATACCTCAGACAAAGGACAGAGAACAAAATCCCCAACCTAGCTTTTTCTGTATGTCAGAAAGTATTTCACTGAAATCAAAACTAAGTGGAACTGAATACTCTCAACAGCCATCTAGCCAAAGAGAAGAACAGCGGGGAAAAAATAAAAAGAAAGTAACCAGCAGAAAACCAGACAAATTGTGGATAACACCACCTGATGCAATAATCATGAGAGCGATTGAATTGCACCTTGAAAGGTCACATGTACTTGGATCCCACGCGGGTCCTGGATGTGTGTATTTGTACAAAAAGCCAGATGGGAGGACCCACCCCCTCCACACCCCCACACCCCCCCGTCTCTACCCATGCTTGCAGTTCCCAAGGGCACTGTCACCTACGTTATCCCAGAGCTCCTGGGGGAATACCACTATCAGCTACAGCACACGCAGCCCTTCCTTATGGTGCTGTGCCTCCATACACTGCCCTGCCTTCCATAGGTGGTGGCTTAAACATACAATTGAGCCCCACATCCAGATGTTTTTCGACTTTTTAAAGCAGCCACCAGGCTAGGATTTATTGATGAGCACTTTGCAACCAACTGATGGAATGAGTTTGATGTGAATTGCCGGTGGACACATTACACAGAAATGCAGCATTAATCAAATTATATTGTGGTCTGGGATAGATCACTGCATACCAAAACCACAGACCTGACAGAGGTCTGACATCCCAGTGTGTAAAAGGAGCTACAGGTTTTGCGCAGCAGTTACCGCAGTGAATGCTTCTCAATCACTGAAGTTCACAGCAAAAGCTCAGCGCAAATAACAACAAGCTTAGAGTCACAGGAGCAAAGAACTGATGTGAGAAGATCATTGGCTACTGCGTGCTTTCCTCCTAATTTTGTGGCTAATTATCTTTTCAAACAACAGTGCTTAAATAAATGTTAATGGTAAAAAAAGTCTGAATTCAAGTGGCGCATCAGAGCCCCATGTCATGTCTGTGTCCAGTCGCTAATGGTACTAGTGCTTGCCGAAGTCTAAAGCTCAAAGTCACTTCATAGATATTTAAGTTAGGTGTTAGTGAAAGCCAAGTACCTCAGCCCCTTCTATAGCCAATGGAGAGCATTAGGTAATTCCAGAGGTGCATTCATTTTATCCTTAAAAACACATGCCTTCCTAAGATAAAGTGACACATTTTGCAAAGGCTGAAGATAGACAATGAGATTTCCATCTAGGACAACCACTCACCCATGGACAAGCGGGTCACCTGAGAACAGGTTGCGGCACAAAGCCAGAGCATCATTTGATTTTGCAACTCCTGATTTATCCAAAAATGTTTTTAACTGATTTATTACTGTGCCCTCCTGATAACTAAAACAACATGGAAAAATATTAATTTAACATGAAAATACACCATTATTTATTATCCTGGCTCCTTTATTATCCTGGAATTAAGAGAATTCTGATGATAATGAGTCATTCTTTCCACTTGCATTTGGCCTCCAAACAAAGGACCTCTGAATCTTCAGATGAGCTCAGGATACCCCTAAAATGTGTGTGCAGGGAACGTGAACCAAGGCAACAGGGATCTCAATGTCAGTGGCTGGGAGGGGGGATAAAATACAGGGGTTCAGACTTTCTCAGTAGCTTTCTGGGAAGCACTAAGTGAAGCATCAGTCTGTGAACATTTGAGGAAAAAGCATTACTATATCAACATGCACCAAGACCTGAGTTTCTCTCATTGCGCTCCCATCCAGAAGTTGCATAACCGCATTAGTGCATTAGTACTTCTGGAGAAGACTAACCGTGTAAGACTTACGAGCTTTATGGTTTCCTGACAGCAGCTGGCTCATATCCAGCCAGCTAAGAGCTTGGGCAGAGGAGGCTGGGACTGTCTGCACCACCCACGCAGGCATGACCTTGGTTACATTTAAATCTCCGAGGAAGCATCTGACCCCTTTTAAAGAGGGACAATAGACAGTCCTGTTGTTTGACCGTGTTGTCGGAGCAACTGTAATTTAGCTTATAAAGAGAGTGAATGCAGTTGGCCAAGTTCTTGCTGTCCGGCAAACAATAAAATCCCTGTCTGGGTTTTAAGCACCAGCTCTGAACAGTGAGAGTAGCTCAGATTGCAGGTTGTGCATCCAGGCACGGGTAAAGGCAGGTGGATAGATATGGAAGTAGTGTCAATAAAAGCAGGATATATTGAAGTTAATAATCATCGCAAAGCAAAATGCCAAGAGGAGCTGAGCTGTTCCAGGCTGCACAGCTACCGGAGTACCTTCCAGCAAGTCATAGGTGTGAAGGGAATGGGGGAACCGCCTGAGACGGTGACAGGGAGTCAGCTGAAATGCTTTAATATTAATGACAGGTAGGGGAGATTTTCAAAAGCACCAATCGGACGTTTGATGCTCAGCCCCGTTGCCTTTGAAACAGAGTCAGTCCCTTGGAAATCCCCACTTTGGCCCTTTGTAAAGCAGTTTATACCTATGAAGCTGAATACACTTTACAAAGGAAGGCATTACCCTCCACACACTCTTAGGGGAATCAAGGCACACAGGCATGGGAAATCCTCGGTGGCAGAATTAGAAATGAAATAGGACCTTTAGCCTTCTCTCATCCACTTGGCCTTACCCTGTTGCCGACCCAGATACCAAACCCAGACTGTCGCACCTGCTACAACATGCACTGAAGCCTCCCCGGTGGTCCATATGCTGCTTTTTCTATCTGTGAGCTATACACATCTCTGCGACATTAATTACACTTTAAAAGTTCCTTCTGTCTCTTACTGGTTCCACTGGTCTGTCCTTACAAGGCATAGCCATATTCTTCAAAATTCAGACCATGTATCAAAGTAGTCCCTTCTGGTTTGAAAAATGTAAGCTCATCGGTGTTTCAGACAGGAAGAAATGCTGTCACTAAATATAAGCCAATATCTCTTTTCCTCTTCCTATCTTTTTCAATTTTTTGTTTCACTAGATACAGTAAAAACTTGGCCTCTCAAGCTACAGCAACCAGTCCCAGCAACGAGGCTGCATTTCCGCTTGGGGGAAGGTTACGTTTTTTATTTCCAACCACGTGCACTCACTGTCAAATTCCATGTCATTTTTATTTAATCTGATCCTCTATCAAGCTGATTCTCTGTCTCCCAAGCCTTCCTGTCTTCCAGCTGGGCATTTTTTAAAGCAGTGATTTGCAAAACATTAAAGAAGGCATATAAATAAATTACTGTCTGGAGAGTGAGTCATCATTATTTAATAGGAGACTGTATCATAAGTAGTGGCTGCTTGTTGGCAAAGCAGGCCCATGCTGCTCCCCCCTTTTATCCTGCTTTTCTCTGCTGGTCTCCATCTTTCTGAGAGCTTGTCCTGCTCTATCACATCCCGTGATATTTTGCCTCCTGGTAAATGGGGCTCTTGCTGTGGACCCCTGGTGTTACAGGAGCTAAGGGGAGGACAGCAAAGGCACGCTAAGACCTCAGACCCAAGAGCCACCCTGTTGTAACGTGGGTTCAGAAGAGACGACATACGCCTAGGGCCCCGTTAATCGCTAGCTGCTGGTGAGCTGAAGGGCATCCACAGCACATGGATGAGAGCCTGCATGCACACTAACGTGTACGGGCTTCCCCAAAAGAAATTATGGCCCGTGCCACATCCCTGCCCCTGAAAATGTTGTCTGGCCTTGGGAATGGGCTGGGACCCAACCTAAGAACATACACATGCCCCAGTGTGGTTGTAAATCACAGTTGCATCTTAATATCTATGACTTTGGGGCCTAAATTAAAGGAATTTATCCTGAGGAAGATCTGACTGTGCTTTTACAGTGTCCAAAGGAGGGGAGTAGTGCAATAGGGATCAGTTTGTACAGAGATAGAGATCCCTCTCTCTTCTACCAGCCCCACTCATCTGGGTCTCCCAGCATCTCTACAGAGACTGAGTTTATTTCTTCATGTCCAAAATTTTACTACATAAGCAAGCAGGGAGGATACAATTAAAATAAACCTTAAGCACTATTCCTTCTTCTTCATGCTTGCTATGGCCTAGTTCCCAATTATATTCTATATATTTAAATGCCACACAAGAGCCATAAAATGATCCCACCTGAGGCTTCACTTCAAATTCTCCCTCCTCCCCATCACAGTCTTGAACTTCTGGCTCCCAGTCCCTCAGCACTGCTGGCTCCCAGTCACCATCTTACCAGTGGAAAAGCTCCAGTCAACTAGAGGAGCTGCACCTTACTAGCTTTAAAAATAATACAGCAAAGCCTCCCAAAAACTCAAATGATGCAGCCAAAACACCGCCATTCTTCATTTCCACTTCTTCATTCATGACTCTTCTGTAAGAACCCGGGTTAGCTAAATCCATGATAATCTCTCATATAGTGAGGGGTTTTTTGACTGTGATGCTATGCGGACAGGCAGTTCTCACTGATAGCCACCACAATACTGACAAATCCCTTTTTATTCTGGAGCAGAAGTCTTATGAGGAGCGGCTGAGGGAGCTGGGACTGTTTAGCCTGGAGAAAAGGAGGCTGAGGGGAGACCTCATCGCTCTCTACAACTACCTGAAAGGAGGTTGTAGAGAGGTGGGGGTCGGTCTCTTCTCCCAGGTAACAAGTGATAGGACAAGAGGAAATGGCCTCAAGTTGCGCCAGGGGAGGTTTAGACTGGATATTAGGAAATTTTTCTTCACCGAGAGGGTTATCAAGCATTGGAACAGACTGCCCAGGGAAGTGGTTGAGTCCCCATCCCTGGAGGTATTTAAAGGACGTTTGGATGAGGTACTTAGAGACATGGTGTAGTGGTGGTTTTTGGCAGTGTTAGGTTTATGGTTGGACTCGATGATCTTAAAGGTCTTTTCCAACCTATATGATTCTGTGATTCTGTGATTCACATTGCCTTGAAGTTTCCACCCCATCCTTTCTGCGTGCATCTATGCACCTCAGTGCATAGATGATGTGACCTCAGTCACATGTGACCTCAGTGCACCTATTTTAGGCCCTCAACAGCATTTGAACAGCTATGAGATACTTCCTGACGAGAACGCCAGCTAGAATAAGGATCACATCTACATCTGGTGTCAACCAGTGTAAGTCCTGTGAAGTAAAAACCCAAGAACCATTGCAAAGTATAATAACTTCCATTATCTGAAGACCTGATCTGAGCCTCTGTGCATTTGTATAGGGCCTAATACATCTAAAGGACCACCATAATATAAACAAAGAGTGCTGATTAATCATTTCCTACTTTTTTGATGGAAATTTTATTTTCTTTTTCTACTAAGACAGTTTGTTTCTAGAGGTGACAGAGCAGGATTTGGAGTCTCCTCTGGGTGCCAATGAGTTTGCTTATCAACTCTATTCTTGTTTTCCCTACAATGACTTGTAAAGAAGAGCCAAGGGAGGCAGAAAGAGGACAGCCTTAAGATCCAAGCAAAAGGTTTTGTCAGAAACTAGCAATGCCATTTCAGATTTCTGTACCTCTGTTTCTTCTTTGGCTAAGCAAGGCCCATCTCTTCCTGTGTGTTTATACCATACTTAGCTTAGCATGACCCTGATCGTAAATGGGACTTTTTGATAAGCCCTTATAAAAGAGAAATTTACTTCTCTTAACTTACGTACTAATGCCTAGTTTATGGCCCATGGGGACTCCAAAGGCCAGAGCGTCCAAGCTAAGTATCTGCCTCTATCCATCACTTACATGAGGAATGAAGACTAAACATTTAATTCCTAAATAAAGCATCTAATAGTAAAAGTGCCTTTCTCCATAAAAAGCGACTAAGAAGCAATAGGAGGCACCCTATGAATCCTCAGTTACGGTGCTTTGAGTAACAAAAGGAAATTGGGAAAATTTCCAACATATGGAAAATGAAATTAAATTTGGCTTGGAAAGGGATCCTGTTCTTAGTAATGAGAGCCAACTGACAACAATGGTTATATGTGATATGTATCACCAGGTATGGCAATCCTTGCTCTTAGTAACGGCCATTTTTCCTACCCGGGGAACGCAGAACAAAGTGATAGATAACTATTACGCCTTTATGCTCATGAAGGCTACAGATCGATGACCAAGGTTCTCTCTCCTTTTACCCTCAAGCTTTTTCCTTTCTTTGGCTAAGAGCCAGGATAGAAAATAGGCTTACTCTCAGAAAAAAAAAGCCCTGTTAAAGTAAGCAGAAAAGAATAAATAATTAGCGGCCCTTTAAAAAAAATAATTTGGGCTAAATTGTTTTCTACTAGCAAAGATAATCATCTTAATAGGTAATTTTTATTTGGTTATGGGTTATCTGGAAATGGGAATCATTAAAATGCCTTGACAATAGAACAACCAAAGCTACTAACGAGGTGTAATTATACCATAAGATATATATAATTAAACATTATGAATTGGCAAGTCCTTGACAGACTGTAGTGAGCTAATCTCATGGCATTGCTCACAAGTGTTAGGAGTATTCAGTGCCCTTTCTGAGCTAAATGCACATTTGGATAATACATTTTCCTCTCCCAAGCTCTCCCTGCAACTAGATAGCACATTCATCATTTGCTGGCAGTATTTAAAATGGAATTTTAAAAGACCCATTGAAACCCATTTGTCCTATAGCCCATGGTAATGACCATTACTGCAAAATGTGAGTATATACATTTGATATACTGAGAAGTGCCAGTATCCTATATTCTAATGCACTTGCATCCAGCGCTAAACTACTCTGAAGGTTGATGACGTTTTGCTGGAAAGGCTGAGGAATAGATGCATGTCTCATTTAAAAACCCACCTGCTGTTGATATTCATGTAATAAACTTCATAAGCAGGTGATAAATGGCATTTTTATGCCTTCCTCACCTGCACTGTACCCTTTAGTCTATTTCTCTCCCTGAGTTCCTTCCAACTTTCAAAATCTCTGAAGGGCTTCACCAGCCACTATATTATTTTGAACATAACCATGTAAAGCTTCTGGGGCTTTTTCTCCATTTTGCCTAAACGTGGAATTTTTCTTGCCTGAGATTAGGGTGCTCTCGCTTGGCTGCAGAATGAACAATACTGTTTCTATACAAGTTGAAAATCAAGTATCTTATAATACACAGAGTCTATAAGCAAGTAGAGGAATTTTGTCATTGCAAAACGAAGACCTCCAGCTCCATACCAGGTCCAGCATTTGCCTCTAGATTCCAAACTATGATATATAATGTATGTTGTCCTCCAATTACAGAAAACACTGTCTTAGCTTATTTTACATTAAAGGGTTTTCAGACATTACCTTAGATTTCTCCTATCTCTTCATCCTTTCTAGCTGGACTAATGGTATCTAAAGCACATGACTGCACATATGGAATGAAAAATGAGTCACTACAAGCTCTGAGCCGTATTTAATCTGTTTTCCCTAATCACGAGTAATGCAGTACTGCAAGTGTGGACAGTCCTGCTTCCCTCTTCCCCATGTTATAAAGTTGTCTAAAAGTTAAGAGCTTCTGCGAATAGGAACACATAGCATTTCTTTTGTTCTAGTCATGAATAGTTTCTAGAGGGCTCGCTAGCTTTCAGGTTATTCTTATTACTTCACATAAATGCTCCTTTCCTACTCACCGGCAGGAAAACATCTGTGGTCAGAACCTCAGCTGGTGCAAATAGGCATGTAATGGAGACTGTATGATTTTTGCCATGATGATCTGAAATAAGATATTTCAGCATTGAAAATCTTCCATTTCTGATTAGACAGAGAAGAGAAACATTGCATAATGTGAACAGCAGCTCTTGAAATAAGTATTTTAAAGGCAGAATGGGGAAGAAATGTTACCTGTGTCTCACGAATAGACTTGAAATTTCGGGACTAGTCCAAGATCACTTTTCTTCCATTTTGGAGTCTTTTATATAGATCCCGAGATCACCTCCATAACATCTGAACACTTTCCAATACCATGCTGAGCAACATAATATCATTTGTCACATTTGTTCTTCTCCCGTCTCTGTAGCACGACAAGCATGTGCAGTGAAGTGCCTCTCTTTCAAAGGGTTGTGGGGGCAGTTTTGGTTTTATTTTTTAGAATGTTATTAATTAGGGTAGGTGGAGGCTGTGTGTCTTTTAGTAAATTGATATGTTTTTATGGCGGGGTGAAAAAATAGAAAAAAAAAGCAAGTATCTGGCACTTTGACATGAAGACGGTAAGATTTATAAGGATAGTGTCCTGGCCTCAGTGAATTTACTGCACATCTGACCTTTCACTGTATTGAAGAAGTGATAGCGTGGCAAAGAAATGAACTTTTTGGCCATGATATTTACTCTGGAGATTTACACGGTCTTTTAGATATTCTGAGCCTACATCTTAAGTCTTGAAGATAACAAGTGAGTTCATTAATGCAAACCAAATATATCTTATTTTTTCTTTAAACAAATAGAAAATTTATGATGAATCTATCTTAGTTAAAAAGCGGAGTTCATTTAAAAAGGCAAAAAGTGTAGTCTTTTTAATGATTAAAATGGGAGAAAAATGACAACTTCCATATATCCTTATTTTACTCTTAGAATCCTACTCAAACAAATCAGGAAGAGAAGCTAAAATGTCTGCAGAACAGCAAAATGATAGAGATAAATGCATCATAAGAGAGAAAGCAAGAAAGAGAGAGATGAGAAAGGTGGGTATCAGATCCAGAAACTGTGCATGAGAGCCTCTAGGCCACATTTTCATGCAGGGGCTGGTCCCTTCAGACCACCTCCAAAAGTACAAATACTTTGCTCCCTCAAACCCCTGAGGAGGGGAGGGACAATTATGTTGCCCAATATTTCTTAATGGAAAAATGCCTTGCTTTTTCCCTTGGGATGACAACACTGAATGGCCAATGACTGACTGATTCCCTCTGTGGTTCTTGCACTGCTATTCCACAGTCATTCTACGGAAATCCTTCTTGCAGAAAGCTAGGCTTTTGGCTGGTACCAAGAGAGGACAACAGACTAAGCACTCACCTGAGATCCCTTTTAAACCTATGGTTCTTTGATTGTCACACGTGGCTTGTTTGTGAGACTTCTTTAAAGAATGAGACTTTGCTGTCTGACTTTAAGATCTTATGTCAGCAGTGTGGGGCGGGCTAGGATTCTTCCCGTGGGCTTCTAGAAAAGGAGAAAAACACTTGCACAAAGATTTAATTGTAAAGGAAGAAAAGCAGGTCCAAGAAATTCTTTCCACTTTGTTAAAAAGAGGTATCGATGCATCAGAAGTAGTTGTATTTCACTTACAGCTTGGGTGAAGGGGGCAGAATGCACATAGAAAAGAAAGTTTTGCCTATCTATGCCTATCTGTGTCTGTCCCCACAGCAAGGAGTTGCCTCCTGACTCCCTTCCAGCAGGTCAGTAGAGCCATGTTGCCTGCTCCACCAGGCTGACAGGCACTGTTTCATTCCTTCCTCATACTTCCCTCTGACTCAGTTGTCTCCTTCAACTCTCAGAGCTAATCTCTCAATGCCAAAACACCTTCTCCCCCACCCCACTTTGTACACATTACCTTGCTCAATGGAGTCTTGGTCAATGACCTTGAGATGGAGATGTGACAGCCTTAAACAACTATAAATAATAAAAGTAGCTTTGATAGGTCTTTAGTTCTGGAGTAAAAGTTTTTACCTTAATCCTCTTGAAACAGAGGAGGGGGATGGATCAAGCCAGACCAACTCATTTTCAATCCACTCTTTCCAAATGAACTGACATAACTCACAATGACATCTATGGGACCAAAAGAGCATGAGCCACGTTAAGCCCAGTCAGTAGAAAATAAAGTATGTTACTATTTTGTTTCCATGCATTGATTCATGTCACCTTTTTTGATTTTGTTTTTCTTCTTTTTTAGTTAACTGTATTTTAGGAAAATAAATAAAAGCTGTATTTATAGAAGAAATGGGTTTTTGCTTGTACATGTAGGTGGCAATTCCTACATCAGTAAATCCTAATAACAGCATCTATTAATTTCATTTTACAAATTTGGTTTGTATATAAAGCCAATTCAAACTATTGTACAAGAGTCAAAAATATGCCAAGCATTTCCTAACTTACAAAAGCTGTGACTAAACTCAATTAGGATTCAATAAGCTCTGCAGAGGTTAATTAAATTTTTATAGATTTATTCTTCATTCAGTGCTGTAAAAGGCTCTTCTGTTTGGCTACCATTGCCAAGTTGGTGATGGGGGAAATTGAGAACCCTGATCTACATCAATCTTCTGTTTCCAGACATTGAAATAATTTGCAGAATATTGGTATGGCATAAATTGGGGAAAGAAGGAAGAAACTGAACTACATCTGAAAGCTGTTTGGGTGATCTGTGGGCTACCGTGAATGTTAGAGTTCTGCAGGCACAAGTGACATATTGAAATTTTCTTTCACTGGGAATTAGCTACAGAAGAATGAACGCTTTTCATCTTGCTTTCAGGCAAAATGGATAGCCACTTCTCCACCGAGGCTATACAAGAGTGGAATGTGGCAATCTCAGTTCCATGAAGATATTGCACTTACAAATAGTAATCAAGAACACAGGTAGGTTCTCTGCCTTTCCAAATTACTGGAAGGACTACCAGCTACTAGGTTACTGGCAGTAGTACTATAGATATCTACAGCCTTTCATCTAGAAAACCCACGTGGGGACGGGTGTTTTCTTGAACCAGCTGGCAGGCAGGCAGGTAGCAAAGCGAAGCAGTCAATGTCCCAGGAGGATTACAATCAATGTATTACATACATAGCAGGTGGCTGTGATGAAAAAAAAAAGACGAAGGCTGAGAGATTAAGATAACAATATAATGAGTACTTTGAACATGAAAGTCTCTGCTCAGCTTCTACTTAATCTACTCTGTAAGTCACCTCTTCAGCAAAGCCGAAAACATGCTTAAGTCCAACTCTCTTCAGCAAAGCACTATAGCATGTGTTTGGTTTTTAGCTTGTGATGAAGTGTTCTGCTAAATATGGATTGACTGCTGAATCTGAGCCTGAGGATGTTGTTAAAATAGTGGTTAGAGGAGATGCAGTTAACATTATTTATTAAAAAGCTTTTAACAGCATTCTTTACAAAAAGCTGCTTAAGAAACTAATCTATCATGGGGTAAAGTTCTGCCTGGGGTTAAAAACTGGTAAAAAGATAAAAAAGGGTCAGACTTGCTAGTCACATTTCATCACAGAAGGACGATTGTCACAGGAATCCGCAACAGGAATGAAACTCTGTAATGTTGCCTACGGGGATACTAGTTATGTACACTGAGTAGCCTGAAGTGTATCTGGAACAGTTGGGTTTTTTCCCAAAAGTTATTAAAAATTATAGCTTCTTTTTTTAACAAGGTGTAGCTAATGATCATCCTGAATATTCCAGTTGTGGAATCCCTTGCCTCAAAACTGTGTTTAATAGCTGAACTCCTTGGAGGATAGCTCTTCCTTTCTTTTTGACTTCGAAAATATCTTGCATACTCCGGGCAGTAGCTGAGACAAATAGCAATAAATATTGTTAATAATCTGGAACAAGGCCTTTAGCAGCAAAACATTTTTTTTTTGCCAGGAAAAGTATATTTTACGTGACATAATTTACATCAGCCAAGACTAAATAAGACTTTGGAGAATTCTAGATGGCAAGACTAAACTGTCTGCACAACATTCATGACAGATGAAATTCACTGCAGATAAATTCAAGGTGATACACGCTGGAAAGGACAATTCAACTGCTCATACGCATAGCTGAGTTATAAATTAACTGTAATCATTCAAGAAAAAGATCTTGCTGTCACTGTAGACAACTCCATGAAAACATCTGCTCAGTGCACAGCAGTGATCAAGAAGCAAACAAAATGTCAAGATGTATTAAGAGAGGGTTAGGGTTTAAGGCTGGAAGTATTATAATGCCATGGCCTAGGTCAATGGTGTGTAGTCACGTTGAACATTGTGACCAATTGTGGTCACCCCCCTTCAGAAGTAATTTATTGGAAAGAGAAAGGATTCAGAAAAAAAAGATGTGAGAGTAGCATTAAAATAAGCAACACAAACATATGAACTGAAAAGCTCAGTTCTGAGCTTTTGCAGCACACATTATGGGGTTAGCCACTGTCTAAAGGATGGACTGATAGAAGTAAATTTTTGAGAATTTTTTTATAATTAACATGTGCAACCCATTCCTACAAAAACTCAGTTGAAGAGCTTAACCACTTTCAAAAATAACTGTCAATAACGTTCAAACTTAGAGGTCCCCTCTGGCCAGGTTATTGAATATATTTTATATTCATTAAAGACCTCTTTGGTTTTTACACTGCAGGTTCTCCAATTTGCCTACTATATCCTAGAGAATTTCATGCCACTTACAATGGATGTAACACATGTGCAGATGTGTCATATCTAGCACATGTAGAGGTACATCTCTGGCAGAGCATGCTAGCGAAATTTTGCACTATAAGCTATTATCTATTATTATTATATTCCATTACTCTTAAGTTTTATGGAATATTGCCAAATTGCTTCAATGTACAATGTTATGGTTTTGTGCTTCCTTTAGAATAACCTACCTGAATCAACGATTCATGAATTAGCATTACTCTACACAAACTTCTTGCGAGAGAGTGCATCATGCCTAAGTGTTAAAATAAAGATATCAAAATAAATGTTAAAATACAGCAAACTCACAAAATAGAAGGAAAGGTAAAATTTAGACCAAAAGACTTGAAAAATGAGACTAAAGTTCATATCCTTCAGCAAGCAAAAAGTATAAGAAAAAAGTTCAGTGAAGGAAAAGAAATAGCCAAATACAGCTTTGGGAATTATTTCCCGACAAAAACATTTTAAGGATCTGAAGCACAAAAATCTATTTTATGCTCCTCTATGCAGTTGATCATGCATTCCTTCAGGCAGGCAAATCCTATTGACTAAACAAGATTTATGTGGAGAGAGCAACAATGAGATCAAAACTGATGTACCAGCCAGTTAATATCAGAGCAGGGCAGGAAGCAGTTTTTCTGTCTTTGCAAAAATGCATGCGAGTTGAAGAATGGTACCTGTGTGTATAGAGATGAACTTCAAAACAACATTAATTGTGAAAAATTAGAGAGAAAGAGAGACTTATCTCCCAGGGAAGTCTGCTGGTTAAAAGATTGCAAAGGAACAGACTGAAAGATAAGTCCTAATATGTTCTAACAAACATTCACTCAATTTTATGTAAAGTAAAATCCAAATATTTCCAAAAGATTTCATGATATCAACACCTGAGTGGTTCAGACACTATCTCAAGGGGAGATGGCTGGAGCTCAGGTTCCTCTTGAACTCCCTTTACAAACTGGTACAAAGAAAAACTGTAGACAGAGGAAACCAAGTGGTGTATGTTGCTTCTTTATAGCCCCTAGACCACACAAATTTACCTCCTTCGATTACGAATACAAGATGCAGTGCCTGGTATCTCTTTTCCACTGAACTAATGGTTCTTTGGAATAGCTGACAGTGCCTCTGTGCCCCTTATCCCCATTCTTCTTCAGTTTGACAAGAAATTCTGCCTGCACCCAAATGTCTTTTCTGAGAAAACTGGTATCTAGTTTGCTTCAAGAAAAAAAAGAAAGGTTTTGATGAAACTGCATTTTATCAAAGAAAAGGCAATTTCTTAGAAATGTCCCAAACAGCCCTGGGTAATACTTTGTTTACTTTCTTTAGAGAGACCTACCTTGCCTTAAAAATGTACACGCTGCAGAAATACACTGCTAGCCAGCTCTTCTTTCAGACACATAATCTCTCCACGTCCACACAGTAGCTACTCCTGTACATATAGCTATAGTAATAGAGTTATATTTTGGTGCGTTCAATAGTTATGAGACCATCGCCCTGCAAAAAGGGACTGCCGTCACCAATATGATCTATTTTGTACTAAATATGTAGCGTTAAAAATTAAAGCTACTCTGCAACCGTACTTAAAGTAAGACAGAACTAAATTTATAAAGGCTACTGTGTAAGAACCTGATTCTAGCCCATAGGATGCTTGATTATTTACTTCAATTATTGCAGTGTTCATTTTTCCAGTAGCATCTAGAAGCTGGAAGCTGGGTCAACAGTCTCTTCAGTTAAATGTTGTTTGTACAGGTAGGTCCCTCTAGAAATATTGGAAGCATTGACGTTACCGTGGTTAATGCAGTGCCATTTATCAGCTAAACTACACTCACGGGTCTTTGGCATGCTCTATCCCATTGCAAATACAAGGTAAAACAAGTTAACTGAAAACATCTTAATTTCAAGGAACACATTTTATTTCATACGTGCAACAGATATAGAGCCTGCATATGGGTACAAACTGTCCTTGAAGAGCTGAACGGACAAAGCCTTGAGCAATCTGGTCTGATCTCTCAGCTGACCTTGCTCTGAGCAGGAGGTTGGGCTAGAGATCTCCTGAGGTCTCCTCCAACCAGGGTGATTTTACAGGCAGTGACTGTTGTTGAGAGAACTGTCTATAACTCATGGTCATCAGCTACAGGTGGTTGTTTACCCATACCTTGAGTTCGATTTTTGGGGGTAATTTTATTATGCATCACTGAAAACTGGTACAAATTGACTGTCTCAAGAGTGAACATTTGCCCAGACAGTTCAAGAAGCTGACTAATTCAAATAACCTTAGTTGCACCACAGTCAAAGCACTACTTTCCAAGACGCTAAATAAGACACAGTTTACCCTATGGCATTGGGTTTGTGCTCACCTGTTAGCATACAGTGTAAAGAACACAGCACTTTGCAGCTGGTGGTATCTAAAAATAGAAAAAAGAGGACTTTTTCTGATTTTTTCCTCTGAAATTTTGCATATTTCTCTTGTCTGACTTCCATCCGTCGTTTGTGTCATCTTTCAGCTCAAAGTCAGCGTGCGAGTGAAGCAGTCACCACGAGGGCATCCTGCACCCCAGGCCAGCAGCAGCTATTGACAGCAGTGGTTACCTCATCACTACATACAATGAGTCCTTAAGAGGATGGAAATAATGTATTGAAGAGCACCACTAAACAGGATGTAGAGGTTTTGCTCTGTAAGGCCAGTTTCAAAGTTAGATGGCTGGAAAACTGCTCTCTTCCTACTCTTTTGATAATATATGAGCCAAACAACATATGGACTATCCTTTATTAACCTTTGCACCCTTTCTTTCTCCTCTGATCTCTAGTATCCTGGAGATGTTTCTCTGCCCACTGGCTTATTAGTGTGACAAAACAGACAACTGCCATTAATTATGCACACAGCACCTCTTAATGTTGGCTTAATGGGATTCATTTTCCGTTGCCTTTTGCCATACAAAAGGGAGAGGGAGGAAAGAAGGAAGGGAATAAAGGAGGCTGCTAATCAGTTTATAGCTTGAGCTTTCTTGATTGCAATTACTTTTTTTCCTAAATCATTATGAGTTATGAATATTACTGTAAGTACTTAAATAAATGAAACAGTACGTTTGAATGATATCCACACGTATTGTCCTATCTGGCTATGATGTTTGTGGGCGGAGACAATGATTTACTTTTATTCACTAACCACTATGCAACAGTCCTGCTAGCTTGTTGAGTAACCAACAAATTTGTTCTAATAAGAGTAAGCCAGTTCCTTAAGCTCTTAAATACGTCCCTTTTTATCAGCGGGCATATCTTCCTTCCTGATCAAGTGATCAAGATAAATCACATTGGTTTTTGAAAACAACCTTTACACCTTTGGCTTTAATTTGAAGTTGACACACTTATGCTTACAGCCATCCATTTGTAAACGCCTCCGTTCTGGCTCTTAAGACGTGACATCCACCAAGCTGCCATACGGCTATAATAAACCGCATGAGAGAAGCTTTCCGTGCAATATCTGCTCCATGAGGCATTCAGAGTTGGCACAAGCACTGCATAATCAAAAGGGAATTATGTTACACTGTCTGTCTTGGTTCAGCTCGAAAGCCGTGCTCCCATTCCCTTCCGAATCCACTTGCATCTCCTATATATTGAAACCTCATTTGGAAAATGCTATATGGATCTTGCTATAGAATCCAGTCACAGAGATAAAACCAATGTTTTGAGGACAAATTGAATGTGTTTTAACTGTCCTTGACACATACTGGTTAAGTACTTCTTTAAAGTATATAGTGATGGAGAATCCATCTTCTTCCCTGCTCTGATACCAAACTATAGTAGGAAGATTTTTCTTCTTCTACACTTATCTTCTTAAGGAGAACATAGCAGATTATCCATGGCCTATCTGTGTAGGATATATCACCATCCTTGTATGGTATCATTCTAAAACAAGAAAATCCTTTCTTCCCCCCCCCCCCCCCGCCTCCCCCCTGATTTCCTTATAAGTTATGAATCAGCCTTTTGCAAACTGAATCAAGCCTCCAGGCTTTGAAGGTTCCCAGCCTCTAGCATTAGGAGTATAAAGGAGTGATCCTGTGTAATCATTCTCAGTTTACCGTTATATTTCCCTCTGTTCCCCCTTTGACCTTTCCATGACGCAGACAGGGCACAACTTCTGTGTTCCAAAATAATTTTCACTGACCCACTAAATCTAATCACATGCAAGGATGAGACATGGCCACAACACGATATAATCCACTAGCAAAGTGATTTTTTTGAAAAGAGAGATTTCCAAAATGTTTGTGAGAGCAGTCCCATTGAGACTATTCTGGCACGCTTACAGTATCTGGGAAGCTTTTGTCTTCTGCCCGCTTTGTGATAAATATCAGTGCATCCACCTGAATGTTCTTGAACAAAACCAAGTTACAGAAATCTCAGCAACAAACTGGTCAGCATTTTATTTGCATAAATGTTCAAAATGCTTTCCTCCTATTTGTCCCACTCTGTTGCACAATGCTACGATTAATTATGCTCATATCGAAGTGCTCCAATGTAACTGCCTTAGAAATAAATGCCTATGGTCATTGGCTTCATTTATTCTGTGTATTTCTTGGAGCCATTTTGCTGGGGCAAAGATCTGATTTGTTACCTTGTAGTTCTGAAATGGGGCATTATGGTTATATGTATTTCCAGAGCAGTGTCAAGTTGACAATTTTTGAGCCTGTTCTAGTTGGAAAAAAATGGAGAAAATTGAAGCATTTTCCCCTTGGAAGATAGAACGTGATTAAGCAAAAGCAGCTTATATAATAATGTCCCACCACTGACCTGGTGAACCTGCCACAGAACTGTGTCTAATACAATATTAGTTTCTTTCAGCATAAGAAATGTTAAATGGACACACTGAAAGCCAGCAAAATTGTACCAACCACTTGAGCATGGCAAATGGGCAAAGTAATTACACTACACACGCTGCACAGAAGAAGACGGATAACACAAAATAAAAAAATAAACATGCCCTTTGAAAATCATTTGGGAGTTATTCCACAAGTATCAAAAGAAAATTAAACTTGCTGAGACTAAATCTGACTACCCTTAAATACAGAGCATCTTCGACAAAAATGAGCCAGTGGACCATGAAACTCTCTCTTAGGGATAGGACATTCAATGGAAGTCTCCCCCAGTCCTTAAAACTCTGGAAAGCTCTGGTTCCCACCTGTGAGGTTTGCATCAGAGCTGAAGCAAGACCACACCAGAAGCGTTACATACACCGTTGGGAGTAGAGGAGGTGTTGAACAGTTGATGTAGCGGTAGAGGTGCCCCGGCTTGGGTGTCCATGCTCCAGCTCTTGCTGTTCAGCAGCACCACGGATCCCAGGCTCAGCTTCTGCCTGTTCCAGACCCTGTTTTCTAGCATTTGGCACCTTTTTGGTCTTGCAAGTCACCTCAGTCTTGTGCAAGTTCCCTGCCGTTTAGGGGAAGGGAGGGCCACAGAGAGATGACTGTGCCCACCGATCCATTTATTTGGCAGCTCTAAGTTTAATGCGTTACTTGTCTGTTTGTCTTCAGAGCCGCTTCATGAATGATGAGCTAGTCCATGGTTTCTATAGTACTTCTGCTACATTTTAAATGTGGGTTTGGTTCGCTCTAAAACCTATTCCATCGGTCCTTTCACTGTCTTCTTCGTATTCTGACATCTCTGACCAGTTCAGCCTTAGGGAGTCAGTACTATTCAGCTAGCACGGTGCCTCAGTTTGTACAGACTTGTAAGGAGACAGAGCAAACCTGATGCTCTGAAGGATTACCCCCTGTATAAATGCCAGAGCTAGATGCATACGCCAAGTCCTTGCATTAAGAATGTACAAATATTTAACCTGTCCTTGCATAAAGGAGTCTACTGAAATAGCTTCCCTCTTGTTGAAAAAAATGACCAGAGTTCACTGCTGTCTTTTAAAACTGCACCGTGGCACTACTCACCTTTCACGTTGTTTAGTGGTTGCTGAAGAACTCAACATGAAAGCAGAAGACTTAGTTCACTGCCCCTTTCATTCCGAAAGGGTTTCAGCCCACATCTTTCACCTCACAGAACAGAAGTTTAATCTTTTTCAACCTTGGGCTATTCTGGGTACTTTGTACTTCACTTCTTAGTGCTACTACTCGATACATGTGTACAGGAGAGAAAAGTGGCATAAACGTCTCTCTCTCTCTCTCTAGCCTGGTGCTTCATTTGACGTGGGAAGGTCTGGTTTGTATTGCTTCCTGGGACAGTTTCTGTAATTTAATAGTCATCATATAACATGTTTAAACTGTCCAGATAAGATGGAGGGAACCCAGAATTACCTTTTTCTCTGATCTGTCAGCAAAAATTTGCAGTCACCTCTTTTTTACATGGTTATCGTTCCTGGCCCCTCGACTTCTGCATTCTTGGCTACAAAGAGCAGCAGCTTCAAAATAGCATGATGGCGAGTACCTCACCTGTAATATTCCTGCATGACTCCATATATGATCCATATATGTCAGCTGTTGATTATTGTCTTCTTCTGCAAGGTGGAACAGATGAGATTGAAAGCTCTCAGGCTGAGGATGGATTTTAGCTCAGGACCCACACCTCTTGGACGAATGTGCTGTTCACTAAGTTACTATATTTTAAGGCAAAGATCACAATCTATCCTTGGGTATCCCAATGATTTGGGTATCCCAAATCATATCTATCCTTGGGTATCCTATGAAGGTGTTTGTTAGCTGGGGGTCCTCAATATTCCCTGACTCTACTCCAGCCTAAGTCAGAGACAGATGCTAAAATTCTTGTTACAGGACAGGTGGATCTGTACTGAGGACATGCATGTTTGAGATGCTTTCAGGCAGAGTTAAAAACAGAGCCGGGGATTGTATGGATCATAATTTGTGAGCTGTGTTCTTTAATTTTACACAAATTCTTCTCTGAGTTTCTGTCCTTTATTGGGACCTGCCCTCCATCGTCTACATCAGGAGTCATCACCACCAGGGTGTCCCAGCTCTCGTGCCAGTCGCTGCGCATTGGATGTGGGCTTTGCCAAAAGGCAGTAGTGATCAATTAGTTGAAATGCCTGACGTGGAAAGGGCTTCAATGACACTCCCACGGCTTACCTGTGATTTTTTTCTCCTGTGTATATCTGTGCATATCTACGACTCGCAGATTTTCTTTTTAGCTGCAAGTCACATCAAGCTCCAACTAATGCTTCTGACTTTAAACACCTGTAAGAGAGAGTATTGTCTTTTGCCTTTTATATACTGTCAGCTACTTTAGGGGGCTTATTATTTCTTCTTGGATACACTTGTTCTCTCACCACGTATACCCCAGGACGACTAAAAATTAGCAATTCAGAAGTGTTGTTTTTATTTGGATAATCTTAATATCGTACCAGCGTCAGATTTTGCCTGACCTCCCATTGCTCCCATTCCTGCATTACATAACCTGGCAGCTCAGGCTTCTGATTAGGCTTTGTAATTCCAAAAATATGTCAGAACTTATATGTTACACTTGTTCGACACATCTAAGTGTAACAGGTAAAACCACAGGGAAATTATTTTCCTGAAAATTGAAATGGTTTCCATTTTTTTGTGTGGAATAAACACACACTTCTATTTTTTTTTCCTTCTCACATCCTTATGTGTTTGCAGTGCCATGTATTTTGCTGTAATAAATTAGCCTTGTATTTGCACTAAAAATATTTGCACTAAAAATATAGGCCACATTGCAAAAGTCAATAATTTCAAAGGGCATTTTTTTTCTCAGAAGAGTTTTTTTCTAAACCAACCATTTTTCAACAAAGACATTATATCCACAAGGAAATATAAAAGAATACAAACCAAGTCTGGTTGAAAGCTTTTGGAATATCTAAGCTTCTGTTGCATTAAAATTCTGGAACATCACCTTTTGGAAGGGAGAGTCAGTCTGTTCTCCTTTTTTTTTTTTTCTCCCCCCCCTCTGCTTTATTTCTTCTAGTTTTGGTCTTACTTTTCAGAGAGGGCTCATCATCCTGGGCAGCTGTGATAACAGCTTGTGGACACTGGGCAGGCTCAGGGGAACCTGAGAAAAGAGGCAGTCCTTGAAGTGTGTGAGGTTTTGCCCTGGCATTTTTTTTATTTTATTTTTTTTGTGGGAAAGAGCTTTCAGATTAAAAAAAACCCTAGCAATGATCCAGGAACACGTAGCTGTGTCCCACTGGGAACTGCTGAGTGCTACAAATCTGTTTAAGGCTGGAAAATCCGCGGCTGGCAGAGCCAGTGCTGAGGCTTACAGTGCTGCCCCTCGGGCTTTCCATCTACCCACGGAACGGTGCAGGGTTTCAGTGAGGGAGCACGTGCAGGTGTCCTTCAGCCCCTCTTCCTCACACCGAGTAGCCCTTTATTCTGGAAATCCATCCCCTAAAATCAGCCACAAAACGTCAGTAGCAATGGGAACCAGGGCAGCTAAATCTGGCCTGAAGAGAAGTGACAAAAATTACACATTGCACCTGAAGGCAGCTTGACACGATGTAAAAAACAAACCGCAGATAAATCCATGTAAACCCAAATTCATTTGCGCAACTACGCAAAGCCCTGTTTTTCATGATGCGACTCGTCGCTTCCCATTCTCCGCCTCTCCAAACACACAAAGGTTAAGTAGGGTGGAGATTTTGATGGAGATGAACAGCTTTCAGCTGCTGGTGGGCGACTTGCAGCTGAGCTCACCCATGGGCTCCCATGAGGAGGTGATGTAAGGCTAAATTGAAGAGAGGATAATGCAAGCAAATGGGACTGACCACAGGATGCTAATGTGAGCTGCTGCGACCGCAAGTGCTTGAGACGGCGCGTGTTTCTGAGGCTGTCATAACTGGTGACTCGGATACTTTGCTGAGAAAAAGCACTTTGTTTAAATTATTGCACTTGCTCTGAGTGCAAAACGCTTTGAGTTTAAACGAATCAAAGGCAAAGAATACCGCTTATCCTAGACATAGAAATTTCAATCCTTCGGAGAGATGAAAAAGCAGTAATGCTTAATGACTGTGTGCACTTCCAGTAATTACTAAAGAATAAAGCCTGATATCAGTGGTATAAGAAAGCTGGGTTATGTAGAACTTGCATCAAATGAAGGGAGTTTTGGGGAGAGAAGGATGTGCATTCATGGCTTCTTTTTCATTTGAAAAGTTTTACTACTGGTAGTGAAAATATGCTGTCTCCCCTTAAAATAAAATAGAAAACGTGCCATTTCACTAGAAATACTCCAGAAAAACACCTTTCTGAGTTTAAATCTGGGAGTTTGGACTCTGGGTTCTTTTTCCTGCTTTATAATAACATCACTTCTATGTTTCCTTGACCGAATCATTAAATCTGTAAAAATCTAGAAAAAACCTCTTGGTTCTGAATGCCACAAAACACTGACAAGGCTGCCGGTTTCCAAAGGTACTCAATGTCAACAAATTTGATTGAAATCAGTGAAGTCTGCAGATATTCACAACCCAGGAAAGGCAACGGATGCCCAAAAATGGAGGCATATGATTAGTGGGGACATGTGAAAATGGACTGCCACACACACAATGCAACGTTGAGTAGACGTACAAAGGGCAAAGGACTGAATCAGAAGAGCTATCCCAACAGAAGTTGACAATTTCACCTGAAGAATTCAGTATCCCCCCCCAAATGTCCGCAATATTGTATTTATTTTTCATTACTCCAAATATTTGGCACTCTTGCAAGCACCTTTTGAGCACTAATTAATTCTCTTTGCATCCCCATGACCTGAGGATCATCTCCATCTTCTGCACGGAGAATCAAGGTTTTAAAAGGTGACACCAGAAGCCAGAAATAGGAGATCTGGGCTCTCTGACATCTCTTGTTCTCTTTAGGGGACTGGAACAATAGATTAGCAGCAGAGGGGGATTCCTTGCTGCTTCTTTATTTGTGCTTCTGTGGGGTTTTTCTGTCTTCCTGTCATTCAGCAGTGTTGAGGCATCAATTCCTTGCTCTGCCATTGCCAAGGGAGAAGCCTTTCGGCACTTTGAGGTGTGAAAGTGGTGAGTGCTGGCTGTTTGAGTGCATGGCGGGGTGCCAGGCAGGTGGGTGGGGGGGTGGGCTGGAGGCAGAAGCTGCCTAACACATGGGATAAGATGTCTTGGGACGAAAAATTCGGAATCTTTCCTGTGTCAGGCTGACTCTCTCGTTTAAAGAGGAAATTAAAAACGATCCTCCCCCCTCACACACAGAGATACATAATGAAATTGAGAACTTTCTCACTACTGTTTGTTGCAAGAAAGAGAAATCCTGTAGCAGGATCGAGTTTCATTCTTTCTTTGAATTCCTTTGGCATTGAGATCTATTCATTCCCTTAGGACACCAGGGATGCTTTTTGAAGATGCCCATGACAAACATTAGAGAGTTTATTGTTTTCCCTTCATTTTCACTTTTCAAGAAGCAGTAGCAGAAGAATTTCAGAATGCCGTAAAATCTCAGTGTTTTGAATTTTTTAAAAAAATGTAATATAAAAAAAAAGAAAAGAGAAAGAAAAGGCAGAAAGCAGGTCTCCTGAGCAAGTTAAAAAATCAGAAATGCCAAAAAGTGAGAGCGGGAAATGACTCGCCCCAAGGTCACACAACAGCTTGGGAGCAACAGCAGTGAAAGAATGTGAAAATCCACGTTTATTGCCCTAGAGAGAGGACCCCCATCCTTCCCAGGCATCTCTGGAAAGCGACTGGGCAACGAAAGCGTCTGTCTCTGCCTGTTTCCTTGGAGATGGAAAGCAAGGTCTGTAGCAGCAAGCGTGACGGGAAGCTGCCTTCTTGCAAACGCAGCCAGGTATCACCTGGCCCTCAGCTTGGTTGGATCCATGTGAGCAAGAAGTCTGCGGTGCACAAAAGGAGCTTCTTTCAAGTGAATGTGTAGGACATGGTGATAGGAGGTGAGGTTATTTCGGAGCAGGATGTAGAAAATCCAAAGTTAAAGCTAAATCCTCCCCCAAAGCCTGTACTTTCAAGTTGCTAGGAGTAAGGTACATTGAATATGCAGGAGATCAGAAAAGGAAGGAGTTTGCCAAGTTATGTAATTCAATTGGATGTTCTCGCTCTAACTACTGACCTGGATCAAATCTGCTGCCAACTTGCTCGTACAGAAGTGAGCAGCTGGTTCTAGTACTGGCCTGGGACACGTTACTATGTTCATTGCATGCGTTTTCCAGTAGAAAACTTATTAGAGAAATCAGAGAATAATATATTCTCTTACAGATTTTATATATATATAGCCATATATTAGCGCTATAAAGATTTATTTTTATGCACCTCCGTACAGTTTTGTGGCTTTTGGCATTTTGTTCAAGTATCTGTGCTTGCTACAGGGTGTTTCGTGGGGGAGTTTGTGTCTTGTGATGTGCGGGAGTGACAGGAAGGGACGTGAGACTTTGCTGGGCTTAAGAGTCTGTTGCCAGACTGCCCGCGCTGGGGGGACTGGAGTCCGAGCACAGAGCATCTCTTCCAGGACTACTTTCCAAAGAGCTCTTCTCATTAACTCCAGTGTGCTGGGGCCATACACTCAGAAAATACGCAGCTTTTGTAAAGCATTACCTGACAGATTTATATTGTCTATTGGTATCACATTGCGTTAAGCCATCTCAGATTTATGGCTCAACCTGAGAGTTCAGCTACGCACAGCAACCTCCCAGTTTACCTGACCTGTCAGTTAACTTGACCCATCTTTTTTACAGGCAGCACCTTTTAGCTCCTTTGTTATTTTTCTTCCCTTTATTTTCTATTAATTTGCATTTACACGAACAGATGTTTGCGTAGACTGCAGTCACTATTCTGGCTGGCTGGTCTACACCTAAGTCTTCTCTGGTGTGAAATAATCATGCTTTGAAATGCTGGAAGGCTGCGACTTCTCCATCCTCCCACTACCACCACAACTCGACTTCCTTCAGTCACCTCTAGCTGTAACAGCAACTCTGTTCTAACATCTTTGCATTGAAGTCAGACTCATTACTCACGCTTGCAGGCAGTCATAACAATTCCAAAGAATCATTGTTGCAGATAAAAGGGCAAATGAATTTATGACAGCCAATTAAAGCACAATTAATAATTAAATGGCGATGTGAATTCTTAACATGAATAGTGGTTTTTCTAGAAAGAATACTGGCATTTGATAGTGGAGTCTGTGGCTAAGTATTAAATAACATAGCACACCAAAGGAGTGGTGTCACTCCGCCAAAGTTAATGAAATATTACAGTGGAGTCTGGTCCATTTTGCTCAGCTTCCAAATAAACTGCAGAGATTTTAAAAGAATACATTAGATGTGAAAAATAAGTAACATATTTATGGAGTGTTCTCAGCATTGCGGCAGACCCTGACTCTAACAGTGATGTCTCTATTGAACCTCTGTCGGATTAAGGTTTGGCATAGACTTGCAAAAGGCTCATAAATGAAAGAAAGAAAGAAAGAGAGGCAAACCCCCCCTGCGATATAGTTATACTTTTCTTCCTCAAGCATTTGACTTGGGAAGGCAGATCTACATGCAAGACAGAAGGTCACATGTGGGTTCTTGGCTGTCACAGGAGTATGGAGGAAGGAGATACACTGCAGGTTACAAAGCACAGACTCCAGGAACCAAAGCTCGTGCTGCCCAGAAGAGAAGTGCAGATACATCTGTGGATGTAGTTGAGTCTCTGGACACCAAGGAATATAGAAGGCATGAATAAGAGATTTGGGCAATGTCCTCTGCCTGAACTTTTATGGTAGGGAAACATCTACCAGTGACATATTTTTGGTTGTTTACTCTTCCTCAAAGCTTCACATTTCAGAGGCTCTGCTGTTGGGTTGTTATTACTCTCCGTTTTTCTGCCCCCTGTTTATTTTTTAACAGCTTCCTCTTTAAAATTTTAAAATAACTATTTCTCTGCACGCAACCAGTATGAAAGCATAGTCTCCTACCTCAACCCATGTGGTTAGGAAGCCCCTATTTAAAAAGCTTTCTCTCCCGCTACCTCCTTCCTGTACAAAAACAACCCAAACAAACAAAGGCGGCTTTCTTGGAAAGTTGGCAATGGTTTGCCGAGCTCCCACTGTCATTTCTTCTTTAAGATCTTCAACTTGTTTGTTTAAATGTTCATGACTTTAGGCCTTTCTTCCTGATTTTATTGCTGGAAACCATGAGAGATGCTATTTGTTCCAGAAAGCAGATTTATTATTTCTTCCTTACCCCAACTATGACTTTCCTTCAATTTAAAGTAAAAAACCAATTTACTCTTCCTATACGCAGTTCAACTCCTGTGACTTAGAGCCCCAAGCTGTGAAACAGCACATCTTTGGTGGGTTGTTGCAATTGAAAATCAAGAGTGGAAGGCACTCTATAAAATGTAGGTGATGCATGCCACAAACAGCTGCAATCTCATCAGTTCCAGAGCATGGCCTGATGATGGGAGTCAATATGCTATAATATATATATTTTTTTAAAAGGACAAATAAGCATTTTGCATTACATGATATCGAATCTTGTCAGAATGGAGCTGGCTGGGGAATTTGCAGATATTAACAGTTTTGTGGTGGATACCTGAAATTTTAATGAGGGTTTCTCAAGCTCAGAGGCACATCTCATGAAGGCACAGGGGCTGTAGTCGTTACTGAGCCTTGCTGGGGAGCGTGTGAGCGGTTTGCCCCGCTGCTGCCTCTGTCCGAAGAAGGATGGGCCGCTGTGCCAGCAGAAGCTCAAAGTGATACTCACACCAGGTTAGCAAAGAACAAAGCGAATGGGCAAAGGGGAAGAGCAAAGGGGCACCTACACACACACAAGATTTGAAATCATTTGTCCAAATGAAAACTTTCTCAAGGAGTACATTTACTTTAGTGAAAAACTTACCCCACCCAAATGCAATTTTCCTTAGTATTCCCCAAGACAATGCCCAATGTAGGATAATAACAGAATAATCCAGGAGACTCTGAGAAGGTGAATGCCCGGGATCACTTCTTTCTATCCCATTTGAGCAGATGAGGAATCTGAATCCAGTCATCCCACACCTCAGAGTAGGGCTCTAGACACCAGCCTGTCAGTGTATTCTAGGGAAGGCAAGGGGTTGCTTTGTACATGTAACTGAAAACACATTTGCAAACCTTCAGTTCTGTTCTGCATCAGACAGAAAAATATATTTTGAAACCTGAATTTTCCACTAAACACAATTCTGGACTTCTTGCCATTCTACTTCAGAGATCAGCATCTAAAATTGTGCAATGGTCTTTTGATTACCTACAGACTCTTGGTTCATCTATATATGTAAAAAGGAAATTCAGGTCATTCAGCTGTAAATAGAAGGATGATTTCTGGCAGGCACTGAAATGCATGTGGGAATTTATTTATTTTCTACACTGAATGAAGTTCTTCATGCTAACCATTACTGCCTAAAACACAATCACAGCTAGTGGCAGCTGAGCACTCACCACGCTGTTCTTTTGAGATACATAACCATCACGACAAAGAAGAATACAAAGAAAAATTAGTGATAAGAAAGCCTTGGTAAAAATGGGTTCTGTGCTGATTGCTTTTAAAGATTTCCAAAGTCAAAGTTAAAGTGTTAAAAAGCTCATGATGAAAGAAATTCTGCATGTAATGAAAGCTGAGTTGTGCACAACCACTTTGACAAGAACAAGCATAAGGCCAACAATCTGAAATGTTTAAGGGTCCCTATGAGTATGAAGTACTACAGATTGCAACATCAAAGTGTGGGAAGTTATAATGGCTTCTTATATTCCTCATGATTTTTCTTTTCCCTGTGAAGAATTATTTTAATATCAAAACTCACCCTAAAGCAACAAGCCTATTTTTTCCAGCTGTTGGTTCTGGGGCAGCCTTGGAATTGTTATAATTTTGCAAGGTATCCACAATGCTGTGCGTGTCTTCCACGGCAAGAGCGGATCAATAAGAGACTGAAGTTGGCAGAGTATGGGGATGGTCAAATTAGGCACCTTTGCAGGGGTGACTCAGGGAGCCACCCCGGTTTGCTAACATTTTATCCATACATTGCACAACAGTAAATGAAGAAAATAAGGAGTGTGGGCCGGTGTATCTGCAAGTGTATGTGTGCAGGTGTGTCTGGGGATTTTCCTTCCATCGTCTCGCATCCCCTGCTTTTCCCGTGGGAGAATTTTTGTGTTATGATGAGTCACCTGTGCAGATCAGGATTTCTTCCTGTAACAGGGTACTTTCTCCAGTTTTGTGTTTCCCATTCTGTTTGTCTTCTAAATTCTTCTATCTCATGTCACTGGCTGCTACAGAAATGCTACAAATTCCCTGGACATTAACTGATCCTGCTGTTTGTTGTGGTTTAGCCCCAGTCGGCAACTAAGCACCACCCAGCCGCTCGCTCACCCTCCCCCCCGGTGGGATGGGGAGAGGATCGGAAGGGTAAAAGTACGAAAACTCGTGGGTTGAGATAAAGACAGTTTAATAATTGGGATAATAATAATAATAATAGTAATAATAATAATAGTAATGAAAAAGAAAACAACAAGAGAGCGAGAGAGGAATAAAACCCAGGAAAAAACAAGGGATACAACCGCTCCCCACCCGCTGACCAATGCCCAGCCCGTCCCCGAGCAGCGATTGCTGACCCCCGGCCAACTCCCCCCAGTTTCTATACTGAGCATGACGCCATATGGTATGGAATAGCCCTTTGGGCAGTTGGGGTCAGCTGTCCTGGCTGTGCCCCCTCCCAGCTTCTTCTGCACCTGGCAGAGCATGGGAAGCTGAGAAGTCCTTGACCAGTGTAAGCATTACTGAGCAACAACTGAAACATCAGTGTGTTACCAACATTGTTCTCGTCCTAAATCCAAAACACAGCACTATACCAGCTACTAGGAAGAAAATTAACTCCATCCCAGCCGAAACCAGGACACTGTTAAAACTCATCTGGGGATAAAATGCCTTTTGACCAGATAGGTACATAGGTGGCTGGTCTTCCTGTAGCTCTGTGGTTTGTCTTCTCAGGATTCAGGAGTCTGACAATAGTAGAAGTCCCATCTCCCTCTCACATAGTGTTAACAGTTTACCACCAGAAGACCAGATATGACATTTGCAAAATTATGGCTCCTCTGAAGTCAGCAGAAATCTAATAACTTAAGACCAGAGCTTCATTTTCTGGAATCACTCTGAGAAAGTACTTTGAAGTCAAGCTGAAAAGACATGAACGCAACCAAACTACAAGCCAAATGAGTAAGAAAAAATGGTAAAGGATATTGATTGTTCCTTGTTGTGTCTCTTTTGCAGTTGTTACCTTGAAAGGAGCATAGAGAAGGAACTTCAAGCCAACTGGAGGGTGACGTCCTCCTTTCCAAGAGGGTTGTGAGGGCTATCTACAAAGCTATAGTCTGAGCTGAAATTCATCTCCTCTCTCACTCGCTTATGCAAATACATGGACACACTTTCATCATGCTCATTTACAAGAAGAGACCCTAAAGGTTTAGAAGTGCTACCATTATGTTTATTGTAACACACCACCACTAAACTAGAACAAGAGAACTCTATACATAGGGAAATCTCAAATCCACTAAGTGAGAGAGATGACACTGAAGACTGTAAAATGGCTTGCCCCTTATGTCCTTGCAGGATAGGTCCCTTCCCTCAGTACTAATTTCCAGCTTTGCTTTTTTACCTGCTTTGAAAAACTGTCCTCTTGAGAGTCTTCCTTCCCCCATCACCTGCAAAGGTTAACTTTGGGTGCCTTCCAAAAAGATCATACTTCCCAGAGGTCTTTCAGTCTGCCCATAAACCGCAGTTTAGTCTCTCTCTGTTACAGTTCCATCCTATTTCCCCAGCCTGGACATGTTCAGCTGCCATCAGGAAAGGAACAGCAGCCCTCTCCTCCACTGCCCACCCTCTCAGTGTTTAAACACGTGTAAAATGTACACGTGGTAATAGTAAATTGTACAAGGACAAATCAAACTTCTTTACCACCTGTCACAGAGGTAGATAACTGGACATGAGGCAGTAGGAACTGAAGCAAAGACGTGAAAAAAATACAAGAAAGTGATTCAGTCCAACTCATGACTCCAGACTCATTGGGACCTTCCCTATAAATAACTATGATGTTGTTTTCATTTCTTTTTCTGGAGTTTGACTGTACTCCCACAGGCCTGTATGCATATTTCCCACAGCGTCTCAGTGGAAAAAAGTCTGATTTTAATGTGAAGAAAACTGGCATATGCCAGCAGCCCCAGTTGCAATCAATTCAAGCTACAGCGATGTCCCTTTTCTTGAAAGAAACAGGATTCAGCCATTCCCATCAAAGTAAGGAGTGATACCTTGGTAGGGACTGAATGGGGTGATGAAGAGAAAGATCTGTGCCTTGTTTCCTTTTTGTCTATGCAATTTCACAAAAAAAAAAAAAAAAGTATTCAACTTCTGTTTATTTACCTTCCCTGCACCCAAACCACTAGCGGGTAAGGGTCTGTTTTCTATCTCTAATTTGCTGTTATAAAATTTATAAATGAGTCTGCTATTTCAGCATCCTCTCCTTCTGCATTTTGGTCCCTGAATCTGAGGAAATTAGGACCATACGGTTGAAAATATCAGCAACTGCAGTTGATTTTTCTTCCTTTAAAAGTTGTCTTAAGCCTCATAACATGCCATATGCAGTAAGCAAATATAGTTTCAACAGAGCCTGTCTGAGGCAACCATCCAATACCATCCTATATTGGATCCCTATCTAAAAAGTAAATAAAACTGCATCAGTTCTGGGGAGAAGGAAGACCTTAAGTTAAGAAGGATTTTAAAGCTGTTTCTTCTTTGAAGTGGTTTGATTGCAAATCATCTTACAGTGTAAAACTCAGCATTAAAACTCGTGTCTTCTTCTCAGATCACCAGTGTCAAATTCACCCACAGTTTACAGAATCAAAAAACCGCACTTTGTACATCGTTTAAGTATTGCCACGTGACGGGATGTTTCATAAGCTGTGGACAGTATCAGCTTATCCTCTCAGGTCAGGCCCAAAGAAGTTGCATGTCTAGTTTGGATAACCACTTGATTTGGAGTTGAACTATGTCCACTTAGCGCATGATATTTCACATCATGGACTGGCTTTGGAGCAGCTGCTGCAAATTATGTCGGGAGGACTAGTGTTACTGCAGCACGAAAACACTTAAAGCATATACAGCATGGACACTGGGTGCTCAGCACCAAGCATTTCATCCTATAGGTCTGTTCTCGTAGTATCATACTACTTGGCAATGCAGCAATGGCCACAAACCATCGCAGAAAGCCCCAGCTGGAGAGGAACCATGGTCTTTTCATTAGCAAAATCACCTTTACAGGGATGGTAACAGTGCTAGGACCTCAACGCTGAAATCCCGAATGCCATTTCCTAGTCTGAACAAATACAATGCATCCTCACCCATTCCTCTTAAAAAGTGGAACATTAATTGAATTTCTCTGCTCATTCTTAGTGGGATCATAGTTCGCAATTGTCCTCTAGTTGCATGCCTCCCTGCAATTTTATTTTATCTCACACACTGTGATTATGAAAACTGGCTGTGTGGCATACAGTGAATCATGCTGTGATTTACTTTGAAGAGGTCAGCTTAAAAAATTTCCTGAGAGGAATTTTATTAGATGCAAACCGCATCACGACTGAATTAAAATGCAGCCTAAGTATTCTCATATCCATTTCATCAATACCATTATATTCTTCCCTCTGTTTCACCATTATAAACTGTTTGGAGGTGTTTTTTTCTTCAAAATGGATAGGTCAAAAGAATTTTTCTACAAACACAAGGTCAATTGTGTTCCACTGAAAATGATAATAAATAGCTGCAAAGCCTCAGTTGCACTCTGTGATAAGTGGACAAGATGGACAGAGAGTGTAATGGAAGGGCAGATGTGGAAAGTATCATTTAGTAATCACTCAGCCCAGAGGTTTGCAAGCATTTTTACCAACGGGCATGAAATGATGGAAGCCACCATATAATGAAACAACCATTTCCCTCTTCATTTGAGCCGGACCCTCTTAAAGCACAGGTCTGTGCATGTCTTTCCCAGCTAAATTGAATAAATCATAAGTATTAATGTAACACACAGTACAAAATTAGCAATCAGTGCTCCACTGAGCTATGGCTGTTGTACCTGATTTCATCAACCACCCTCCACTTGAAGACAAGACCCTCACCCAGAATATTTGGATCAATCCTGTAGTGTCTGTGTGAGCTATGAGACCTTGTAGAGGAATATTTGTGTTTGATTCGAATGTGGTAGAGGAATCCCTGTTTCATGTCTAGGGAAGCCAGGAAAGACAATTATCTTCCTGTGTTAGCTAATAGATAAGGTATAAATAAATGATGCCAAAACCAGTGCAGCAGGTATTTTTGGTTTGTCAGTAAATTTGTTGTTCTGTATCAGGAACGGATGCCTTTTGCCAATCTACATATGCTTTTAACAACATTACTTTTTTATTGTTACTAAGGATACTGCAGAGCTATTAAATAACAAAAACTCATCTGCAGTTTTGGCTGAACTGCCGTCTTTAATCATGTCACTCCAAAATGTTTTATGTAAATCAAAAATTGACTTGAAGCATCCGTTAATCTCTACTTGTCGAGATTGAGACGGCTAGTGGAAATGCGGTATTTGCTGGCATGACATATCATCCTGGCAACATGCCTGCAGATCTGGCAGCATGCAGACGAAGACACCTGGCAGTAGGAGAGAATTAGGAGGTATTTTTAGGATTGATGCATTTCTGCTGTGAAAGTAGCAGTGGTAATACATTATGCAATGAGTAAATGCTTCTGTACACACATGCATTTTGACATGTCCTAGTTCTATACATGCCACCACCATGCAGAAAATACTTAGGTATCTACTAAAATGATAATAAGAAATAAATAGGTAAAAAAAAGTGTTTTCTGGATTCTACCTATTTCTGTTTCTTGAATTATCCATGTTATGAGTTCTTTGGAAAACATTTTTTGTATCCATAGCTGAATATTTTCTATGGCTCATTAGTCAACATTTGATTGTAATGATTCTGTATTCAAAGACTCAGCGATGCTCAGAGACATGATTTTATATGCTTAAAATCACTTTTTGGATGACTGTAAATCATAGAATTAGGTTTCTAATGAGGCTGTTACTAATTTCTAAGTTGATTTCCAAAATTCTGTTGGTACAGTTGTCGGTGAGAATGGGAATTATTGAAAAGAAAATACCATAGTGATTTAAAAGCACTTAAAATTAAAATATTCATGCAATCTTCCCCTGATACTTGCCCAACATAATTAAGAGGTCCCAGCTTTCAATTTTTTTTAATTTGCAATGCCTAAGCTAAGGTATTTCAAGGTCTATGATTAATTGATTTTAGCTTTGTTAATACCTGTACTAAACCAGAGCTTTATGTCAGAAAGGCAGCACTAAAAGTCAGGGAACCATTGCCATATGAATCCCTCTAAAGATGTAATTGTATATCATCTGCATATAATTAGAAGCAGGTGTACTCTCAGGGAACAAAGAGGTAACACTAAAAATTCAGTAAAACAGAAGACTGAGATACACACAGCACTTACAGAAGATAATTAATCAGCCTGGGACACCAGAAAGACAAATTAAACGGGGTATCGGATATAACATGTTTGGAAAGTTCATTTGAAAATTTTCCTGAATGACTGACTTACATAAAGAGTGTCACAATGCCAAGAACGAAGGCGATACATTAAGTGACATGCTACATATAGTAAACTGGAGGCGGTTTAAAGCCTAAAGCTCTTTGCTTCATACCCTGCAAAGCGTTCACGGGGCGCCAGTCCCCCAGCACTGACACCTGATCAGAGTTGTGTTTAGCAAATCGGGGCTTATGCATATAGAAACGAGAGCCCATCTACGGACTGGCTTTATTTGCCCCAACAGTTGCTTCCCATCCTATTAATTCTTTTCATTTTACATTTCATTA
The DNA here is from genome assembly GCF_035582795.1 of Mycteria americana. Taxonomy (NCBI): domain Eukaryota; kingdom Metazoa; phylum Chordata; class Aves; order Ciconiiformes; family Ciconiidae; genus Mycteria; species Mycteria americana. The sequence continues at coordinate 4,876,769 of NC_134368.1, forward strand.
TTTCCTTTCTTGACCCAAAGTCCATTCATATCAAGGGGAATTTTTCCATTGACATTCAACAGGCATTGGATCATATCCTAATTTATCCGTTCCCAAGAAAGCAAGTCTAAAGCTGCCTAACTGCTGTAAAATCAGCATTCGCAAACATTCATTTAGACTCTGAATGGTTATTCAATTCAGCCAAGCGTCTGGTCCTTTTTTGTCACTGAAAACTGTATAATCAAGTATTTGCCCAATGGACAGCTGTTCTGCACCTATATTCTTATGTGCACAATATTATATTATATTATTGTTATTTGCCATTCATTATTCATTAGCCTCCTATGAGGCATCACTGATTTTTTTTCTTTTTTTACAAAACCACCATTTCTCAAGGAGTCCTATTTTTCACTTTGCCCGGCATTTTGCAGTCATTGGTTTTTCAAACAGAGAAAAAAAAAAAAGACACACTAGTATTTTTGGCTATTGTTTTCTTTATTTTTCCCTATCTTTCTTTTACCCATGAGTTTTAATAGATAATAGGGAAGGAAAATGAAAACCCCAATACATTTTTTTGGTCAATAAACAAAAGGAGTGTTCCAAATGAATTATGATCATTTCTTTTTGAATCATCCCCAATTTGAAATTTCCAGACATCTATTCAAAGGAAGAAAAGTAGCATGTCTCATTCAGAAACAGCAAAACCCCCCTGAAATCTAAATAAATAGCGCATGAACACATCATGAGCCAAAAGGTGTTTGCTTAAATTAGTCATTGAACAATTACAAACAAGAAATAAGTATGCAAGACAATCAGTGTGATTTGCAAATTATTTGTGAACAGAAAAAGAGCAGCCAAATACACCGGATAACTGATTAATTGTAATTAGAATGTGGGCCCCTCATCATGCATAGCAAATTTCCCGCTGATCTGATTTCAGTGAAAATAGGTTTTGGTCCATGGTAATGAATTCTCTCCTTAAATCAATTGATTTCAGTTTTCCTAAGGAAAGTGTTTGGTTCACTTCAGCAATAAAAACTGTCCCCACTACCTAAAAAAGCTTCATAAAAATTATCCGTTATTTATGTATAGTAAATTATAAAAAAATCTTAATTTTAAAAAATTATATAGTAAATAATAAAAATTATCCATTATTTATAGTAAGAAATTGTCACATAGGGAAGAAGTGAGAAAAAAAGATGGTTCTACAGGACCTGTTGATGTGTGTTGGACAAAAGGACTTGGATCTCTGGTAGCACAACACAGATGAGCATGACAGTATCAAATGCCCCAACTAAGTGCATATTGATGGATTTATTTTATTTAAACAAAAGTTTTACATCAACTTACTCAAAGATGTGTATTTATAACTATCTCCTTCTCCCCTAGTTTAGCAAACCAGCAGCAGCATTTGATTTTTCTAGAAAAAGCTGTAATTTTTGTACATGGCTTGATAGAGTCAGCATTTTGTTCAGAGTCCTGGGCTCCTGGTCCTGTTCCAGCTGAAGCTGTCAAGAGTTTTGCTCGTGACCTCTTTGAGGGCAGGAATAGCAGGTATGTCCATGTTGCTTGAAAAGAATGGACCTACGAATTCCTTCAAGACCAGAGCCACTGGCAATTCGCACAAACACGTAAGTCTGGCAGAGGACTGCACTTGGCTGACGCCCATCCTCGCTCTGCCTAAGAGCATCCAGGCGGGTGAGCAAACCACCAGGGCAGATGATCTTGCAGTGTCATATTTCCAAAGAAGTAGCAATGAAGAGAAACTAACCTGAATGCACCAAAATTGCTCCAGAATTCAGATGCTTCCCTTCGAACAAGCTAATTCAGTTACATTTCCACCTTTCTTACATCACTACTCAAGTCTCTGAAAAATCACGCGAGAGTTTTGGCATGAATTTTGGGGTGCACGCGGGCAAATGAGACTCACCCTTGCAGGTCTGAGAGGAGGAACGTTGGAAATGGCTAATGTTAAATCAGAGGTTAAAAATGACTTTTGCTTCCCGCTGTGTGCAAATGTAAATTAAATAAGCAGAAACAAACCAAAGGAAACGGTGCTTGATCGGAAGCAGAAAGTTCCTGATTTTCCAGCTCTAAAAATGAAAGATTTTGTGTAAGAACTTAGAGGTAGAATATCTCCCCAGTTCTGAATCAGGGAATTAACAACCTGAAGGTGTATTAATCATCCAAATGTTAGAGAATTCCTGAAGCATAGAAGTCATCCAGGCAATGATTAGTCCAGGAATTGAGCCTGACACCAGTTTAACCCTGAAGTAACGCTGATGACTTGCAGCGGCGTGGAGGCAGAACGCAGACCTGGGAGACCTGGTGGAGTTCTCACAAGAAGCACAAAAAATAAAAGTGCATTCAAAAAACCCCACATTTACTCAAATAATTTTGAAGGAGAAAAAGGTTGTGTGGAATAAAAGTGAAATGCACTGAAGCAATATGCTGCAAAGCCAATATCGCAGAGCTCTGATGAGCATCAGAGACAGTCAGACTTGTAGTAAATAAATGTTATTACGCTGCCACAATTACAGCATCTTTCCTGTTTTCAGGCTGGTTGAGCCATCTGGCATGGGCATCCGGATAAAAGTTATGCAATTATTAAAACAAGCTAAATTAAATTAATTTAAATTAATCACAGTGTACAAAAATAACTGGCCAGAAGCATCGAATCATAGTTGTTTTGAACATGATGACCTATTTTTCTGTTTTTGCTGGGCTTTTTCTAATTATGAGATAACATGCTGTCTTTGAAACCAGTGGCAAAAGTCCAGTTGAGCGAAGAGAGATTTGCGCAGGGTACCGTTTCCCTTGTACGCTAGCAGTGACACGCTTCATTAAACAACATGCACATACAGAGCCTAATGAAGGATACAAATACTTTTTTATTACTGTATGTTGGCCTGTCATGTAGGATGTGAAGTTACTACATTACAGCGAAATGTTTCCCACGCTATTTTGGGAAGATCTAAAAGACTTTTTTTCATTCCCTGAAATGTTATGAAAAGTTCGTGTCCTTCAAACCATTCATAAATAGGTATTTTTTATTTAGAGGTTTCCAAAATGATTGTCTAAATGCTTTATTTGCCACAAATGTAGGCTTTCCGTTACAAATTCAGCCCATCTTTTGGTGACAATGTATTTAAAAAACAGTGTAAAAAAATGACTAATTGAAAATGGCTTGATTTAAAGTGCTGAAGAAAATGGGAAAGCGTTCAACTAACAACCTCCCAGAGCTGCTAGGAATAAGAGCAGTTGAGAAGGAGAATCCCAAGAGGGAGAATCCTGAAGAATTTATTTCTATATTTACCAAATCTGCTTGCCAGTACATGGAGGGAAAAGGCAGCATCTTGCCTACTGCTTGGTCAGAGGCAGCCTGGCTCCTGGTTTCGGAAAATGTTTGCGTCCTGCTGATTCGACAGGACGCGTTTTCCATAGGCAAGGCTGCCGATGTATGCCCGAAACCCGGCTGCACTGAGGACAAAAGGATCGTAGCTTCCACAGCTCAAGTCATGAGCGTCCCCAGCTTTAGTTACAACTCCCTAAAATGCTCTCCTGCATCCTAATAACCCACTAAAAGCCACCCAGCAAGGATGTACATATCTTCCTACAGCACAGACAAAAGCTCCCTCCCAAATAGAGTTCACTCTATTTGGCTTTCAGCATTTTTCTTCTTTTTTGGCCATTTTTTTCCCAATTACATTGGCTCTAGGTAAACCCCTTTACAGAAATTCTTCAACTCTGTAACTGACTTGTGCAAAGAGCCAGTTGAACTAGTTTAATGCATTGGCTTGGAATCCAAGCCGCAGATAAAACATGCTGTTTATTTGTTTTTATGCTCCTGATGCGATGTCCCCCACTGGGCAGAACCACGTGTCGCATATTGAGGGGGATTTTGTGGGATGCAGGGAAAATCTGTACCAGACATTGACAAGTCTTTTTTTCAGAAATGTTCCGGGAGAAGGTGGAAGCTGGTTTAAAACAAATCATTTTTCCTAAGTGAGGTCCATACTTCTCAGAATAAAGCATAGGCAGAAAAATTTATCACTGGCTTTTTTTTCTTTCTTAAATAGGAAACGGTAAAAATGCATTCAGTGTAAGGTTCTATTTAAAAACCTAGCCTAGACTTGCTGTTCATCACTTACCTAGCAAAATTAAAATGCAGAGGTGCTAATTGCTGTAGAGAAATCCAGGTGTGGAATATGTGACTTGGACCAATATGAAATAAAATGTTAGGCAGAGGGGATTCTCTAACTGTAATTAGATTTTAAGCTTAAGTAGCTGCAATTTTACAAACTTCTCCCCCTTTCAAATTGCAAAGAAACTCTTTTGAGTAAAGCTGATAATCTGCATACTTTCGGTCTAAGGAAATTAAAATGAATAAATTATTCACCCAAAATGACACGGGCATTTACAATAGGAGTCTTATCTCTAATAGCATTGTTATTACCATTATAATTGTTACAATAATTTTCTTTTAAAATCTCATAAATTTGTTTCTCATATGTGCATTTAATCCGGATTCCCTTTCAAGTAAATATCATGCTTATCATGTCTAGGCTTCAGTAGACTTGCCTGAAATCTTTTCTTCCATAAGTTCTCACCTTCTGAGAATGTTATTGATCCTTAGAGGTAACGTGGTTATCATCTCTCCAGGAGAGGGATTAGGAGTCTGGAGATGTAGTCTTATTCTTGGCCCTCTCATTTAAGATTTGTGAACTTTAGCAAAGCACCTTAAAAAAAAAAAAAAAAAAAAAGCCTCGATAGTGAAACAGGATAATGGCTCACACGTACGTTCTCTGTTTAAGTCAGTAAGTTTTGCAAAAGGAATGGACTAAATGTAAGACTAACTCATTTTTTTACAAATAAGGTTTCAGATCTTCGGCTGAAAGTCTCTAGAGGTGCTAATTATTTTTATTCCAACATCTATGTATAAATGATCTTGCTGAACAATCAAACACTGCAGCCTTTTATATTTTCTTATGTGGTTAGTTCCACCAGGATTACAGTTATTTTAAAATATACATGAAAGACAGCAGTTATTAGCAAAAGCCTTGGAGATTCGTATTGACAGGGAGGACCAGAGGGTTAAAGTCAGCTATTTGGGAATGTCTGTATATAAAAATACCCACTAGACACATCAAGTACTTGGGTGTGCATACAATGGAGCATCACATCAGCTATCTGCGCTTGTAAGCTAATAAAACCCGTGCACAAACACCTGATTTACATGCATACCTTGGGGTTTGCACACATAAAAAACGGCAAGGGCAAATATCTGTGAAGAATTGCATTTGCCTCACTTTGAAAACCTGCCCGTTAGGATCAGTCTGTATATTTTGAGAAAGAACCCTTCTTCCTCCTGAGCGTTTATTATTGTAATGACCAAGTTAGCTCGGAAGCACAGTGAAAACAGGTGAACGTTTAGAAGGGGGCAAGAGAGAGGAGTTCCCGTCCTATGATTAATCAGACAAATGAGGTATTTGGAGAGAACTGTTTGCATGCAGCTGAGTTTTCTAAAATGTTATGAAGTAATTGCATTATGAAAATAATCAGCTGTTCTGCATTCTGATCATTAGAAGCTGATGATATAATTGTGTTATAATGAAAAGCATTCTGGTGATTATTCCATAGAGAACTTCTCTGCAGATAATATTCAAATTTACTTTATTTTGGCATCATTTCAAAGAAGCTGAAAGTACAATGCAAACAGCTGGACTGTGAGGTAATGTTATTATCACTTCTGAAGTATGTCCCTTTTTTTAAACTATTAGCTTGAAAAAGTTCTTTGAGTTTATCTGCATAATACCAGCTGAACTTGTTTATGTTTTACGGTGGCTCATTAAATAACTTTGTTCTGTATTTCCAATGGGAATCAGCAGTTTTATTCTTCTTTTTTCCTGAATAATTAATTAGAAACCATCCCAAAGCCATAAAGAATCAATAATACTGTAATTCTCTCATGTCCTGCATGATATTTCATCACATACTCTTTTCTACCGATACTCTATGACAAACCTTAACAGCATGCACTACCGTTGACTTGCATTTATGGCATTTTGCAGGGTAAAACACAAGTCAGATCTTCCTCCATTGGTAACTTCGTTTCCAAATAAGCATGCTGTATTTCCTCAGGGTAATCGGCAATCTCCAAACTAGGCATCTGGTATACAAACCCCTCATCTAGGTGAATGAGGATTGCCTCCCAAAGACAATTCAAACCATTGGGCTTTGATGGGGCAAACAACTCTGCGGAGGGATCTGCTTTCCTAGCAAATATTTGGCAAACTGTGGCTGTGGGTAAATTAATCCCTCAGCCAAATAAGAAAACTAAGTTATTCTGCTGTCTTATTAAAAGCTGTGTATTTTTCTGCTATTGCTACAGTATTTGAATGCACCTTGAACAGTAAAACATAGTTTTATGCTCTGCTGACTATATTGCTTTTAGGGAGATGTCTGGGCTACAACATGGGCTAATCTTTGACTTGTAACAAGCTCTTTGTTTTCTACTCACAGTTTCTTCATTATTCTTCCCCAGATGAATATGTAACTGCAGTCCTGGTTGATGGGTAGTAGGGGTGAGAAAGCAGAGGTGAACATTGTTCTACTCAGTAAGACTCATTAGTTTCCCTTTGCTACAAACAAGCATTTCCAATCTCGGAATTTCCCAGCCGATTTAAATTCCCTGCCTGCCTTTTTATCCGATACACGTGGCTGTTTCTTGAATTTGTTGTTCAGTGCAAAGAGAAAAAAATTGCCAATTCAGTGTGGTGTGGAGCCAGCCAAGTCTAGTAGCAGCAACGGTAGCTGGGGGAAGAGAGGGAAATAGGAAGGGTTGAACCGGGGATACTAGGGTCTTGACCTCAAATGTCCTTCTGCACTGAAAATGTCATGCTAATTACAAAGTTGTTGCTAATTACAAGGTTGTTGGGCTGTGGGCTAAGGTTATCTTGAGTCCTTCAAGGGTTTTTGTTTGTAGCTGTGGTCTTGCATAGCCGAGCCTGCACTGTCTGGGAGGCCAGCGTGCTCTCTGGCTCAGCATGTGTTTGTTCCACCTTCACCTTAGTCCTGCTGTAAAACCAGAGTAATCAAATGGCTGTAGCACCGCTCTGGACACACAAGATCAGCTCCCCTTGCTTTTCCTCCTTCCCAGGTCTTCGAAAAGTGTGTTCACATCTTCACCGCCCTGCACCTGTGATGTGCTGAATCAAGTGAGAAGGCTGGAATAAAATGCCCTGTTTCATTTGATAATGTTTTTACAGGGGAAGTAAAAGCCCACACCTCTCATTGACTCTAATTAGAACAGCACATAATTGGCAGTGCTGAAAATAAAGCTACTAACACAGATGTTTCTTGTTGTCTTCGAAATTTAAAAGAAGGAAATTAGGCAGCACCAGAACTTGAAAGGGATCTGTAAGCTTCTGAAAGGCATTTAGTTGCCTAATTCCAAATTGCTTTAGTAAAACTCAAGCACTTAAATACACTTGAAGCTGTATATATATATTTGTCTATGATTACTTAAGACAATAACTAAATGTTAGACCCTTAGAGCCAGAACTCCATTTCCTGCTTTAACTATTAAGTGCCGCTGCCAGATGGAAAGAGGTAGAAAAAGCCAACAGGATAGAAAAATGTTGTTCCCCTCCAGCCTCTGCAGTTCAGCCAACAAAAACTGCTGCAGACTCCAAACGCGCTAAAGTTGGAGTTGATGGATCTTAGGCTATTGGCCTGGGAAGCTGATTGCTCACTTGCTCTTTCTTCCTTTCATACTGTAAGGGTCTCAAAATGGCATTGTAATAATCAAGTGCTGTAACAAGGCGTAACAACTGTGACTCCCTAGTTATGCTTTTTTACAGGGAGCTGGATTTTTCATGTAACTGCGATTTAAGTTTTTGAGATGTTGCTTTTTCAGTGCTTTTTATTTTACTGCAGTAATCAAAGAGAGAAATCATTTTTTTGACACGTTATGTGAATCCAACAGAGAAATGCTGGAGGGAGGCTTTGGGAATTGCTAGCTGCATATTCTACTGGCAACAGAAAGGACGGATTGGGATAATTCCTGCACCTTTGATGGGCTTGCACTATCTCCAGATATTGCTGAATCATTAAGACCATAGAACTTCCACCTGGAACTCGTAAAAACATTGGGGGCAAGCAGCATTCCTCTCTAAAATTTACCACATCGAAGCATGTATTGGATTAACTTTTTTTGTTTCCTTTTTTAAATGCCACCATGGAGAAAATCACCAGATGTGCCTACAAGGTCTTTTCTCGCCACCACCCCCCAGCATATCTAGGGACATAAATGGAAGGTCCGGACATGTGGTTCTTCTGGACAAAAAAAAAAAGCTTTTGCAGCTTTGCATTGTTTTATAAATTTATTTACTAAATAGCATAAAGTAAAAGAAGTTTTCATCCCTTACTGGGTATTGACATCTCCCCCTTGACATCTTTACATTAACCAACAGAAGCAGATCTGTGAATGTCAAAGTGAGATAGTAAGAGAAATCATGGACACAAATATGGTGTGGGAAAAGGCTTGGGAACTATTGGTGCTGCTGTTACTAGACACGGTATATAATAAGACAGACAAGTTATACCTCTATCATCAATTACATCTATAAGCAGGGTCCTCAGAGAAACTATAGCAGAACATCTCTGTATTTTAAGCATTTTAAGACCAGATCTCTGCTAACAGTCCCACTAATCTATAGCTAGGCTTGATTATATTATTATTCCATGTACTGCTATGGCACCTCATGTTGATAATACTAAAACACACACTTCAGCAGCACCTACACATCAGCCAAGCTAGCTTCTCCTTCCTCCCGTGCCCACTGTGCGAAGCAAATGACAGGTATGGTTAAAAAAAAATCCTAACCATTCTTACTCCTAAGCCACACAGTTTAAACGTTACGCATAGCAGGGTGTTAGTAACAGATGGACCATTACAGTGTGTGCCATGAATACCTACTAAGAATTGAATATATTTTGTATCAATATTGTGGTTGGGAAATAAAAATCTTCGTGAAGAGTCATTCCTGTGAGTAAGCAGTATAGTCTGGCGGTTTTAACTGGGGGGGTGGTAGGGAATAACAAAACTAATCATTCCCTATAATGGAATAACTACCTGCAACAGCTCCGTTTACATAGGCAGTCAATTCTAATTTGTAAATAGCACACAAGCTAAATTAAAGGAACTATTAACGGTTCACAGATTGAAACTTTGCAGAAGACATTTTTAGTGCACGGTGAACTTTTGCAGCCTATCTAAAAAAGGTGTCAACGCAAGTTTTTAAAGATCTTTAGTTAAGACAGTTTAAGGGAAGCCTTCGCAATTCATACTAATTTCTTTCTCGTAAATGCATCATACGTGTCCTCAGTATCTGCCATAATGTTATCATTTCCTCTGGTAATTATAACTCTAACTTCTGTGTAGTGAGGCTCCATATCTATAAAGCTTAATGTTTCACATCCCGTATGATGTTCCCCTGGTAACAGCAGTTTGCTGCTACCATTGGCTTTTTGTTATATGGCCCACGACTACTGAATATGGTCTGCAATAGCCCATTTCCTTCTTTCCCTATTCCTAATTTAAAAGCAACCATTTTTTAACGCTTCTAATGTGCACGTCACTCAGAGCTGAAACATTTTGCTTAGGGCCAAATTCTGGTCTTCATTGACGGGAAAACTCCCATTCACATCAATGAAGCCAGGATTTGTCTGCAGCTGTTTATACCTCATTTCATTGGGAAGAGTGGGCTAGGTTTGTGCTTGGTGGCTTTGGTATGTCCTTCCAAGAAGCTGATAACCTTTCCACAAATGCCCTTCCTGAAAGGAAACAATCAGCAGAATGAGAATTAAAATCAGTTGAAGCAGAAAATGAATCAACCAGGAGGTGTTAATGGATTAACTCCTGTCCAGGCAGTGTCCCTTCCACCATCCCTCCACCTTTTCAAGGACAGGGCGAGCATGAAAACTGTCCCTTAACCTGGAGATCTGCCTAGCCAGAGACTAGCTCAGCTGGTCAGAAAAGCGTGCCCAGTCTTTTGCACTATTTGCTGAACAAATGATCATTTAATCTCCGATTAATCAGGACACTTATGCAAGTGCTAAACTGACCCCTAATACTTCTTTCTCTGACACCTGCAACAAAATGCTGAGAAGCCTTAGGCCCTTTGGGTTTTTCTCATGCAGTTGTTCTCGTACCCAAGTTTTATTACACTTTCTGCATTAAAATTAAAGACGGCCACCTGATTACATTACACAATAGAGTATCTGACTCACCCTTATAAATATCTTTAAGATTCTTGCAAATCCCAGGATTGCTAATGTTTAAATCAACAAGAAACAAAATTAGTTCTAGCACTCTTTTCTTAAGGAACTCAGACACTAAAAAAGAAAATCACACGGTAAAATTGCTTCCCACTCTTAAATCCTGTGCTGTGTCACAAGCTAAATAATTCTAAATTCCCATGAAGTCTATCTGTTCCTGAAGGAGGTAATCTATCAGCTTGTTGTATTGTGTTTGCAGGTTAAATATTCACTAATGGTTTATTAGCACATATATTGTAGATGATCAACTTTGATTAATGCCCAAGTGCTATAGAGTTTCTCAGATTTAATAAATATTTTCAGTGCTCCCTTATTGCTTTATCAACATAAATTACAATAACTGTCTAATAACTGTAAATCAATACAAAGCCTGCAGTAAATCATTCTGAAGCAGAGAGCTGTTAAAAAGTGAAATGCCAATCCAAACTTCTCTTTCACTGCTTTATTATACTTTCTCTGCTGATTTTTATTTTTTTACAAACCCCCAGCAACACTCTGACAGAATATTGGTTGAATCACCTCACTTGGACACAATTTTTCTCCTTGTCTCATTTCACTGAGATTAGGATCGTGTTCTTGTTTTTGCGATAGGCTGAAGAGGCAAGTGTGATTCTTGAGGTCTTGTGGTTAACTTAATTTTACTTTGCCTCTGGCTCTCCGTTGCTTTCTCTTCTATTTAGCTATTTTAATTGAAACTTGTGCACGCACTGAAACCAACGTACCCTTGTAGGTATACCTTGAACAGTCTGAACCCCACACCCTTGGTTTCAGCCCAGAGTGGGTCTTAAGAGGAGACTTCTTGTCTAGATTTAGGCTGGAAGATGTAGCTTTTCAGTGGCTGCTCCCGTGGGGGTCCTCCACCGGCAATGGAGACAGGGAAGTCTTTCTAAAGAGCAATTCCCAAAGTAGCTATCCAAAGCAGGCAGGATACATCTTCCTCCACAAGTGACAAAAAAGGGATGACTAACTTTGATTCAACACCTACCTTTTGGATGGCTAAAGTTAAGGAGGATGAATCATACTGTTAGCATACTGCTCTCCTTCCTCTTTATAGAACAAGAATTTGTTGTTGCTGCTGTCTTTATGTAGTCCGTGCCCCAAAATGTCTACTAGTCTTACGGTTTTCCAAAGACATATTTTACAGAATTATACTATTGAGTTGAAATCACAGGCTGGAGTCTACACACATGGAGACCAAAAGCCACTGAATTTAACTGCAGGATATGTTATTTGGTGAATAGGCTTCCAATAAATTTTAGTATAGTTATTTGCCTTGGATTGGCCAATCTGTTTAATGCTTCCTGCTCTTTCAAAGCGGGCCATTACGTCTGGGATGATTTCAGGTAGTCAGGATCCTAATGTGAGTGAAAGTACTTCTAACAACAAAGTCTTTACTGCATCAGAGTGAGTCAGTCCCTGCCAGTAGAACTGTTTGTTAAAATTACTGCCAGTTCCTGCATTATTCGTTAAAAATCACTTCTCGCCAATTCTATTTACTAGCACTGATGTACTCTCTCTGAAGATTTCTGCTACCAAACCTCTGCTCAGTAAAGTCTTTCAATGTTTGATGAGCGTAACATAATTTAAGACACACTCCACACCCCGCCTTACAGCTGAATATCTACATTTGCTTTGCTGTATGGAAACAGCCTATCTTAATTTTTTTTTACTAAACAAAGCAATTAGAAACTACTGATACTAGCAAACCCTGCTAAATTCTTGCCTGCTGCTCAATAAACTGATCTGACTGTCAATATATTTCTTCTTAGCAACATCCTCTAATATTCTCACACAGATTGCTCCCGCTCGAGACTTTTAAAACCACATCCACAACTTCAGCTGCAGGCAACAGATGCAGAGACGACCCAACATATCATAGAAATGAAGCTTATAAGAGTATTTAGGCGCAGTTGCTCTGCAGGAAGTTTTCTGGATTTCTTAAAAATATCAGTGATAACAACAAAAAGAAGAAAAAAAAGAAAAAGTGAGGTGCGTGGGAGAATGAAGGACACAAGATGTTAATGCTTAGAGTCACTGAGCTGTAGTGTACAAAATGAAGCCCAGGAACATATGCCACATGTTTGTGAAGCGCTAAATGATACCAGCTCTCCTTTTCGGCAGGCACAAACAAAGCCAGCTAGATTAGAAGATGCCACGAAATGAAAAGGAAAAGAAAACAACAGAATTATCTACTTTAATTTTCCCCAAAGGACAATGCAACTTATCACAGAAGCTGCAGAAGTGCATAAACTGCAGCCTAATATTGAAGATTTATAGATTATAAACTCAGAAGATACCATTATGTTCACCTAGTCTGACCTTTGGTGGAGTTCATAATATATACTTTCACTGAGCTCTTCTTGCATCAAGGCTATAACGTTTGGCAGCGTTAGCACTCTTCTCCTAGAAAAACATCCCAACATAGACTTAAAATGATGGGGAATCAATAATGTGCTTCAGTAATTTGTTACACAGAACCCCCATGGTTTAAAAACGTGTGTTTTATTTCCAAAATGATTTAAATGATTTTGTCCATTGGCTTTTGCCATGCTTCTGTCAGCTAGATTAAAGAGCTTTCCATTATCAGAAGTCTTCTCTCCGTGTTCCTACTTATAGATTAGAAGGTGACTTAATCATAATATTTTCTCAGACAAACTAAATAAATCGATCTTGTTTAGTCTTCGACTGTAAAGAAGGCTTTCCAGACCTCTATAAATCCAAACACTCTTCTAGACTCTCCACTTTGCAAGATGTGGTTTCATATCTGAAATATCTGACGTATTTTCTGCTTCTATTTGTATGACTCTTCCTGCTTTTATTGAAATTTCTGTAGCTTAAATCAGGCCACCTCATCAAATGATGCAGAATGCTCTCTGAAATAAGCCCTTCATTGCAATTATTTCTTATAACTCAAAGCTCTTATTGATAATTAGTGTAGGGATGTTGTCTGATCACTTACCCCAGATCTACAGGACAGTACAGTTACGATCTGGATTTTATTTAGGTTTTTAGAGATTTCTGATGGAGTATGTTCACATTATGTTTGCAAAGACTCCTCTCAGAAAAACACAAAAGTATTCTTCTTCGTATTTATTTTTATCACAGTTTCACATACTGGTTCAGCTTTTCACTTGTTTCATAGACAACTTCTGATGCTAAAGCCTGGAAAACACTATGACTTGATTTACTTATTTATTTGCTTTTACTTAAACAGGTTCGGTGGTCTTGGTCTAGTTTTAGCGAGCAAATACCTTCCTCTAAAATTTACCAAAATAGCTAGTAGAGTTTACATACTGATTGGTCAAAGGCTGCAAATACCACAGACTACTTTCTTTACTTGCACCTACGAGAGGTGCTAACAGTATTTGTGACAGCATATGGGCTAGTTTCACATCAGTTCTAAAATATTTCCAAGCTACATCATACGGTGGAGTAGTCAGAGATATTTTGACTTGGTTACTCTGTCACGTACATGAGGAAAGGCTTTTGTAGCTCTAAGCCTAAAGGAGACAATTTAGGGAAGAGTCTTACTATATTGCCAAATATTTTTTTTATTTTTTTTTTTAACATTTCTTCTCATTTACATGTGTTTCAACACTCTTACAGAAGGTGGTAGCAGCTACCCTAAAGAAAGCTTTGTGCCGCTTACATGACTTCCTTTTACAGGAAATACATGACTTTTTTTCAGTTGGAGACCACTTTGCTCTTTAATCCTATACGGTTTTTCTATAGGAAGCATTTGAAGTAATTCTTCTCAAGTGAAAATATGTTAAGGAATAGGAACATTTCATGTGTTGTTCATGGGTTTACGGCCAAGAAGTCAAATTTAAATCCGAATCTCAGCACCATAATCTTTTAGCAAATGTTACCAGCTGTTCAGCTCCACACTTTCTTCCTTCTAAAAGCAAGTAAGAAAGTGAAAATCCATCATATCAGTCAGCTAGTGGTTCTTAGTACCCTTACCTTGACAGATGATAAATCAGAGTGCCTGTCTTTCTGGAAATTTTCGTTTTAATGGGCTGGGATCCAACTTCCTGCAAATACTAAAATAAAAATATGCATCAAGTAATGTATACATGACTTGAGCCTATATATATAGGCTAACTTTTTATACGTTTTTCTGAGAAATAGTACTTAATTTTTCTTCTACATCTATTTATTATGTCTGACTATATTCTTCTTCATTGAAAGGGCCAATGAAAGTAGCATGGCTGCTCTAGTATTTTGATAGCCTTCCAAATGCAAAGAAGTGTGAGAATATTTAAAAAAAAAAAAAAAGAAAAAAGTAGAGATGTATAATAGGTAGAAAATTTCTGAGAAATTTGCCAAAAAATTAATTTAAGGGGAAAAAATTTCATCATGACAGGGGAATAAAAAAAACCCAGAGAAAGTATTTTCTAAGTGTTACAGTGAATGGGATCCCAGAATAAATCTCCCTCTTTACACATATAGAAATCTATATTATATATAATTCTAAATTATGTATGTATAACCATATAAATATATTGTTCCCTATATGCTATATTACCTAGACTGCATTCTTCTCTCGTAGCTGTGCAGAGCCCTGCATGATAGAGTATGGACGCTAAACATAATGTTAGATGCTACTGTAGTAAAGATCAATATATAAATTTACTGTAATAAAGACAAATAAATTATCTGGGGGTGAACATGGTTTTTAAACACTATAATCTTTGTCCACACAATAGCAAAACAATGTTTAACTCTGAACAGCTAAAATATGTGAGGTAAAATAGCCCCTAATCTAGGCTTTTTGCCAGATAGGTGTGACCTTGGTGGCAATAGGAAATAACAGACAGATTACATTGTACTTTTCTAGTACCATAGAAACAGTCCTGGAAATATGATTTTTTTTTTTAAATTTTCTCCCCTCTGGCAAATAAGAACTACTTTGAAAAGCCAGTGGAAACAGTATACCTTATCTACCAGCCTGGGTAGCCTAATGCCACTGGGGTTTTTTGACAGCAAAACTGGAGTAAGCGAGGAAAACAAATGGGGCACGTTTAAATTCACGACATTTTGTATTTTCATTTCTTATATGGGGGAGCTTGCCAAATATTAGAAGCATCATTTGTACATCTGTATCAAATAATAGCTTCTTGCCTTTAAAGCCAAACCACTTCGTTACACAGCTCTAGCCTGTTTGATCCATTAACTTGTTAGGACGCTCACCTTTCCCAATATTCTCCGACTTTACTGTCCATCTGTCAACTTATCCTGTATATCCACGCTTTCCCTTGTACCACTCTTCAAACACAGGAAAAGCTCCATACTAAAATCTAAACATCCATTACCTTGTCTGTCTTCAAATCCTGATTTACAGCTCATCTCTCTCATGTAACCTACTCGCGTCTTGGTTTTTTGCTACTTGTTTACTTCCAACCTCTACCCTTGCATTAGCAACAACAAAAATACCAGAAGTGCGCGAATACCTGATTTCATTTTTGTTATTGTCTGCTGACTGAAATGAAAAAAACAATCAATATTTTCTTTGGATAATTCATTTTACTTTCATTTCTAGTCAGTCTGGCAAAAATGAAAAGAAAGATGAAATTATTTGGAATTGAAAAAGTATTTGCTTGACCCTAAATAAAGTAATTCAAATTGTTTCTTAAGCTCCATTTTTTATTATAAAGGAATTGATTTTTTGAAACATTATTTTTATTAAAAAATGATTTTTTCTAACTTTTTCCTTTTTTTCAAACAGTATGCACATATTTTGGTTGACATGATTCAGCTTCTTTTTGTTTTCCTCAAAAAGATTCGATAGGAAAAATTTCCCGTACTCAGAAACATCCATGGAACAGAAAACGTCATAATACTTCTTTGCTGTGTTCATTTATGTGCAAATTCAGCCTTCATGTTCTGTTTCACATGTTCGTGTCTTAATCTGTAAAGTTTGCTGGGCAGTGATGCCTCCATTTAGTGTTTGTGCAACATCTGCCACAAATCAGTTTGGATCTTAGGAGGGACTTTTTATTTATAGTCCAAACCAAATGCCAGTAAGGAATGGAAATTGCCTACCTTTCCTGTCCTTTCCAGATTTAAACTTAGATCAGGTATCTCACAACAAATATACGGATCAGAAATATTCACATGAATAAAATAATTGTATTTATATAGCCAAGTGGAAGCACTTAAGGGCTTTTTAATGTATAAGCACAAAACTATTAACAAGAACATAAATTTTGGCAAGAATGTTGGCAAGAGATGATGTATTCCTTAAAGGATTTATCTATACCCATTAGTTTAAACCTTTAGCAAGACAACATCAGAAAATGTAGTTAAGGTGTCAGCTTAAAGGTCTGAAAAATGTTGGAGAAGCTTTGGACAGGAAAATTCACCTTTTGCTATGCTTTAAATAGCTGTCAAAGCCAAACCCTCTTGGGCACCAGTATGCAATTACTTGAGGAGTATTGAGTTGATTGCACATGGTTGCTGTTGGGAGATGTGTGTAGAGGAGAAAACAAAACATCCAACCCAGTATCTATCTGCGTATCTAGTGCAGTCAGATAAAAAATGGGTAGAGTATATATTTATATATATATATATATTTTTTAATTGGCATTTGGAAAGACAATATTCCCATTGAGTCAGGATTTGCTCTCACAGGTCGTGTCTATCCAAAGCCGTTGGTGCTCTGCGCCCATTCCTGGACTGTACGTGGGAACTGGACTTTGCAAAGTTGTTGTAGGCTTCTGGAATGATGGTTAGCTTCTTCATGCCATCATAGCCAAATTGACTATTTAAGAAACAAAAGATAACGGCACAGCATTAGATTTGTCTCTTGTGCTCCCCAACTGAAGTATGTGACATGTTCTGCAGACTCAGGACTTCCTAGCTCTATGGGAATGTCCCACTCAGTGGCAGAAATGCTGGTGGAGAGCAATGATCTCAAATTTCTGGCCTATTTTCAGTTAGGATCTGCAGTGTCCTTTCCTGATATCACACAAAGGACATAGAGTTTCAGTATATCCTTAGGATATCATATAAAATAACTGCACTAATTATTCCTAACTGAATTATAGAATGAAGTGATCCTGGGTTTTTTTTTTTTTCCCCCTCCTCCTCTGATCCTGCGGCACTTTTCAGGTTTGGGACTATAATCAGCAATTCTATGTGACAACTTATCATCTGATTAAGCACTGTTGGTTCAAGCTGATAGGAAGAATTGCCTAAAAATAAAGAATCAATTTTGAGCCAAGTGTTGTAATTTTAAAAACACTACTTCAAAGGTATACGGTAATATAATTAGTCAGGGATGTAATTAGAAACATTTCGATGATCGCTTGAGTGAATGACATTTCTTGCTTAGCCGTGCATTTTGGAAATGTTACAACCTGATTCAAGCTCTCAAAGTAACTTTTGTCTTGAACTTTGTACACTGTAGAAGTGGAAAAAATAAATGGCAATTCCTTTGAGGTGATGCTCTTCTGATGCTCCCCCAAAATGCCTTTGCTACAATATTGCTCTTGTATCATAGCCTTTATTCAGATCAAAAAGCAATTTCAAGCAATCCAGCTTCATGTCAGATTGAGCAAAGACTAATCAGACTTTCAATCTTGAAGATACTCTTTAGGGAGGTATGTTATAGAGACACATTTAGTACATGGTCTGCTGATTAGCTTTCTTAGCCATCTAGTAAAGCTTCATGGTGAAGTTACCAACTTCTTAGCATGTAACCACGTACAACAGAATTGTCGTTTACTGTCCCTGTGTGCATCCATAGCAAATGTAAGTTAATCTGACTTAAGCCATCCTAGAATGAAAGAGAATTAAATTTATCTGCATTGGCTTACTCCTTTCACGGGGCAAGGGCACACACGAGAAGAAACGTCATGCTGTAAGACTCAGTACTTTCCTCTTTCAGACCCTGCTTCCCAGTAGATCTGAAGACTACATTACAGATTGGACCAAGGAAAGCAATACTTGGGCTAGGACTACCTTTTGGCTAATGTTCAAAGATTTGGCTGTGGGATAACTTAAAATTCAGGATCATTGCTATTTTGTGAATGAGACTGAAAACTTACAAAATCAGGTGGGACTTTGTAGTTATCTGTTCTATGGGGGGTTCTGTTGGCAGATGTCATAATGTAATTGCTTTGGCAGAAAACTAGTAAAGAAAGATGCTTTTTGAAAAGGACGTAATTAAAAAGAAGTTAATAACCATGAACAGAGCAATATGAAATGGATAAGGATAAAAAGACTTCACTGAGGCTCAGTGTTATGGATGGTTCTGCATGAACATTAGGAAGGAAAAATAGATAGTTTGGGATAGAAGGTGGACTACAACTGTAAGAACGGCTTCAAGTTGGGCAATGTAGATCTGAAGCCCTTTATATGTAGGGACCTGAACCTGCAGTTTTATCTTTAATTAAATAAGTTTTTAAAAATAAAGCACATTTTCTTGGTATGTTTGAAAACTATTCATTCTAGGAGAAAGCAACTGATATTTTTAATGACTAGCTTCTCAGAACCAGCCTAGTATACAAAAAACTGCACATCATTTTGCTTCTGTGTACACAGAAGAAAAATTGGATATTTTCAAGGTTGTATAACCTGTTCCTTTTTTTTTTCTTTTTTTCTCTGTAAAAGCTGGAGGGTTAGGCCTCTGTATAATTTGCCGAATCAAATGTTCTTTCACATAATCAGTGATGGATGGCATGTACAGATGTTGCATCATCATTTAATACTGAGTAAACCTCTCTCCAGCGTTTCCCCAGATCTCCTTATCCATTATGTACTACCCTATTTAAAACTATGACTGATTTTTGCTATACTAAAGCCTTTCCACAGAGTGACTTTCTTTAACGCTATGTCATTGATTATTTTTCCTATGGCATTCTGTTTTCAATTTTTTTATGTCTGGTCTTCTGGGTTTTGTTTTTTCGTATTTGGATGGGATGTTGGTTACGGTGAGTTATTTCAGGATGAACCTATTGGAAGGTAGTAACAGTTAAAAAACCTTCTATCTACTCCAGACTTACTGTTTATCGTGGCTCAGCTGAGCACAGGAAAGCGTTAAACAGCTGTATTACGGCAACCGTTTGGCACAACGCAGTTAAGCCCGCAACTCAGATGACACTGCAGTCACTGCGAGAGAGGGACAGTAAGAGCAGACTGATTAAACATCCATGCCTCGGAGGAAAGCTTTGCCTTGCACCCTGTGACTTGTTTTTCTTGCTTGTGACATCTTGCAGATTTTTGTTTAAAATGTGCATAAGTTTGTAGATACAGTACTTACAGACTTTAATCAGCAGTAAAGAGAAAACAGTATCGCTTTTGTTCCCCTGCTAAAGCTCGTTTGATGTAGTGTCACTCGCTGCTCAACAGCCACATTTATTCTGAATGTTTTGTACAGCCCATCCAGTCCACGGGAGCAAGAATGTTCCTCATTCTTTTTTCCTACAACAAATATTTTCCAACACATTTGCTGTCCCAGGTTTATGAACCACGATTAATCCTGCAGTAATATCTGTCCTTGCTCATCCCGCAGCTGTGCACGACCCCCCCAAATGTCAGAGCACGACTCCCCCACTATTCCATAATCCTCTCACTTTGCTGATGGCCCCGATTTGGCTAAAAACTCCAAAATGTGAATGGTGGAGGAGGAGGTCAAATTGATCCCTAACAAGACAGCTCTGACAAAATCACGTAGGAGGATTTCTTTTCCTTTCAAACCTGGAGGCATATAAGCAGACCAGAACTAACAAGTGCCAGATATAAATCCGGTACAAACTGATCTCTTTTTAGTTGAATGGAGTAACATGGCTTTCTCCCATCTGATGATTTGGCCCTTCGTTTCTCCTTAGTAAGAGATAAATATATTTTTGTAGACAGAGGAAAAAAAACATTAGCTCTGAAGACTGCTCATCAGTTCTTGTGTAACACCACTTGGATTAAGTTGGGAAAACTTAATTAAAACAAAACAAAAAAAATTTCTCATGACAAATCAAGTGCAGTGCACTTGCTTCTTTTTGTATATGTGTCTGACCCTCTTATTGCTGTTTACTTTCTGCAATATTGTAAATTATCTAAACAAAACTGAATCAGTGGGCTATAATTATACTGTGCCGTTTACAGAGAAATAGTTTTGTGCTGCCCTCATAGTAGGGGGACAGGCAAGAACTTGACATTTACCTCTCCTCTTTGCCAAGGGCCAGCTGGGCTGACAGCATACGTGTATTAGCAGGACAATTGGCATAAGCAAAGCTTTAGGTAGCATGTGCCATTTCTTGCAAGGAGGGGGTCAAAAACCTGGACACAATAAAAGCTGGGGATACTTTAAGATTTAGAGGAGCATGTGTAGAAAATATAGGACAGAAATCCACAGAAAGATGTCTTTTAATACTATTCATGGAAGAGCTTATTGCACTTTATGCATAAATAACTGAATATTCGGGTCCTTTTAACATGAGCTTTCCTAGAAAAGCTGCAATATCTTGCCTATCTTAGGGTCTCTCATAATTAAATAATTTTGAGTTGATGTTTGTAAATACTGAAAAGTCTATGGCTGAAAACTTTTTCTTCCCTCTATTTAAATTTGCAGCACAAAAAATGATATCCCCCATTCACATTAGTACAGGTTTTTGTCTGGGAAAGGGTGTTTGCCCCTATGGGATCATGAAGAATTTGGCAAGAGAAGAGGTGATAAAGAATTTGGGTGCCTTAAGTGTTCACTTGAAGACCCAGTTCCTAAAGAGGGCTATTGCTATAGCCTAACTACTTTGGTTCCTAAGAATCTGTAAGTACATACATCCTCCCCCCAGAGAACTTACTAAACCACCTAAATTTCTCCTACACTGCCCAAAGCATGATCATCTTGATTGCATCAGTGGCTATTTGTAGCCCGAAGCTACACACAATTCAGAAATGTACCTTTGGATCACCTGAGGAACCTGAGCTGATGGATATGGTCCAGCACAGGATGGGTAGGACCAAAAGCAGCAGTCACAGCCCTTTTCCGTGGTAAGCCCGGTAAAGGGGCAGAGCCAAGCCAACCTGTTGTTTAAGAGCCTAGGAAGAAGATCTGGATTGGAGGCCAGTCTGTCTGAGGGACTTCAAACCCACAGTTCCCACTTCAAGGAGCGGGCGCGAAGCTGGAAGTGCTGTCGTAACTGGCGGAACTGCCTGTGCTGCTGTAGCTGAACCTGGGCATACGCATACAGAAACACATAATTTTGGGACTTTCGCAGACAAAAAAAAAAAAAAAGAAAAAAAAGCAGGAACCTAATTTTGTAGCATTTGCTACAGCCTTCTTGTTCACTGAGCAGACTGCAGGAGGTGAGGGGAAGGGAAGCAATCCCCAGTCCTGCTGTTTGGCGTGAGAAGTAAAGAACTTGGAATCCATTTATTGCCTGAAACTGTAGTCTACGGGTCTGCAGTCCACTTTTCCTTTAGCATTGGAAAGATGGTATTTCTAGTTTCCATTTTACTGACACTAAAATGGTTCTAGGATGAAATGTAAAGACCCAGGAGGCTCAGAAGGCACATATGAGCCAAGACGCGGGAGGTCTGCGCAACAGCCAGAAACAGCACCTCCTCTCCTGTGCTGCAGTCCCAAATCTAAGCTCTCTTTTTACTATCGCACCGCTTCAGAATAAAGGCGTCAGCTTTACTTCAGCTTACACTTTGGTTCCAGATAGCTAGCACCTTATTTTTAATTTCCTCTGTCCTATCATGACATAATTTTCCAAGTACATCATTATGGTCATTTAATTCCATAATTTGGATGGACTCATTAAATTGCTTCCTTTTCGTCTGTACAGATGAAGCCTATTTAATGGCTGTATTACATAACATACACCTACCAGGACTACTCTGAACTTTCTTAAAGGGCAGTTTAGTTCTGTTCCACCACATTTATCTAAGCATCTAAGTCTCATTTTTGAAGATGCCAAATGTTCTTTCAATTACTATTCTGGTCACTTTTTGAGTTTCATTATAATTCATAATGATACCGTTTTCAGAGAATCTGGAGATAAAACAGAGAGATTAGGCAATTTTTCAAGAGATATCCGCTGTCACCTTATAAAGAAAAAGAAAGATTGTTATAAAATAAAAGTCCTCAGAGTATTAGAATGTATTGGAATACCTAAATGTTTCCTTACCAAGAAAACATTCTTCCTGAAACATACTGTCTGGAAATAACATTACAAAAAACTCTGGGAGGGAGAGGTGAGATGCATAATACAATAGTAGTAAAGCTTATTTGCTCAATATCTTACTTTTACAGTTTCAGCTTGGATCTGATGTGCGCGCAGCTATAACTCGTCAAACTACCTTGTAATTTACATCTTTATAATTCCCTGCAACTAAGAAAAGGTACAACAACTTAAGGTCTTAACTGAACAAATGGAGGATCTTGTGATAACCACCTTTGCTCACTCCTTCCCTTTTCACCACTGTTATTAGCATTAGGTGCTTCATTACGTCTAATTCACATCGTGCTACTCCTTTGTTCTTACACAATCGTGCGTCGTGGGCAGTAACCTGGCAGCCTCCCTCCTGTCATCAGAGGCTCCCTGTTGTTCTTGTAATGTGAAAGAGGGGAGTTTCATCTGGAGGCAGACCAAGGAGCCAGTATACATCATCATCGCGCTTTTGCAGCGCTGAAGACAAAAAGACTTCAAGATAATTTGTCGTTAATATATACTAGACCACATCCTGTGGCTAGTGCTCCTGGTTTAGGCATATCAAGGTCAAAGGAGATACTCACTTAAGACATAGAGGATTTGGACCACTCATTGCGTTAGCTCCTTCTGTACGGCTGGGATTTTTTAAGAGGGACCCATGTTGTAAATGCAGGCTACAGAAGTCTTAGAATCATAGAATCATTATTAAGGTTGGAAAAGACCTCTAGGATCATCTAGTCCAACGGTCAAGCCAACACCTCCATGCCTACTAAATGCCTACTCCATGCCTTGACCCACTTTTGGGAAAGGGATGTTATTACACACTACCTAAAAGGCTCTTAAGGTATTTTTGGCCACTCAATAAATAATGAAAATATATATTCTATACTTTAACGCAGCATACTTCTTAATATTCTAAATGGGTCAAGGCACCACGCCCACATTTACTTTTAAATAATGCTCATCTTTCATGATTGTTTGCATGTCTTTTTCTTAAATCGTTAGTAAGATTTTTAAAACATTTATGGAGTCAAATAAATCACAGATTTGAACTACTCTGACAGCTTTTTACTGTTAGGTAAGTTGAGAAAGTATCAGTAACATACAGCTTGAGCACCCTTCATGGGATGGCCTGTATTGGCCATTGACTTTCAGAAAATCAGATGTTGAATGGTAAGCTTGCTTTTTTTTTCCTTTCCACATGGTCTTGAACATCTTTATTTTGTCATTTGCTCTTATGATGAATATATTTCTGATTGTGCTCCCTCAAATGTGTTCATAGCTAGTGTAGCAATTACAGATATTCTTAGTACTCACATCCTTTTTACTGCTACATAAATTTACACCTGCTGAGCCTTTAAACAACTTGTGTTATGCCTGCTGACTCCCAGTTTTACACCGTTTCTCCACGTCTAGAACCTGACTGAATGTATGATGGCTCTGAGTGATAGCAGAAGTCTTCTCAAGCCACACGCCCAAGTCGCAGAAGGCAAAGGTAGGGACTGGGAGAATGAAGAACCACCCACTGTAGCAGAAGATGAGGTACAAGACCATCTAAGGAACCTGAAGGTGCACAAGTCCATGGGACCTGATGAGATGCATCTGCAGGTCCTGAGGGAACTGGTGGATGAAGTTGCTAAGCCACTATCCATCATATTTGAGAAGTCGTGGCCATCTGGTGAAGATCCCACTGACTGAGAAAGGGGAAACATAACCCCCATTTTTAAAAAGGGAAAAAAGGAAGACCCAGGGAACTACAGGCCAGTCAGTCTCACCTCTGTGCCCAGCAAGATCATGGAGCAGGTCCTCCTGGAAACTATGCTAAGGCACATGAAAAACGAGGAGGCGACTGGTGACAGCCAACATGCTTCACTAAGTGAAAATAATGCCTGACAAAAATGGTAGCCTTCTACTACGGGGTTACAGCATTGGTGGATAAGGGAAGAGCAACTGACATCATCTGCCTGGACTGGTGCAAAGTATTTGACGCTGTCCCTCATGACATCCTTGTCTCTAAATTGGAGAGACATGGATTTGACGGATGGACCACTAGGTGGATAAGGAATCGGCTGGTCGGTCACACTCAAAGAGTTGCAGTCAATGGCTCAATATCCAAGCAGAGACCAGTGACGAGCGGCATGCCTCAGGGGTCCGTATTCGGACCGGCGCTGTTTAAGATCTTTGTTGGCGACATGGACAGTGGGATTGAGTGCACCTTCAGCAAGTTTGCCAATGACACCAAGCTGTGTGGTGCAGTTGACACGCTGGAGGGAAGGGATGCCATCCAGAGGGACCTTGACAGGCTTGAGAGGTGGGCCCATGCGAACCTCATGAAGTTCAACAAGGCCAAGTGCAAGGTCCTGCACATGGGTGGGGGCAATCCCAAGCACAAATACAGGCTGGGTGGAGAATGGAT
This sequence comes from Mycteria americana, assembly GCF_035582795.1. Lineage (NCBI taxonomy): Eukaryota > Metazoa > Chordata > Aves > Ciconiiformes > Ciconiidae > Mycteria > Mycteria americana. Next base: position 4,901,660 of record NC_134368.1, read on the forward strand.
TGAGAGAAGCCCTGAGGAGAAGGACTTGGGGGTGTTGGTTGATGAGAAGCTCAACACGACCCAGCAGTGTGCACTTGCAGCCCAGAAAGCCAACCGTATCCTGGGCTGCATCAAAAGAAGCGTGGCCAGCAGGTTGAGGGAGGTGATTCTCCCCCTCTGCTCCATTCTCGTGAGACCCCACCTGGAGTACTGCATTCAGCTGTGGGGGCCCCAACATGAGAAGGACATGGACCTGTTGGAGCGAGTCCAGAGGAGGCCCACCAAGATGATCAGAGGACTGGAGCACCTCTCCTATGAAGACAGGATGAGAGAGTTGGGCTTGTTCAGCCTTCTCAGAAGAGAAGGCTCTGGGGAGACCTTCTAGCAGCCTTCCTGAAGGGGGCCTACAAGAAAGCTGGAGAAGGACTTTTTCAAGGGCATGTAGTGACAAGACAAAGGGTGATGGCTTTAATCTGCAAGAGGGTAGATTTAGATCAGATATAAGGAAGAAATTCTTTACTGTGTGGGTGGTGAGGCACTGGAACATGTTGTCCAGAGAAGTTGTGGATGCCCCCTCCCTGGAAGTGTTCAAGGCTAGGTTGATGGCGCTTTGAGCAACCTGGTCTAGTGGAAGGTGTCCCTGCCCATGGCAGGGGGGTTGGAACTAGGTGATCTTTAAGGTCCCTTCCAATACAAGCCATTCTATGATTCTATGATTTGGACATACACATTCACAGAATCAATTTGTCTGTATATTCCCAATACATGCTGACACATAGAGCAAAGATACATAATAAAAAACACCTGACACACCGTTTTTCTGTGCACAGGACAAAGTAGTGTAATAACAGACATAAGTAAACGTGTGTGCCAACAAGTATGCTGTCCTCGAGCCAAATCTCCTTTAACAGAGTCAGAGCCCTCACATAAAGCACTTGTTTTTCTCATCAGCTTTATACAAATAACCCATTCCCAGGAGCACTTTCCATTTTACTCCTTATTACTTCAAGCTCTCCCAAACCATATGCATTTATAACCCACTAACAGGACAAAAACATTGAAATATTAAAATAAAAGCATAAAATAAACATATCTTGCTCCTTGCAAGTCAACTGCAAAAGTCCTATTAATGTCAGCATGTGGTGAGGGGAGGAAAGAGTGAAGTTAGCTAGAGTCTGAATATATAAAAAAAAAAAAATCAGGAGTTTCTCTAACATTTCATGATAAGAATCATTTTTCATAGGACTACATAACATCTCATACAGTTATATGGACCATCTTTCTCCTCCATTCCCAACTGCTTAGACATCCCCAACTGCTTCCCCATCTCTTAGACAACTCCATGGTTTGCGGGAGAAAAGAACAAAAGTCTGTGTTCTACCCCTTCAAGCACAATGCCTTTCAACATGAGCTGAAAAAAGGCAGGTAACGCTGGCTCCTGCAGTTCCTCAGCTCATCGATCTTAAATCAGCTGTTTTCTACCTGCTTTTTCAGAATAGTACACCCTCTGCCTGTCTCCTTCTTTTTCAATATGCTCTCTGGTTATCTTGTTCCTTGCTTCGGGACATTCCCTTTTCCTTCTTTCTTAGCAACTTCAGAGCACCAGAAATAAGCTGCCATTAATCAAATGATTTCTAATTTCTAGCCAGAACTCAAGCATATATTGCTGCCATGTTGTAGTTTTTGGATCACATTTTGAGAGACTGTGGCATAACTCAACATAGATGTCAGCCAGTCTTAGGAGATACAATCAATCGATATTAAAAAAAACCCTTTTTGCATTAAAACCCATGATTAACCCATGTGTATAGGACACATCTGGGTTAATTTCAGGGAGGCATATCTATGAATTTTAATTAAAGAAATATCTTTAACCATAATTTATCAACTTTATTGCCCCACACAAGTCTACCTTTGGCAACTCCTTCTCCAACCTACAGTTCTTATGTTCTGATGTCAAAAAATCTAAAACCTGAAAATACCCAGTCCTTTCTATACCTCTGAACGTGAAGACTCAACTACCAATTTGGTAAATACTATCCCCCATAAAAACTTTTGAGTCAACTTTATCCTGTTGTAAATGCACTGACACAGAAAGATACTTTTTTCTTTTTTTTTACTTGCACTATTGCCTAACACTTACAGTGGCCCACCGGCACCAATATCAAATGAGTTCCTTATGTAAGATTTCATCAGTGAAGTCCGTATGATAAATCTGTGCTATTTTTATGTCTGTACCTTTGAGAGTTCACCTGTTTCTTATTTACAAAGGACAAGATGCAATTCCCTGTATCCACTTAGATTTGACTTGGCATTGTGCTACTGGAACAAAAACTAGAACTGTTAACATTCTCTGGCAATGGCTCGTATATATACCATTGACTTCCACTTCAGAAACCACTAGAAACGGTTTAGCCAATCTTAAGTGTCATTTATTTTTCAGTCACTTGTTATACAGAGCAGTAAACAAAGTCAATTAAACTAACAATACTGTATCTAATGACATTACTCATTTATAAGACTAAAGCTATGTTCTCATGGGTTTATGATGATGCAGATGTAAGTTTGAGCATTTGAAATTAGCCTTCATCTTGACTTTGACGAATACTGAAAATTAGGGCATTGAAAAAATGCCTGGAAAATTTTCCCAAGAGGAAAAATTTCTGTTTTGACAGAAATGGCTTCATCTTGACATATTTATAATACAAAACAAAGCTAAAATAGAAATATTTGTAGGAACTGTCATAGCAACCTGTTTTGATTTAATTTGCCAAAATTCTGTTATGGAAATTAGTCAGTTTTTACAGAGTATTTTATGTAGTTTGCATGAAGAAATCATGAAATGGAATGGATCCTAGTACTCTGTCAGAGAAATTTCCAAAATAGGATTGTGGTAGGTTTTTTCCCCCCACAACATATTATTTCAAGTCTTATGATCATTATAGTTTGCTAGACGTTCCTCCAATATTTCTGAGCAGGTTCATTAATTTAATGAAAAAGCATTCTCTGTTTTCTTTCTTCCTTTTTTTAAGGGATGGTTCATTCAGCTGTCATTCAAATATGAAGAATGCTTTGAAAATGTAAATATTCCTGGTGTGTCATTCCCATTTGAGGTGTGCTTTATGTAAGGCCTTATGTAACTCTTGACCTGATCGATCAAGAGGTGCAACCATTTTCAGAAGTAATAAGCTGCATAATTCAATTTGAATGTGCACAGCATTTTTGATATTGAAATCAAGATTTTTATCTAAATGTGGCATGCTCATTTTACATGAAGCATTCTTCTCACACTTCTCATACTTCTCTCACAGTTAACAGGTCCATGTGGATTTTCCGAATGTCATTTTCTTTCTGTTTGAAACTACAACCATCTCCAAACTGAAGTGGATGAGCCTGCTGCTAGATAACTGTCTGCCTTCATAACCCTATGCAGACCCTATGTTTGTCATGACAAACAGACAAACACAAAAAGGAATTCTTTACATCATTCTTTAACTGTTAATGAAAAGTGAGGACAGGGCAAAGGGCTGTGAAATACTCCAGGCTTATTGCTCACGATTTATTAATCTGTTCATAATAATAAAAAAAAAAGATTTTTATGTTGCTGTATTGCTACTGTAGATGATAAAAGATTCTTAGTTGAAGTACATGATCTTTAGCAGAAAAAAAAGGTTTGACCTTTCTAAAAAAGTTAATTAACAAGAAAGACTCTGTAAATTAGGTCAAAAGGTCCATTAAGATGCAAGAAAATTTCAGCTTACAACAGACTGGTCACCACCAGCAGTAGCTCTTGTCATCAGCTTTCTGTTATTTAATTTCATTCTTGATTTTTCTCCTCGTTCTTACAGCTGCTGCTCCTTTAGAAAAATCAACTGTCATTTTCATGATTCATCAAAGCCTGAAGCAAAAGACCAGAATCACCCATAGTCTTTTCATTTGTGATGCAGACTACTAACATCATCATTAACTTTCTTCAGGCCATGTTTTAGTTAAATGTCTTTTGTGCATTTTTACAGATGTTAATGGAAAGACGCATCATCTTGGGCTTCTGTCAATAGAAAAAAAAATTAGAAATTTTATATACTTCAAGATGTGGGAGATAATTTCTGTATACATTATTGTGTCTAAAACAAATCCTGATTCTATCTCACCACTGCTTTGTGCCCACAAGATAGAAAGTATATTTAAGTGATTGCATTTCTTCTGATAAAAAATGTTTAGCAAGTACTATATCACAATTGTCTGTTTTAACCCTTAAGTATAGAGAATCTTTAATGTAGTGCAACCCAAAAATTATAAACAAGAAAAGTTAATAAAAAGAAAAACAAGTTTCTTTTTCTTGTAGATCAAGAGTGCTACAGCTAGTTGCCTCTAGATTACCAAGATCCAATGTCAGATATGGATATTCCCTGTCATGTTTTGTCTACTAAAAGTCTCATAAAGACAACAGAAGTTTGTATAATAAGGCCTGAGAAAAGATCAAAATTTAGTCCAATATTCGTAAATGACATTGCAGAAAAGTACTATGATTCAGTGGAGGAATCCAGCAATTTTCACGTGGATGAGCAAGTACCAGACAGCTTTCCATCTCACCTCATATGTATAGAAAGCACAACAGGATGTAATAATAGAAAAAGCAGAAGGTTGAGGACAGTAATTTCCCTGAAGTGAAGCAAATCTATTGGCTGTTTTCTTCAACAGAGAAATATTTAATGAACTGCATTTGGACATGGCAGCACAGAAACCCCTTCTGTTCCTCAGACTGAAAATTTTGAAGAGAGTCACTCTTACTCTGTGACAGTTATTAGGATCTGGATATTATCCTTCTCCCTAAACCTTTCTTTGGTTAGGAAAAGAAAGGCATTCTAGGGACAGAGCAGTTCCAGAAGACAACTTCAACTAGTTCTGCAAAGGCATGAGCCAAAAATACATACTGCAGTTTTTAACCTGTGCGCCTTCTGCTTAGTTCCTCTACCACCTCCTGTCCCTTCTTTCACACACTCAGCCCAGTTCCCTCCTTTGGTCTCCCTCTCACTTGTCTTGTTCTCCCCCATAGACAAGACTACCTGAACATATACTCTGTGTATATATGAACTACATTATCTTACAGTTTGCTACATAATTGTTTACCTCTGATAAGTTTCACTAATTGAGATCCCTAGCAAGAAAAAACTATATTCTGGCATCGCGTAGGATTCGCAGTCATGGACAGATTTCCTGTTGTTTTGATGCAGTGTGCAAACATAAGAAAATAGAGCTTGTTTTCCAAGGAGCTAACAACATCAGCAGCACAAGACATGAAGTGTTTACAAACAACAGATGGGAAACAGCTAGAAGGTGGTGGTCAACACAAAAAGCAGCGCTTTCCGCTTAAGAGCTGCTTATCTGATCAAGGTTTTTGTTGGAGAGAAGAGCTTTAAGGAAAGGTATGAACAATAATTTTTCTGATATACATATAATTAAGACAACTTAGAGCAGAGAAACTGAGGCAGCTTTAAAGACGTCAAGTCAGTTATTCAAGGAGGCTTGAGGAAGAGCTGAGAAGTTACATTTTCCTGAGCCTCAATCTTTTCCCTAGCTGCTACCCCTGTCCAGATAGAACACAATTCATTTTATAAATGTGAGAGAGAGATTTTATGGCATTTGAATTGAATATTCCAAAGTTTATAGCACATTCTCAATATATGCAAAATTTCTAAACCCTTCTTTCTCCACCCCTCCCCCCTTCAAAATATGGAAGTGCAATAAATCTACCGCACATTGCCCTTTTGCAATTAAAGGGTGAGAGATGACCTCCACAAACACACACCCCTGCCCTGCTAATAGGTGGCATCAACTGAAGTTCAAAATAAAATATTAACAACATTTAAAATCTATTCCTGTGGTTTTGAGAAGTAATCATTTAAGGAAAAGGCCTTATAATAGTCTGCTACGGTGGTCATTAATCTAGTCAACATTAGTCCGACAACAGCAAAGAACAGATGTCTTTTTTTGCATTTCTTTTGAATTTTTCAAGTCAGCTTTCTGAAAGAAGTGAAGGTAGTCACCACATCCTCTCCAGCGTAATAAAGTGGACAGACATACCCTGTGGTTTTTTTCCAAACAAACTGTATCTGCTACTTTCCTTCTAGTTACTACAGAGGTACAAGTCAGGGTAAGTCCCTGGATGCTCTGACTGGCAGATTCTTTTAAGCCAGAGAAAACAGTCAAAAGGGGTGGCAGAGGGCATGGCAGGCAGGAGACTCTTAGTGTCAGAACCCACCTTGCATCTGACTCTTTATTCAATATCCAATTTAAATGACCTGCAGGGTGTGAAGGCTTTACTGTTGCTTACTGCGCTGCTCATGCTAATATCTAGCACAGAAGTGTCTCACTGCAGAGGAGAAGCAAGAAATATTTGCAACCCAGTGCTCAAGCAAATGTGCCAAAAATGACATACCTAAACCAAAATATAGGTCTCTCAAATACCTACCCAAAAGGTACCCAAATGTGCTCAGGGACAGTGAATGATTTTAGTCAATTCCTGTATATTTATGCGCACTCAATCAAGTCCAAAAGGCAATGTCTTATTAATACAAGGTACTGAAATATCTTTCAGAGCTGTTGACGATCTCCCTGCAGTATAGGCAGGCAACAATCTACTTTAAAGAAACAACCTATTACTTGGTTTGTCTTTAAAGATAACTGAGCCTAAAAGAAGCTTAAAGCATTCTAAGTTCCACCTGCAGCTTTCAAAGTCTGCTTGAGTTGCCTGAGAGATACAGATTCTCCTCAATTTCTCTTAGATATTAGTTAACTGATTCTTTCCATTAAAAACCCCGCTAGTCTTTGCTTTCCTGTTCTCAGAAATTCTCTTTTTCAATAAAGCACAAATGTTGTCCAAATAGGAACAGGGGCTCAGGACTAGGTGATGAAAGAAATGAAGTCCATTTAGACACAAAGAGGTACTGAGATCATAACAGAGGAAATAAGAACTCAAAAAAGTTCATGTTCTGGAAGCAAACAATTGAGACTGTTTTTAGCAATAATCTCTCTTAATGTAGAAGAATGTTCTACAAGAGAAAAGATGAGCAAAAGGTGTGGAGGGTTTTTTTTGTGTACGCAGACACAACGCTGAGGCTTTATGCTGGGGTAAGGGGGATAATTCCTGCTGGAATTATCTCTTGTTTTCACAAGAGCTGGATGTGAAGATAAAAACATATTTTGTAATATTTCAAGAAGTGGATTAACCTATTTTAAGACTGAAAACATGTAAAATATTAGGTCTTACTGAAGAAGTTGATATTGTACAGTATTTGGATGCTAGGAAAACAGAAGAAAAGAGAGAAAGGAGCTAAATGGCATGACAGATATATTATAGCAAAAGCTAAATGCCCAGTAGTTAAGAGAAATGTGGGGAAAAAATAAGATAAATTGATTGCTACATTTAAAAAAAGTAAAAAAAAAAAAGGCAAAAAGCTGGAATTTGCATTAAGATATAATATTGTGATTATATTTATAAATATGCTCAGATTACTTTTAGATCTACCCTCAGTGTAAATTATTTTTGTATACTGGAGAATATAAAAATTCTAGATTATTATCCCTACTATCTAAAAATAACTTTGTCAGAGAACACGTGACGTAATTTTATGGAGAAAACCTGCATTTGCTGGATATCATGTCGCAGCTATTCTAATAGTAGGTAACAGACTACGGTTTGATTGCTACACATTTAAACGGTATGCAGAATAAAATGATTTCCAGTACATTACATCATGTCAAAGTACCTGCTATCTAAAGTTGTAATTAAAAAAAAAAAAAAGATAGAAAAATATTCAACAGATGATTTAGAAAGTCAAGTTCCGATCTGTCTGGGCATCAGTAAACTATAGGTCAGTATTTGAAAACCGGGACTGCTATGTGCTGAAATTTGCTATGCAATACCCTTGGAACCAACAATCTGCCTATATAACCATAAATGTCAACATATAGTTCCTTAAGCAGAGAAAATTTAAACCCCCTTGATTTCCTTCACTTTTTATCCCAGGGATCACACAGGTTGGGAGTTCTTCAAAAGTGGCAAAGAGCACTGCACTTATAGAACCTAAATGCTCTTTCTGCCACGCAGTCTCCACCACGTAAATACTGCAAATTGTCTACAGAGCTCGTAAGAAACCATGGTTTCTCCTGTACATCTACCTTCCGGTTGATCACACCACCATTTCAGATCTAGGTCCTGCATTCATGTCTTTCAACAATGATCCCACTGATTTTCTTAAAAAAGGCCATTTCCTGATGGCCTTTTATATAGATAAGATAAGGACTACTACACCTATGTGAGGTGACTGGGCAAAATCAGAGGGTTCATACAGTATATGCTGGGCTGAGGCTGTGGGATGCTGCTTTGAGAACCCCAACTCTCCCAAGACCTTTTACCCAGGCGTATTTATGTGTCTCTGAGTGTGTGTTCTCCTCCAAATTCTGCACATCTCCCTACTACTTCAATCAGCTGCTCCCAGTTAAAGTTACAGTGAATGTAACTTGTATCTGAGTAGTTATTCATTTGAGTAACTATGTATTGCAGAACTCAACCTGAAAATCTTAAGTAAAGGTAAAGGTAAATGGCCAACAGGGACCAGGCTCACTGATAAATGCGAAGCATACCCTGTTTGTATTTTTCTGTAGTTCTTATTCCAATCATTCTTATTTTCCATGTACATGCTTAATATTTGGGTTCTATATAGTGACAGACAGTTCTACAGTTGGCACAGAACTAAAACAACGACGACACATATTTACAAAAAGCATGCACGCATGCTTCACTTAGGCAGAATAGTCTTTTTGTCTGTCCTGCTAATCAAAGTGCCCAATATTTCTGATTCTTTGGTGATGTCTCTTTTTCTATACGTAGCTGAAAGTTGGCAGTGGGAGATCCCACGGCAGTTGCAATTGTTAGGAGCTGTCGGTTGGCCTCCCTTGGCTGGTAAGAGCTACATTCATTTACAGAGCAGCTTAGCAGCTTATCTCAGTTTTTAGTAAACAGTGGTAACAAATTCAGTTTTCTTCCTTTTCTCTGAGACAGTTAACAGTGATAAAAAATAAGGGTAATTCCAAAAATATGTTAATAACCTAAAGGCAAGAAAGAAATGTCTAAACAGCAGACAGCCCTCTTTCAGGACCATGAGAAGAGTAAGTTCCTACAGCTCTTCCAGATTTTCAGATTTCTTTATCGCAGTCTGGCAGACCTCTTAGCAACAGTCCAGCAATCCCTGTCTTCTGTCTTAGATAAAAGTAGTCTGGACTAGGTAAGTAATCCGATTTGTTTCTTAAATTGACACACTTTAAACAGGAACATGCACAGATAGTTGAAAGAATCCTTTGATTCAAATTTACAAGAGATATATTTGCAGCTTAGTTACTGGTGAAGGGAAGAAGTTATATAATTTTTCATAATCATGCTTATTTACCATTTGTGGTTCTTATATGTACACTATAGCTCATGCTCATTTTAGTCAAATGCCTGGAGAAACATTAAGCTGACATTCAATTAGTGATGTACTGCACTGTGATAAAGGAGTAGGTAATTTACTATGTTCTGTTTGGGAACCTTGCTTGTTTCCATTAATATTCACAACACACTTGCCAGTTACAACAAAGTAAGGTACTGCCCCTACGTAGAAGAACTAGCAATCCAAAAGATACGGAGTACAGAAATGAAGGCAAGAAACAGAAGGTCTGTAGGTAAAAGCTTCCTAACATCACATGGCTCTCTCCGTTAGGATGGGAAAGATAATACCAGTACCTAGAAAAGCAATTTGATGCAACCTGAAAGCCTATTAAAGACACAAACTAAATGCCTAGTTTGCCTTACAGCAATACTTTACACATCATCATAAAGGGCAGGCCAGCCTAGCATGATCTCTGTTTACACGTGCAGGATAGGTCATGTTTCAGTCCTAAATGATATGGTGAGATTAAAATAATTCAAAGTATTTCTGTATACTACTGACTGTGACTACTTACATCTGTTATATGGCTATACCAAGTATGTGCCATGATGAATCTCATCACATTTAAATTCACATTTAAATGAGTTCTTGCTTAAGAAATTTTTTCCCTCCTTCAAACTCTTCCCTGGACTCTGCTTTTATGTCTTGATAAAGGGAATTAAGGTTCCAATTCAGCTCCCTTCCTCGTTTATTCACTGTAAAAATGAATACAGATCCTGACTATATTTGTCTCAGGCTGGGGAAGAGAGAAGAAAAAGACTGGCAACTACTCCCGCTACTTGAGGTCCAACAGATACCTGTACTACTAACATCATTCCCTTACAGGCTGAGGCAGGGAAATTCTTTTGGCAAGTTCTCTCCAAGCCTAAAACAGGCAAGAAAAGGTAAAAGCGTAGAAGGACTCATCCTCCTCCCCTCCTTGTTGCCTGTGAGTTTACGCAGAAGCTGGGGAAGCAGATGGATGCCACAAGAAGTGCAAAGGATGCGTGGAACAACAGCATGTCAGTGGGATTCACACTGCCTCAAAACGGCAAAGTCCCTTCAACGACACCTACTCCACAGGGATCCTCTGCCACTGGGGCTTACGGGACTTCAAGCTCAGCGATTCTGGAGCAGGACGGTGGCAGCATGTTCCATCCAAAAGAAACAGCAGAAGAAGGTGCTGCAGCATAGTGAAAAAAGTTAAGCTTGGTAAGGTTAGCAATACAAGTGAAGTAACAGAAAAAAGAAAAGTGCAAGGCTTTGCAGAGAGGGACAAAACCTGACATTTGGTGCAGAGAATGTAGGGCTGTACAACACCCAAGCAACAAGAAAGCCGTAACCAAAGTTTTCGCAGTTTAAGAGAACAGGAGAACTGAAGTTCTTGCAATCGGTCCTGATGGTACACTCATAAAGCAATCATCTTCCCCCTGCATAGTATCTAAAGCAGCACAAGAGATCATTACGCGAATAAATCCACATAAACTCCCTCTCAGCTCTCTGTTCGCCGGCCCCTCCTGTCACAGCTTCCAGCGCTGTCTCTCGGCGACCGGGCTGCGCTTGCGAAGCCCCCACGGACAGGCACAGCCTTTCCGCAGCTGCCCCTCGGCCTCCTCTGCGTTACCACCCGCACAAGATGGACACGCCACGGCCGCTGAATCGCACCTCGCCCCGCCGCGCTGCCGGGACGCGCCATTCCCCCCGGCGCCGCTCTCCAGGCCGCCGGACTGCGGCCAGCGCAGCCCCGCTTCCCCCGCGTCGCCGCCCGGCCCCGCAGCGCCCGTCCAGCCGGGGAGCCCTCACCTCAGCTCCCCGCCTGCCGCGGCTGCCCCCCACCCCCCCCGGGCCTCCCTCCGAGCCCTCTCCCGGCCCGCACAGCAGCCGCCGCCCTCTCCCTCCCGGCCCCTTGGGCGCCTCCCGCAAGCCCCGCTCCCCTCCCCTCACACCCCGAGCCCCATGCCTCCTCCTCCGCCGCGCCGCCCCCTCTCTCTCTCTCCCTCCCTCCCTCACCCGGCCGCTTGGTAACGCCGCTTCCATACTCACAGCAACTGCGCACTGAGGCGGCCCGCAGCCGGCCTGGGGACCCGCTTGGCCGGGACCGGCAGCGGCGGCAAGGCCTCCCCCCGCCCCGTCACCCCCTCGGCGGGCAGCTCCCCGCGCCCGGCGGCGGCGGCGGCGCAGGCGCGCTGCCTCCTCCCCTAGTGGCTGCCGCGGGGAGGCTGGCGGCCGCGGCGGCAGCTGCCGGGTCCCCTCAGAGCCCAGCGAGCGCGGCTCGGGCCGGCAGCGGGAGGCGGGCGGCGAGGGCGGGAGGCGGGGGCCGGGGCCGGGGCCGGGCGCTGTGTGAGGGAGCCGCGCCGCACACCCAGCCCGTCAGTAATCGTCGCTGCTGGGGAGGAGGAGGCGGAGGAGGCGGCGGCGGCGGCGGCGAGAAATTCTCCCACCCCCACCCACCGAGCTGAGGTGAGGCCAGGGCAAAGCATCCTCCTTTCTTCCCCTCATCCCTTCCTCCCTTTCATCCTTTCTCCCCCCTCCCCGAGCTCCTTCCTTTCATCCTTCTTTCCTTATCCTCCTTCCCCCTTATCTCGCCTTCCCCTCATCCTTCCTTGCGCTTCCTGGTCCTCCTTTCCTTTCTTCTCTCCTTAGCCACCTTTCTCCACTCCTCCCCATCCCCCAGACTCCTTCTCCCCGTGCCCACATTTCGCACCCACCAGAAATAATAATCATGCCTTCTTTTTTTTTTTTTTCCCTTTTCCTTTTTTAAATGCATTTTTAATTCTCACCCAGTGAAAGGGGGAGAGAGAAAGAGACAGAGTCGGTCACAGACAGAGATAATCCCCCCTCTTTTAAAGAATGGATTTGAATTAATGGTCATTTTGTGGTGTGTGTATTATGGGAAGAGGGGGATTATATTTAGGGATGAACAGAAAGGGTCAAAGGTGTGCTGTTTCACTTATTCATCTATTTACCTAGCATCACTTCGAGGTGAAAGCTAGCACCCTATTATTTTAAATTGGGGTTTTTTATTGTTTTTAAAAATTATTCTCCTTTCTTCAGGCATCAGAGGTTTCTTCCTCCCTTTTCTCCATCCACTGTGCGTCTCTGTAATTTACAGTCGCTGCTGCTGCTGCTGCTCTGATTGTCTCAGCCGAGAGCCGGTGGGGAAGGGGCGCGGGGAGCGGTGCTGTGCGGTGGGGAGGGGGCGACGGCAGAAAGCAGCTTCCTCCATCCCTTCCCTCTAGGCCTCTTCCAAGGTCTGAGACCTTTCGAACCACCCGCTTCATATCCCACCCGGAATCCAGCCCGAAAGGTGCCAGCTCCCGTCAAAGGATTTACTCCGGTGGCAAAGAGTGAAAGTTTAAAACGCGTCTTTGTCTTTACGTGGAGCGCGCTGGGGATGGCGAAAAGCTGCGTGGATGGTGGCTGCAAGGCGACGGCCAAAGTGTCTCGTTGCGTGGCTTCTGGAGTGGAAGAAGTTTTGCTTAGACATGGTGGTGGTGGTGGGGAGCAGCGTCGCTGCTGCGAGACTTCCCTGGCTGCCTTGCCCGTTTGGGAGTTGGCGTTGTGGATGCGTGTGCTTAGGGGAGCGGCAGTACGCCAAGGGTTCGGGAAAGTAACTTTTACATATTTACGCTGGGGTGTAATGTGAGGAGTAGGTAGCACGCACCTGCTTCTCCATGGATTGGAGGGGTGAATGTACTCCCTTGTGTCTCGCCGGTTGTGTGCGATGCCTGTTTTCTTTTTAAGGTGATGCTCCGTCAGTTGAAACGATCAGTTGGGGGTTGTATTTCTCGCATCGGTTGTGTAGTGGCAGAACATTTATTTGTTTGTTAGCATGCCTCAGACCATTTCAGCCTCTTTAAGCTTCCGTTTGCTGAATTAGAAGTTTGTTTATACTTCATCAGGATAGGAATGTTTCAAAACCCCTGTTAATTTAGAGATCTATAGATACCACAGCAGCCAATACTATAGCAAAACTCTATCAGCCTGAATAATATTAAAACACTCATGTTATAGACTCCCTTGGCATGTATTCCCTAAGAAATGTTGATTCGGTTAACTTGTCAAAATTGCAGTGAATGCTGTGTGTTTTGGAGTACAAGGTAGAGAAGGAACATAAATAGGAGTAATCTTAAATGATGTTGCTGATGCAAACAACAGATCTTTACTGGCTTTGTGGCTATTACAATGCTGCTGGCTTTCCTTTTCACCTATAGTGTCTATGATTGATATTATGTATTGTATCAGGCTTTTTATACTCCAGGTCAAACAGAATTGTTTGTAGAGGAGAAAAAGTACTGACCTGGAGGATGAACTTTTGCACTCAATTGTGTAAATCATTGTTTACAGAAATACCACCTCAGCTGTGTACAAGATAGCTGTAATTCCATTCATGGGCTCTGTTGATGACAAAAGCCTCAACAGGAAAGCGCCAGTGTCACTTGAGCCCTTACATGGAAACGCAACCTTAATTTATGCAGATTTCTGAAAGCTTTTTTTTTTTTTTAATATTAATGTTGCGCACGTATGGTACTACTGAAATGCCTTTGAACCACTGAAAACCAAGAGTATTCACAGACTGAGACTTTAAAGCCAAAGGAAGCAATTAGGTCTTCTGCTCTGACCCCTTGACTATTAAGTCCGTTGGATTTTATCCAGTTACTTTTGAGTGCAATAACTTGCATTTCACTGAAACGTATTTTCCAGAAAAATTGGAATTTTGATCAGAAGACAGTAAGAAGTGGAGAATCTGCTGTTTATTAAGTTATTTGGCTTCAGCTTCCACTCACTGGTTACTGATGTGCCTTTCTCCACTATGCTAAAGAACTTAAAGTATTTTCTTACCACTGAGGTATTTGTCTGCTGTAATAACCTAGTAATGCCTCTCTTTTCTATTTGAAAAAAACCCAAGTAGACTAAAATACTTTGTCACTGCATGCATTTTCCTCACAACTCAGTTTCTGCACCTTTTTTTCCAAATCCACTTTTTCAGCATTTTTGTGAAAATGTGAGCTGCATACAGCATGCCACAATGCCTTGTCTCAGGAGGGTTTTGTGAGTTTAAATATTATCTCTCTAGTGTTACTCTTCTGTTTATACATTGCATTTACATATTAACCCTTCATCTGCAGCACTGCATTTCGATCTCCATTTCACTGGGTACGCTCCCTGTGGCAAACCCTTTGCAGGACTGTTTCTTTCCACAAGAGTTCATCATTCTGTAGACTAGCATGTGTTTCTTGGTTGTAGCTTTATAACTTTGTACATGGCTTTTTTTAAGAATGTTTTGTTTCTAGCATAGGTTCAATATACCAAACGCTCCTGATGGCTTTTTGTAACTGATTGATCTCAGTTATGCAACATTCTATCAATTTATAACTTGTGCAAATTCTGTCACAACTGATCATGTAGACTTAGAAATAATTGAAAAAGTATTTTGTGATAGTGGCTCCACCTTTGGGGAACTCCACATTAATCTGCATTAGGTTGTCATGTGTTCTTCTCAAAAGCTGTTTTTCTGAGATGTCACTTAACCAGTTCTCGACCTGTTTAATTGGTGCTATTTTGTAGTCAGGCTGTCACAGAATACTATGCCAAATGCCATAGGGGTTTATACATGAATACAGATATTTTCACCAATTGGAAGTATCAATTGTATCAAAGAATAAAACCAGATTCATTTAAAAAGATCTGTTTTCATTAATTTTGCTTCCTATTATTTGTTATATAGCTCTGATATATCAGTTGAATCTCATGTAATTTTTTTTACATTATTGTTTTGCTCAGGACTGCCATCGTTCTAGCCTTCCTATAGCTATAGACACTGTCTCACTAGCTCTTTTAGAGTACGGTTGTAACAGTAGCGTCCATTCAGACTTATGAAATTTTCCCGGTATTTTCAGAATTGCTAAAAAATCATGGCGGTGGGATAGACACCTCCTTGGACACTTCTGTGAGAACCCTCTTCTATGGTGAACTTTGGTCCTGCTCATCAAAAATGTTTATTACAAAGTAATATTGTTTTAACATTGTACTTGTAATGGACTGAAGAAGTAATTCATCATTCTCATGAGGTACCAGCAAATCATCTTACTTCTTTACAAATGCAGAATTACTTATTGAATTATCTGCCCTTTTGCACTGGTCATGTAGATCAGAGTCCCTGTTGACTAACACACCTGTGTGAGGGCTAAGATTTCTTTTGTTCTTACAAATCCTGCCCCCTCCTTTTTTTTCTCCTGTTACCAAGAAATGTCTTCATCCTCACCTATGAATTTTTTACGCTTACTGATTCAAAAAGTGTGTAAATTTTTATCCCTTAATACTTTTTTTTCTTGTTATGTACGGCTTCTTACTTCTAATAGCAGTATTTATTGAAATCTGTTTTGTTGCCA